>NC_073308.1:37818675-38140550 GCF_027595985.1 Sorex araneus | reverse complement strand
TGAGCGGCTTGGGGCTTCAGAGGTACTGGGGGAGTCGAAGGAATGACTGAGCCTAGGAGCCAAGGGCCTGGGACAGGCAGAGCTTGCACAGGACAGCGTGTGTGGCCAGAGCTTTGTGCCTGCTGCTGGTTCCCTGGGCCCTGCTGCCCAGGAATGACTAAGCCTAGGAGCCAAGGGCTTGGGACAGGCAGAGCTCGCACAGGACAGCGTGTGTGGCCAGGGACCCCTGTACTGGGCAGTCCAGGGTGCCCAATGCGTCCTCTCAGGTCCCAGCTCCTGACTGTGTCCCCAGGTCTCTGAACAATGTGCTTTCAAGGGGAAGTCTGGAGACGGGGCGGTGGGGGGTGGGGGAGGATGGATCAGGAAGCAGCAGCAAGGAGAGTGAGAGCGGACCCCGCGGTCTTCTCCCCTGTCACGGCACGAGCAGCACTTGGGCGCTGGTGTCAGCCCCGTGTGGCCCTGCAGCGGCCACACTGCTCCTGGCCTCCCCACTGAGTCTTCTCCCTTTCTGCGGCACGGCGGGAGGGCCAGGCACAGGCAACGCCTTCCTGGGCCGCCGTGATGCCCAGCTTCCCGCAGGCCCCAGCACCCAGCACCCGAGGGACACACACTAGCATGCGTGGGCACTGGCGGGAGGATTCGGGGCTTGCCTGTGGTCACCTTCCTTGTGCGTGGGTCAAGGAGACTGCCCGTCCCTCCTCCCGCCCACCCCATAGTATGGACGGATGTGGCAGCTCCGGCAAGCATCGATGGGATGCCACCCCAGGTAGGGCACAGGGACACTCGAGCCCCCCTGTGCCATGGGTCCAGGAGGGGGCACCAGGGCCCTGTCCAGGCACACACTGCAGCCTGCAGGGCCTTGGACAGGAGCTGCTCTGTCCTCCAGACGAACTGCCTCCCTGTCCTCCAGGGGACTGCCCGCGACCCTCTCGGGGACAAGCAACATTGGTGGGGCGGCCAGCAGCGGGAGGAGCAGCAGGCGCTGGATGGAGGAGGTCCTGGTGGCGGACTGGACGTTGGGGAGACTTCTGTCCCAGAGGGCCACCAGGAGGGGTGGGGACAGGGCAGCCTTGCAGCTGGGCCTCTGCCCTGCCTCTCCCGAGTGTCCCCGCCCTCGGCGTACCCCTCCATCCCCTCAGGAGGAGCTTTGTATCTGCCGCTGGTTCCCTGGGCCCTGCTGCCCCGTCTGTCCCCCGGCCCTCGCTGGCGCACGGGGAGCCCGGCCTCCAGGCCCCTTAGGGCCCCTGGACTGGGGGAGTCTCGGACACCCCTGCCCTGGCCCTGGAGAGACCCTTACAGTGGGGTGTGATGAGGAGAGAGCATCACAACCTGCCCTGTGGACGGCTGGGGCTCCAGGCTTGCCCACAGGCAGGCCTGCCCTGTGGGAGGGTGGGCAGCACGGTGGGGCTTGGACAAGGGCCCTTTGACGGACACCAGGGTGAGAGGGTGATTCCGGTTCCGGTGGCGGCAAGAATCCTTCTCGAGTGTAAGGCAGTCTGACGAGCTTCCTCTCAGGGCCCGCGGGAACTGCCCAGGGAGACTCCAGTGGGGCTGTGTGTACTGTGTTTGCTGTGTCCTGAGTGCTGCATGTGCTGTGTGTTATGTATGCTGTGTTGTGTGTTCTGTGTGTTGTGTGCAGTGTATATTGTATTATATGTGTTGTGTGTTGTGTGTGCCCTGGTCGCTATGTGTGCTGTGTGTGCCAGGTGTTGTGTGTTCTGTCAGCTGTTTTGTGTGCTGTGTGTGTTGTATGTGATGTGTGTTGTGTGTGCTATGTGTGCTGGATGTTATATGTGTTATGTGAGCCATGTGTGTAGTATTGTGTATGCTGTGTGTACTGTATGGTGTCTGTCCTGTGTATTGTATAAGCTGTGTTGTGTTCTGTGTATTGTATGTGCAGTGTTGTGTGTGCAGTGTGTGCAGTGTTGTGTGTGCTATGTGTATTGTAGTTGTGTGTAGTATGTGTTGTGTGTTGTATATGCTATGTGTTATGTGTGCTGTATGTTGTATGTGCCTGTGTGCTGTGTGTGCTGTATGCTATGTGTTGTATGTGCTGTGTGTTGGGTGTATTGGGTGTTATGTGTGTACTGTGTGCTATGTGTGTTATGTGTGTTGTGTGTGCAGTATGGCATGTGCTACTGGTACTATATGTTGTGTGTCCTGTGTGTTCTATAAGCTGTGTGTTGGGTGTGCTATGTGTGTTGTGTTATGTGTGCTATGTGTATTTTATGTGCTGTGTGTTTATGCTATATGTTGGGTTTGCTATGCAGGGCTGTGTATCCTGTGTGCTGTGTATCCTGTGTGCTGTGCATGCTGTGTGCTGTGCATGCTGTGTGTTGGGTTCTTTATCCTGTATGTTGTGTGTGGATGGGTGTTGATATCCTGTGTGTCGTGTATACTGTGTTTATGCAGTGTGTTGTGTGTGTTGTGTGTGCTTTACATTCTGTGTGCCGTGTGTTTATATGCTGGTGTTGTGTGTGCTGTGTATGCTGTGCTGTGTTGTATGTGCTGTATATTGTGTGCTATGTGTGCTTTACATGTTCTGTGCTATGTATGCTATGTTGTGTGTGCTGTGTACCGTGTGTTGTATGTGCTGTGTATGTTGTGTGTGCTGTACTTGTTGAGAGTCTTGTGTGTATTGTGGGTGCATGTGTGCTATATACTGTGTGTGCTGTGTGCTGTATGTACTATGTGCTGTTTGTGCTGTGTGTGTTGTGTGCTGGGTGTGCTATATGTGCTGTGTGTGCTGTGTGCTGGGTATGCTGTGTGGTGTGTATGCTATTTGTGCTGTGTGTGCTGTTTGCGGCGTGTGTGTTGTGTGTTGTGTGTGCTGTTTGCAGTGTGTGTGCTGTTTGCAGTGTGTGTGCTGTGTGTGTTGTATACTGTGTGTGCTGTGTGCTATGCGCTGTGTGTGCTGTGTATGCTATGTGCTGTGTGTGCCGTGTGTGCTGTGTGCTGTGTGATGTGTACTGTGTGCTGTGTGTGCTATTTGTGGTGTATATGGTGTGTGCTGTGTGCTGTGTGTGCTGTTCAAAGTGTGTGTGCTGTGTTGTATGCTGTGTGTGCTGTGTGCTATGTGCTGTGTGTGCTGTGTGTGCTATGTGCTGTGTGTGCTATGTGCTGTGTGTTGTGTTTGCTGTATGCTGTGTGCACTGTGTGTTGTGTTGTGTGCTGGGTGTGCCGTGTGCCGAGCAGGGCTGCTCTCTGTGCTGCCAGTGCCTACCCCAGCCAGGTGGGGAGTGGCTCTCTGGGGGAGGCAGGAGGGCAGGAGGAGGGGCGGGTGTCGGGGGGCTGCTGCGGATAGGGCTCAGTGACGAGCAGCCGTGGGATGCCCGGGCCCTCCCCGGGCCCCTCTTCAGTCAGTGCAGGAACCCAGGCTCTCGCACAGTCGAGCCAGGAACCCCAGGAGAGCTGCTGTGCTCAGCCTCCAGCAGGCCTCCGGGATGCTGCTAATCTCCCGGGGAGCAGAGCGGTGTTGCGGGGAGGGGTCTGGGCCAGGGTGGGCCCCGAGGGTGACAAGTAGCAGAGGAGGGAGAGTCTGGGAGAGAAGCCCCACAAGCAGCCCCGCTCCCCGCTCCCCGCTCCAGGCAAGCCCCTGAGGGCTGGGGCCTGAACCCCGTCTCCAGAGCCCCTAGAGGCAGCCCCTCCCCACACACCAGGGCCCCTTGGCAGAGGAAGAAGTGTCCCGGGGCTGGACCATCCATCCTGCTCTCAGAGCAAACCCTTCACTCCGCTTCCTCTCCCCTACAGGGCTGCCTGGGCAACCTCCCCGCGGCAGCACGCCCGAGGCCCAGAGAGTCTGCGGGATACAGTCTCGCCCACGTCTGACTTGTGGGTGTTGCACAACCAAACCCCCTGGGTGCCAGGGAACATAGCTGGGGGCAGCCCTGCTGCTGAGAGTCCCAGGTGGACTTCTCTGTGGATCAGCACAGATAGAGGAGGCGCGGGGACGGATATTTCAGGGGCCGAGGTCGGCGGGGACCTGGTGGAGGTTGAAGGTGCAGGGGTGTATCGGGAGGGATGGAGAATGAGGAAGAACAGGAGCTGGGCAGGCCCTCTCCCCTACCACTCAGGACAAGCTGGGGCCCGGGGCACCTGGGATAACTCTGGCCTCCCCAACCCACCCCAAAGGGCAGATCCCATGGGGAATGAGGAGCTTTGACCTTGTGGCAGAGGCCTCACTTGGCCACTTCTACATCCTGGCTACACTAAGGGGGGCCGGTGGGGGCCCCCTTAGTGTACCCGCAAGACCCTTTGCAAGACCCTTCTCGGTCCTCTCCACCCCCAAAGCGGCCACACCAGCCTTCCCCCCCCCTCTGCTGCACCTGAGCCCAGTCTGCTTCCTGTCAGCGAGTGGGGGTGGGGCTTGGGGTGGGGGTGGGGGCTGCAGAGGCTAAGTGGGGGTGACGGGCTCTCAGGCCTGAAGGCTGTGAGGGGACCCTGAGACTGTCGCCCAGATGAGCCCAGGTCTGCAGTGGGAAATGAGTTTCTCCTCTGGAAAGGCAGCAGCCCAGCTGGGAGGGAGTTTGGGGGCTTTGGGGGGTCAGCCGGATGCCAAGCGTGGAGCAGGTCAGGAAGGGGTGGGGGAGGGGCGAATGGCAGGACAGGTGGGGGGCTGCTGAGAACAGCCTTCCTGGACCAGGGCAGCACTAGGGGTGCACAGACCCCCCCCCAACGTCCTGGCTGATGGGTCCCCGTCTGTCCTCTGCAGCACCAGACTCCCTCAGAGACATCCCCCCCACCCCTCCCTGCGCCTCTTCCTGTACCCCCATAGATCTTACCTGAGTCTCGCCAGCCCCCTAGTGAGCCGGGGATGGGATTCAGCTTTGTACTGGTACAACTTCCCCTTCCCCGCACCCCTGGGTTGTTCCCGGGGCTGGGCCACACCAGTGCCCACTCTTTCCGGACCCGGACGCTCGCCCGTGGCCCCGTCCCCTTGGAGCCACAGTCCCTTTTCTTAGGGAAAGCCAAAGTTCCTGGAGGGCTCCACTCCCTCTCCAAGGGACAGAGGGTCCTGGAGTGGGGGAGGGCAGGAGCTGCAGCTCGGGGTCTCCTCCGGCGCGGTCGGGCTCACCCCGGCCCTTCCCCCGAATTTGCGCTCCACACCCCCGCCTTCAGTCTTCCTCTCCTCCACCCCCAGTCTGAGGTCTGAGGCAGAGAGGACTTTGCAGAGAGGTCGCCCTGCAAAGAAACCCAGACTCGGTGGGGTCCGGAGACTTGTGGGGCATCCCGCGGCCTGGGGGCTGATCTGGACCCGTGGCGGGGTGGGGTGGGGGAGACCCGGGGGCTGGCCCTGGTCAGACCCTGGGTACTGCAGCGGGGAGTGGGGGTGGCTGGGATTCCTAGACACACTGCCTGCCGGGGTCCAGCTTCCCGACCAGGGGCCGGGCTCGGCCTGTCGGGGCCCTGCAGGATGCCCCCGACATAGGCAGAGCCACGGGGCAGCCCCTGTGGGTGGAGCTGGAGGTCAGACGGGTCCAGGGCTCGGTTCCCGCCTGGCTTCTGCCCCTCCCAAGTTGCGCGAAACTGAGCGGTGCGGAGCCCCTGCGCGGAGGATCGCCCCGGTAAGCCCCAGGCGGGAGACAAAAGCAGCTGGCACCTACCTGGGGTGAAAGCCGGGTGTCGGCTGGGGCAGGTGGGCGCTGCCCTCGGCCGCGAGCCCCGCGGGCAGCCCTGCTCGCTGCCGCTGCGGGCCCGGTGCGGTGGCGGCGGGCGCGGTGGCGGCGGAGGGCGCGCGTGTGTGTGCGCGCCCCGAGCCACTGCAGCATCTCCGCATCAGGCTGTGCTCCTCCCTCTCCCCGGCTCCTCTCACTGGCTGGCTCGTCCCCGGCGCGGCCCCCTCCCTCTCCCTTCCCGTCCCCACCCTCCTGGCTTCCCCTCATTTGCTGTCATTTAAGGACCAGGGAGCGAGCCAGGGCGCTGCATCTTCCATAATGCATGGGCAGCCGCCGCCCGCGGGGCGCTGTCTGGTCCCCGCTCCGCATCCCCGCCCAGCCCAGAGCTGATGAGGCTGCAGGAGGGGGCTGGTGAGAAGGAAAGAGCTCTTGTCCCCATGCTCTGGAGACACCTGGAGCCAAACTTGTCTCCCCAGGAAACCCTCCCCTCCCTTAGGTCCGAAACCCCCAGCTTGCTGTAAGAGGCACATTTCGGGAAGGTGCGTCCACCCCACTTGCTCCCTCCCTTTTTCACTTCCCTGGGTTATTAAGTGACATGGCTCTTTGTCCAAATAGCCAGTGAAGGAAAATTTAAAATCATGGAAGTTGCTTAACAAATTTGAGTCCCATGCCTCAAGATTTATCATTGCATGAAAATCATTTTCATGTGCGGTATTCTTTTACGATAATAGGATCACACAATGCATCATGTTTTGCAAAAGTAAAAAAGGGATTTTTGTTTGTTTATTTGGGAGCTCCACTCAGTGCTCAAGGCTTCCTCGTGGCTCAGAAAACTCTACTGGCTGTACTCGGGGGAATCATACATGGTGCAAGGCAATCACCTGAACCCCTGTGCTCTCTCTCCAGCCCCATGCACAATATTTTAAAAGTCCATAGTTGACCTTGACCACCTTTCCACACCAGCACTCCTGCCAATGCCAGTTTCATCAGCCAGCAGAGAGGAATTGTGCAAAGTGCAGTGGGTTGTGTCTAACGGGGTATCTGGCTCCAATACCCATTGCTGTGCATGCATGGTCAAGCATCCTGCCTTCTCTGAGCCCCACTGGAAAGGTTAAAGCGAGCCCAGGCACCTGCCAACTCTGAGATTTCAGGTGCTCACCCAGATAAGTGACATGTCATGGGGAGGGAGGCATGCCCAGGAAGGCCCGGCTACCATCTGCAATGGCCCGTCAGCTGTCACTGTTGTTTCACCCGCTCTGGCTAGCCTGCTGTCCAGGCACTACCAGAGAGCCGTCCAGATGCTGAAACAGCTGTCAGGGTCAGGCCTGTCTCAAAGATTTAATGAGTGTCCCCTCCACACCTGAGTGGGGACAGGGGTATTGGGATCCTCCTGGGCGAAGGAGGGGGAGGTGCTTCCCACCAGTGCCCAGGCCTCCCTCCTCCCTCCCACCCAGCCCAGCGGGACACAGACAGAGTCATCCTGATGGAGAGAGGCAGCGGATTTCAGGTCTCCCTAAGGGCTGTTTCCGACTGTGCGAGTGCCTCAGATCCCTTCCGGGTCCCTTTCCCCTCCTGCCTCTGCACACGACTTCCTTGTCTGTCTGTCTGCCTGTCTGTCCATCCATCTGCCATCCTGGGTGGCACATCGACCTTGAGCTCCTAAGGCGAGCCTGACCTTCTGACTTCATCCCTAGGGATGGCTGGCTCCCTTTAGCAGGCCAAAGGGCCTGGATTGGCCACCCTAGCTGTCTGTGTGACCGTCTGCCTCTGCAGTTCCAGGGACTGCCCTTGTGGTGGGGGCTGGGTCCTGGGGTCACCTCACCTGGTGTCTTGGGTCTCAGAGAGCCTCGCAGTTCCCTCTTCCTCCCCCCAAGGTGGCTCAGGCAGCCTCTGGGAGAGTGACACTGCTCTCTCAGCCCAGCCTGCGTGTGGGGATGTGGCCCCCGAAGTCTCGCCCCCAGTGATGCCTGAACTAAGGCCCCTCATTCCCGGCTCTGGGGCCCCCTGGTCCTGAGGAAAGTGGGTGGGGGGCATGTGGTTGTGGCTGAGTTTTTCCTGGTGAGGCCCATTAGTTTGACCTGAAATGGTGTGTGTGTGTGTGTGTGTGTGTGTGTGTGTGTGTGTGTGTGTGTGTGTTGGATAAACTATTCATAGCTCAAAGTATCGGGAGCTGTGACGAGGGCTTTACCTGAATCATCCACCCAAGGGAACTGTGCAGTGATTCTTCTCAGTTTACAGAGTTCAGAGAGAAGGAAAGTGGGCCAAGACGTGCAGACACAGGCGGGGCCTGGCACCTGGGTTTGACCGTGGGCCATGCCCTCCAGCTGCCACTTTCTGGAGTCGATGAAGGAGGGGCAGGACATATACCCGGTGCTGATCGCTGCCAGGTCCCAGAAGCCTCCTTGAGGCTGGCTCTCAGGGGAGAGGAAATCTCCTCCCTGTTTTCTGGAGTGAGACACCCCATCTTCCGCTGGGTGCCCACAGCAGAGCAGGGTGGACAGAGGACCAGGGGACCGATCACCTGGGTCACTAGCTTGCCTGCAAACCCCCAGAGAGGAGCCCCAGAAAGCTTCACGGGGGCCACCCTGGCCCATCTGCTTCTGCCTCTCACAGTCCCAGTGATCGATAGCAGAGGAGCCAGTGGACCTGGCAGGGGGGGCGAAGGGGGGGTGGCGACTTCCTCCGCCTGCAGCTTCACTCCTGCAGCCTTCCTGAGGGGGTCCGGCATCCTCAATGTGACCATGACCTCCAGGAAGCAGCCGTCCCAGGAGTGCCAAGGGCTGCCGGGTCACGCTGGTCCAGCGGACACAGTCTGCTGTGAATGAGCCGGATGGCAGCAGGCAGAGCCCAGATCCTCCTCAGAAAAGTGAGGATGAGGGCACGGACCTCACGGGTGCAGTCCCGAGGCCTCTCTGCAGGGGCCTGACTCCTGCCTACCCCCCACTCCTGCCTGCCCCCTCTCCTTCCTCTCCCCCCGCTCTCCACCCTGGCTCCACAGAAGCGAATGCCTCTAGATTCACCTGGGGCGGTCTCAGCTCTGCCACCCCAGCTGTGCAGGGAAGCGGGGCCTGGAAGTGCGACCGTGCTCTGGGAACCCAGATCTGTATAGCAGCCTGCGCCGCACCCTTCCTTCTCAGGAGGGAGCACAGGCCACACGGGACACTGTCCCCTGCACGTGTCCCAGAGAAAGGCAGGAAGACACAGTCCCGGGCGGGCTCTCAGAGGTGGGGTGAGCACATCTGGAATTGGGCTGGGTAGACAGAGAGGACCAGGGCCTACCCCGTGGGCGGCAGTAGGAGCGTGGGGAGGGGGCCGCGGGACAGGAAAGGATCCTGTTTGGGAGGCGCCGCGCTAGCTGACCTGGGCTGGGCCGAGAGAGGGGCAGCTCCAGACGGGACATTCTAGCTCTCTTTGGGGCCTGGTGGTCTCTGTGGCCCGAGGGGCCTAATTATGCTCTTAGCCGTTTCAACCCAGGGCTCTTGGCACTTCTCTATCAGGCTTATAATAGACAATGCTAATGTCGTTATTAATATTTAATAGTAATGATGCTAATAATGCCCTGCGTTTATGTGGTCTCTTCAAAGAGCTCAAAGAACCCTCCGTTCTCTTTTTGAGAGACATTTGGCCGTGTGTGTGTGTGTGTGTGTGTGTGTGTGTGTGTGTGTGTGTGTGTGTGTGGTGGGTGGGTGTTGCACAGGAGAGAGAGAGAGTCACTGAGCCCAGAAAGGGCCAGGACTGTCCAAAGTCATATGGCCTGGAGGGCAAGTGGGCCTGGGCCAAGGCCTCCGGTTCTCTGCCCAGAGGCTGCCCACAGCCCTTTGGGTCTAAGGAGGAGCAAGAGCAGCACAGCCGGCTGGGCAGTGGGGACCCGGATGTGGCAGGGCTGCCAGGCAGTGGCCTCTGTCCTCTTTGTTAAGCAGAGCCAGGGGTGGCTTGCTGGCAGCCTGCAGCAGGGGAACTGAGCGGGGGCGGGGATATCGGGCCCTGGGAGTCCTTGGCGGGACCCGCACCACCCTCCCAGCCTCAGGGACGATCCTGTTTTCCAGCCCCCCCTGCCCTGCCCCCACCCCGGCTGGTGTATTTATAACCCCACGGAAGCAGCTTTATCGGCCCACGTTAGGGCGCGCGTCTCTCCGCTGTCTTCTTGTGACGACTTTGCCGTCTCTACATCCCACTACTAGAATCCATCAGGACCAGAAACATGCCCCGGATATAACCATACGAAAGAACTAGCACAGGAGAATCCCTGGCTGCTGGTCGCCTTCGGGAGCCGCTGGGCCCCAAGGAGCAGAGTGGAAGCGAGAGGCCTTGGGTCCCTGCAGTGGGAGAGCTCCACTCACTCACGCTGGGGACTGGCCCCGTGACCAGAGGCTCCGTTAAGCCCCAGCTCCCTCCTCTGTGACATGGACACGGAAAGACTTTCCTCAAAGGCTGTGTGCTCCAGATGAGGGGATGCGCATGGCAGGCAGCAGTGGGTATCTCTGGGTTCTGGACCCTGAGGGCAGTCTTCAGTGCAGCAGATGCCAGTGACGCTGTTCTGGTCCGCTGATCCTAAGCTGGGACCACAAGGGGTCTCTGAGGGCCAGCCTCCCTTGGTTTTTGTCCCCTTCCTCCTCCCTCCTTCCTTCCTTCCGTCCTTCCTTTCTTCCGTCCTCCCTTCCTTCCATCCTCCCCTTCCTTCCTTCCTTCCTTCCTTCCTTCCTTCCTTCCTTCCTTCCTTCCTTCCTTCCTTCCTTCCTTCCTTCCTTTCTTCCTTCCTTCCTTCCTTCCTCCCTTCCTTTCTTCCCTCCTTCCCTCCTTCTTTCCCTCTTTTCCTCCTTCCCTCCTTCCTTCCTTCCTTCCCTCCTTCCTTCCCTCCTTCCCTCCCTCCTTCCCTCCCTCCCTCCCTCCCTCCCTCCTTCCTTCCTTCCTTCCTTCCTTCCTTCCTTCCCTCCCTCCTTCCCTCCCTCCCTTCTTCCCTCCCTCCCTCCCTCCCTCCCTCCCTCCTTCCTTCCTTCCTTCCTTCCTTCCTTCCTTCCTTCCTTCCTTCCTTCCTTCCTCCTTCCCTCCCTCCTTCCCTCCCTCCTTCTCTCCCTCCCTCCCTCCTTCCTTCCTTCCTTCCTTCCTTCCCTCCCTCCTTCCCTCCCTCCCTTCTTCCCTCCCTCCCTCCCTCCCTCCCTCCCTCCTTCCTTCCTTCCTTCCTTCCTTCCTTCCTTCCTTCCTTCCTTCCTTCCTTCCTTCCTTCCTTCCTCCTTCCCTCCTTCCTTCCCTCCCTCCTTCCCTCCCTCCTTCTCTCCCTCCCTCCCTCCTTCCTTCCTTCCTTCCCTCCCTCCCTCCCTCCCTCCTTCCTTCCTTCCTTCCTTCCTCCTTCCCTCCCTCCCTCCTTCCCTCCTTCCTTCCTTCCTTCCTTCCTTCCTTCCTTCCTTCCTTCCTTCCTTCCTTCCTTCCTTCCTTCCTTCCTTCCTTCTTTTTCTTTCCTTTTTATGTACACACCCAGAAGTGCTCAGGGATCACTCCTAGCAGGACTCAGGGAACCATGTGGGGTGCTTGGGATTGAACTGGGCTTCACCATGTGTAAGGCAAGTGCTTTCTCTAGTTTATCTGCTAGTTTCCGAGTTGACTTCTTTATAATTTCTATTTTTAAAAAAGGACTGGAGTGATAGCATAGCGGGTAGGGCGTTTGCCTTGCACTCAACCAACCCAGGTTCGATTCCTTTGTCCCTCTCGGAGAGCCTGGCAAGCTACCTAGAATATCCCGCCCATGTGGCAGAGCCTGGCAAGCTACCCATGGCATATTCGATATGCCAAAAACAGTAACAAGTCTCACAATGGAGACATTACTGGTGCCTGCTCAAGCAAATCAATGAACAATGGGACGACAGTGCTACAGTGCTACTTCAAATCAGTAGTCAAAAATGAAATTTTTTTTTAAATTGATTTTGGGGCCACACCTGGTGGTGCTCATAGCTTACTCCTGGAGGTGCTTGGGGGATCACATGCAGTGCTGAGAATCAAACCTGGGTTGACCACATACATCAAGCATGGCGAATGCTTTATCCCCTGTTCTATGTATTCTGGTGAGTTCCTCATCTATTTATAAAGACTAAAGTCACTTATGCTACCTCTACAAGGGCTTAAAGCTTCTATTACTACCTGGAACAAGCAAACAAACAAAACATGCAAGTCAATGACTTCCAGACATTTTCAGAACATCATTGTAGTCATCCGTGCATGCATCTGTCTATCCATCCAATCATCTATCCATCCAATCATCCATCCATCTATTCTTTCACCCATCCATCTATCCACCTACCCATGCATCCATTTTAATATGCAGAGATTGAGTATCTCTTGTGCAGCACTGTGATGCTGATAGTAGGGTGACCCAGACATGATAAAAGCTCTTGAGGAGCTCAGTGTAACGGTGGAATATGACGGGACATTAACCATAATACAACCTGGTAAGGGCTAGAGTCCACAGATGCACGAAGTCCCATGGGAGGGTACTTGCCTTGGCCCGTGGGGCCCAGGAACAGAGAGAGTATGCACTTGGTTCTGAAGGCAGATGCTGAGCTCCCCAGGTAGCCCAGATGGACGTGGGCTGGAGGAGAGACTGTGCAGTGGCTCCAGGAAGAAGCACCTGCGCGAAGGTGGCAGCATGGAACAACACCACGCAGTCGTCACTTCTGGGGCTGAGGGGGCAGTAAGGAGCTGAAACTCGAGGGGTCAGCTGAGGTCAGCACAGAAAGAGCAGGGGGAGGGAGCACATATCCTCCTGACCCTGAAGAGTGTTGCCTGTGGTCAGTGGGGAGCTCTGGGGGGAGCCTGAGCAAGCAAGAGACAGGCTGAGGGATGTGCTGTCCTCTCTGGGGTGGACGCTGGGCTGTGTAGATCAAGTGAGACCCAGAGGCAGGAGGCTGGGGACATGGAAGGCCCTTGGGCACTGACTTAAGCCTGTGCCACACAGTAAGAAATCCTCACTTGGCAGCCATGAGCCACTAGCACGCCTACAGGGGACCCAGCGCCTCCTCTCCCACAGCCCCTCCATCATGGTCCATTTATCATTCCTCTTCATTTGTTTCTTTTGGAAGGGACGTTCCCAAGCTGTACTCAGGGGGTTCCAGAGCCACTTCCGGTGATCTGCTGTTACTTCCTGTCAACCAGGACATAGAGCTGTTCACAGGTGCCAGGGAACACCGGGAACACAGCTGGCAGTGCCCTAGGGTCCCGGTGATGCCTGGGTATGAGCTTGGGTCCGGGTGCATGTGAAGCATGTATTTCCACCCTCTGAGCTGTCTCCCAGGCCCTGTGATGTTCAGTTTCTGTGTTAACCTGGCAGGCTGAATCTCGGTGCTGTCGAGGCCCTCTGTGGCCGCAGGAACAGCTACAATCAGTGCCCTTGAGATTGCCATCCTTCAGAGAATGCCATCCTGAAGTAGGTGAGGCTTTAAAAGTGCAAGTGAGGTTTCCCTAGGAAGGAAGAAACTCTGCCCTTACACTATAGCCTTGACCCTGGTCTGCGTCTGCACCCTGCCCACCACCCTGCACACCGAAGACGCGCCAGCACTTGTCAGTCCCACGTGCCCGAGTGCGTGCTCACCAGCATGTAAGCCTGGGCTGCTTTGGTATCCCACACATGTTCTCTTCTGGCTCTGCTTCTTGGGGGATCCCTGTCTGATACTCCCCCCTTCCCCCTATCTACCTGCTCCTGGGCTCCCTGTTCCCAGGAATGGCGCCTCCTTGGCGACCACTCCTCCATCCCTGCTCCCCGTCCTGCCAGGGCACCTCCCCCCACCACAGCCCGTGGCTGTCTGAGTTCAGCCTCACAACTCCCATCACCAGGCTGCCATCCCCAGGATCCTTCCTTCTCCCCTCGCCCTCCCTCTGCAGTCAGAGGAGCTTGGGGGCCCTCCCTCAAATGCAAAGCAGGTCCTGTCGTCACTCCCCTGCTGAGAACTCTCAGCTTCTCAAGCCTCCAGGGTCCACAGCAGGCGCCTTCCTGTGCCACACTGTGCCTTTGCCACCCCTTCACCCCCCTCAGCCCCCCTGTTCTCGCCCACTCCCCCTGCAACCGCCTTCCCTTGCCTTCCCCATCTCTCTCCCGAGTTGCCTCCTCTCCTTTGTCCACTCTCAGGGCTGCACCTTACTGGGGCATGGTCTCCTGGGGGCCAAGCTAAGTCCTCCCAGCTTTAAGAATCCACCAGGTCACCTGCCCTGTCCCGCTTGCTGCTGGCACCGGGCCTCTCGTCAGTAACTGTCCCACCAGGTGTCCCTCTCACTGGCTCAGCTCCATGCCTGGGGCTCCTTAGACATTTGTCACCCACACCCCTGTGAGATTCGGGAGTGCAGGAGGGGAGAGGACATGGTGCTGAGGCAGGGCCAGCACCAGCCACTGAAGTCCTCAAAGCAGGGCAGAGTGGACTGGGAGCGGGGAGTCCGGGCCAAGTGTCCCTACTCTTCACAATCAGGTGTGCCCACGCAGGCCACAGGTGAACATGGTAGTGTGTGTGGCCTTAGAGATGGGGTGGAGCCTTCTGCACCGGCTCAGAGAAGCAGCGGGGTTGAGGCTGTGGGTTCCTTCTCCCAGGTGTTGCTTGCATTCCCAACTGTCACTCAGGTCGGTCTCTGGCTGCATCTTAGAACTAGCAGCTTCAACGGGGCCTCTTATGTGGCATTGGCCACTGCAAATGAATTGGTTGGTCCACAGACTGGTCCACTAAAAACAGTCCCTGGAATTATTGAGTCAAAGAGCACAGGGGTGTGAGGGTTACCTACTAGTCCTCACTTCAGCGCAAGAGCCCAGCGAAAGGTCAGTCTCTGCCCTTGGCTTTATGACCCTCAGAGGGAGCTGGTTGACAGGGCCCCTGGTGCTGGCCAATGGTCTGTGTACAGGAAAAGAAACATATATATAGGTAGGTTTGGGGGGGGTTCCCCAACAGTGCTCAGGAGCCTGGGGGCTCTACCTAGCGTTTTTAGCCAGCGGGGCTGGTGGCTCGATGCGAGGATCCAAGGGTGCTGCTCAGCACTGCAGTGTCCCTGGGCCACCCCAGTGGGGCTCAGGACCTTCAGGGCCACACCACAGTGTTTGGGGGCTCCCAGGGCTGCACTGGTGATGCTCAGGGGCCAGCTACTGGGGGCATAGGACCAGGGTTGGCTGGAAGCAAGGTTGAGCCTTGGCTCCTGTCCTATCTCTCCAGCTGTGACGTATTTCCAAGTGGTTCAGAAAGAAAAGGAGAAAAAGGAAATATGTCTCCTGACACACTAGAATGCCCTGAAATCCCGGCGTCGGTAGGCGTGTGTGCGTGCGTGTGTGCGCACAGCCAGGCCCCAGGCTCACTCACGTGGTTCTGTGTGCATTCACCCTTCTCAGGCCCCTGAGCATCAGCTACGGGCGGACAGATAACAGGAACCTGGGCAGACCCCTTGGCCCTGCCACCAGCCGCACTTACAGGAACTGCTGAGTCCCCTCACTCACCTGGAGCCTGGGGAGCAGAAATCCAGGGGGCTCCAGGGAAGCTTCTGCACCTGGCCTTGACCATCACTAGGGGAGACTGGGGGTGCCTGGAGGAGTTTCTGACATGTGGAGTGAAGGGCGGATGCTGCAGAGTCACCTCCTGCAGGGTTACCAGCCGGGGGTCAGCAGTGTAAAACTCAGGACAGGCAGGACGACAGGTCCCCGTATATCTTCTGGGCTGAGGAACTACCAGAACTTCCATTGGCCCAGAACCGACAAGTTCAAAGGTTACAGAGGCAGAAAGGAAGAAATGGGCTGCAACATGAACTTCCCTTTCCCTGACCCCCAAGATGCTCTCTGGTCCACCACTCCCATCAGGCTTCTGTGGAAAGTGTTCCATATTGCTGCAGTTCTGAGAGCCGGACAGGACCATCCGCTCATGGGAGATGGTTCTCAGGGCTGCCCCCATGGCCATAGGGAAGGCCAGGGCTGGGGGGCCCAGAGAGGAGCAGGAGCGGCTCCCAGGTGAGCAGGGCCCAAACTGAGGAGGTGGTGGGTGTGGGGGTGCATTGGGAGCCTGAGGGAAGGCGCTGGCACGGTTCCCACCCGTCCTTCTGGAGAGTGCGAAGAGCAGATGCTGTGACTGTCAGATGAGATGCTCCTGGCACTTTGGGAGATTGCGGAATTAACAAAAGGAGGATTGCTTCCAGGGAACGCACGCAAGGCGCAGTGTGTGCAGCTGGGCTGGCCTCCTGGGGCTCCCTTTCCATGAAGAGCAAGGAGCAGGGGTCCTCCTATCTGGCCTTTGAGCCCGTTGGGCTGGGCTGAGGTTCTGGGGGTGGGGGGAGAGCCCTGGGAGCTAGGGTAGTCCAGGTCAGGTTTGAGGCTGGTCTGGGAAGCGTGGCTGCTGCCTGGAGGTCAGCTCATCCATCCTGCCTCTGGGTCTGGCCCCAGCAGATGGCATCTCACTGGCAGAGGAGCCAAACAGAGGGACCCTCAGCAGGCACGGAATTCACCAGCTGTTACTTGCAGAGTCCCTAGAAGCAGCAGCCAACTCTTCTGGACAAAGGGGTCTGAATTCACTGTGTGGTGGAGGCTGAGTCACGTGGCCAGCGTGGGCTGACGAGTGTGCGGGGGCTTCAGCCCAGTGCTCTCCTGGCTGCCGAGTGGGGCAGGAAGTTGAGATGAGCACCAGGTGGTGAGCACCAGGTCACCAAGGTGAGTTCTTGGGACAGTATGCTAGCTGGTCCTGCTTAAAGGCCGGTGGTTGGAACCTGTGCTCTGTGCTCTGTGCTCCAAACCTTACCAAAGAACAGGAAGTGGGGACGGTCAGAACTTCCCCAAACATGGACGGTTTCAAGCGCTAGGCAGTGATTGAGGCACAACGAAAGTTTAGACATCAAAGTTGAGGCATGGGTGCTATGTCAGTGAGTGGGGAACAGCGGGGGTCTCTCCTGGGCTCAGGACCTGCCTGGTCCGGTGGCTGTTGGCTGACTCAGCCCCCCAGTCTGGTGGTCTCCAAGTCTCCAATGCATCTTGTCCTTATGTGGCAGACTCGGGTTTTGTGTCCTGAAGCTTCAGCCACTGACTTGCATGGGAGACTGGGGGGTCCCTGGACCCCAACAGTTCCCCACAGGATTGGGCTGTCTTCCACGCATGGGGTGTACTGTGTCACCCCCGGGCCAGACTGCGAGAGGAGGCGGAGCAGGGCCAGACAGGGTCACGGCCCTCATTTGCAGGAGGACCATCCTTCTCCTTGTCAAAAACCTCTCAGGGGGCAGCCAGCTCACAGATGTGCCTTGGGGGTGGGGGGGACTCTGGCCTTCCCCATTGGCCAGCCATCCTGGGCATTCCCCCCTTCCCCTGGAGCCTGCTTCATTGTTTGCTTGCACCCCAGGGAGCGGACTTCAGATGGCAGAGCAGATCTGCTTATGGGGGAAGTCTCTAACCGAGAACCTATTTGGCTAATGAAGTCGTAATGACTCCTGGCTCACTAATAGGATGAAAGCCGGGGGCTCTGTTAAAAGCCACTGATGGACCCCTGAGAGTAAGTTTGGCAGCTCTACAGAGGGGTGGAGGGTGTAGAGCTGGAAAGGGGTGGGGGAGAGGGTGGAAAGGGATGTGAAGGTTCTGCCCTGTTCTTCCTCTGGGATAGATGGTCTTCCTAGAATTGGCCTCCTTGCCTCTTACTGCTCCCAGTTTCCAGTTAGAGACCAGAGTCTGAAACTCCAACTGCCCGTCCTTCCTTCCTTCCTTCCTTCCTTCCTTCCTTCCTTCCTTCCTTCCTTCCTTCCTTCCTTCCTTCCTTCCTTCCTTCCTTCCTTCCTTCCTTCCTTCCTTCCTTCCTTCCTTCCATCCCTTCTTCCTTCCTTCTTTTCCTTCTCTTTTTTCTCTCCTTTATTTATTTTTATTTTCTCCTCTTTACTTTTACTTTCTTTTTTCTTTATTTACTTCTTTCTTTTTCTTTCTTTCCATCCTTCTTTCCCTGCTTTCTTCTCTCCCTCCCTTCATTCCTTCCTTCCTCCCTCTCTCCTCCCCTCAATTCTTTCTTTCTTTCTTTCTTTCTTTCTTTCTTTCTTTCTTTCTTTCTTTCTTTCTTTCTTTCTTTCTTTCTTTCTTTCTTTCTTTCTTTCTTTCTTTCTTTCTTTCTTTCTTTCTTTCTTTCTTTCTTTCTTTCTTTCTTTCCTTCCTCTGGGGTATCAAATTGGGACTGGCCACATAGAAAGCCTTAACACTTGCACTATCTCTCTGACCCCATTTCTTATTTGAGGGGAGTTTGGATCACCCCTGTGGTACTGGGGACCATGTGTTTGGTGTTGGGGCTGTAACCCAGGCCTCCAGCGTAGAAACCTTGTGTTCTGGTCCTTGGAACTCTCTTCCCTGCCTTAAACCATATCTGGTTGGCTTTGGGATGAGTTTATTTGTAAGTTTATTTCCAAACCTCAAAGAACCCCCTCTGCATGACCCCTTTTTGGGCAATACCTGACGAAGCCCAGGGGTAACTCCTGGCTCCGCACTCAGGAATTACTCCTGGATGCCAAAGATTGAACCCAGGCTGGTCACATCTCTGCCTGCCGTACTATGGCTCAGGCCCAGGCCAGTTATCCCTACTCAGACATGCCTCATTCACAGGCACAGCTGACTCAGGGAGCCAGTTTAGACTGAGCACTTCCTGGGGGCATCCTAAGAAGGAGGGATGGGCCAGAGCTCACCTTGACAGCCTTGGCCTTCCCGGGTCCTGGGACGTGTTTGGGAGGAAACAGGGGCTCTTCTGCCCAGGTTTTCTCTCTTGCAGCTGGTCTGAGACCTCCCTCTGTTTATTCTAGCCACACCAGGCACAGCCCTGAAGAAAACGCAGAGGGGAGGCCACGTGGCATGTGGAAGTTGTGGTCAGCACATCTTAGCTGTGGCTCTCAGTGACAACAGTCTCTGCTAAACTGCCCCTCCCTAGGAGAGCTGTGTCCTCGCAGGAAAGGCTGGCCTGCGAGAGAGGCATCGTCATCGTCTTCTTCTTCTCCTTCTCCTCCTCCTCCTTCTCCTCCTCCTTCTCTTTCTCCTTCTCTTCCTTCCCTTCTCCTTCTCCTTCTTCTCTTTCTCCATCTCCTCTTTCTTCTCCTTCTCCTCCTTCTTTCTCCTCCTCCTCCTCCTCCTCCTCCTCCTCTTCCTCTTCCTCTTCCTCCTCCTCCTCCTTCTTTTTTTTTTTTTGCTTCTTGGGTCACACCTGGTGATGCACAGGGGTTACTCCAGGCTCATACATCCAGGAATTATTCCTGGTGGAGCTCGGGGAACAATATGGGATGCTGGGAATTGAACCTGGGTCGGCTGCGTGCTTGGCAAATGCCCTACCTGTTGTACTATTGCTCCAGCCCCAAGAGGTGTCTTCTTATACAAATATGAGCAAGGGGAAACAACGCAGCTCCAGGCCCCCCCACCATGCCAGGCTCTTCCCACTGGCCCTGGGTGCTCCTATGTCCTGAGCCACCTCTCAGACCCTTTCTCACTACGATTCCCTCAGCACATGGGGTTTGAATGTGTGACCACATGCCAGGGAGGACAGGGCTTTAAGCCACTGAACCTTCTTCCAGGCCCCTCTGTAGTTCCACTTGACCCAGGGCTGTAAGGGCCCATAGGGGCCATCGGTGAGTCCAGTGTGTGGTCATTTTCTCTGCAGGTGGCCTGTGCTTCCGGATGTCTGGCCTTGTTCTCTGTGGCCATGTGGGCTATCTGGTGCATTTCGTTGTATCCTCACAGCCCAGTTGCAGAGACAGGGGAGGAAGGAGTTAGGGGTAAGACGGACACGCTTTCCGGTAACAGGGAGCCAGTTCCTGGGTTTCAGAGAGACAAGAGCACTTAGGGGCCTCTGGGAAAGTTAATTAATGGGCCGGCGGAGTGAACCTCTGACTCGAAGTACTTATCCAGCCACTTGGAACCGGGTAAATGTGCTTTAGAACAAATCTGGCCTGCCCTTGTCCCTCCCCTCAGCCCACAGGAACGGGTCCCATCCCACCAGGGCCCGAGTACTAGGGGGAGTCCCTGGGTTTCACAGATCAGTGCCCCACCCATAAGGCCGGAGGCATGGTCTGGCCCTCCGGAGGTATGGAGACCCTCTGCTGGGAACGGAAGTCGAAGCCATGGGGAGGGGGAGGGCAGGAAGGACAAGGAACACGGAACCTGGCCAAGGTGGTGATGAAGGTGGGAGTTTCCTGCCTGGAGGACTTTTGAAGTAGAGGCTGGAGAGGCTGGAGGGCACATTCCAGGAGACAGGGGGAAGCGTGCATAGGAACTCGCTTCATTTCTTACAGCCAAATGAACGGTTTGAGGACTCTCACTGGGACCAGGCACTCAGGGAACTTGGCGTATGTCAATTGATTTTATCCTTACAACAGTCTATGAAGCAGCTTCAACTGCAGACTGTGTTTGGAGGATGACGACGAAAGGCAAAGAGAGGTTGGCGTCTGGCCGAGGTGGCACAGCTAGGACTGAAACAGGCAGACAGAGAGGAGAGGGCCCCTGGCAAAGAGCTCTCAGGAAGAAGTAAAACCAATAGCCCTAAGACTGCTAATATAAATATATATATATATATATATATATATATATATATATATTGCGCACAGGAACTTTTACCTGGTACCAGCACAGACCCAGAGGAGGTTGGATATCCCCCTCCCCACACACACACAAGACCCCACTGCCACCCGCCAACTGCCCCCAGAGAAGCTCCAGAAGGAACGAAGGCCAGGAAAGGGATATCAAAGAAAACCATCAACTGCTCCCATCTCTACCCTCCGGCAACTGCCCGAGCCATGGTCTCTTACCTGGGTGAAAAGCCCCAGACGGGACATGTGGGGAGAAACCCTATAAAAGCCAACTTGAACGTGTGCTGCCCTAGCCGCCCGAGCCCTCTCCACCCGCATCTCCCCTCCGGAGATGCTTTCGCATTTATGCGGGGATATACTTGGGACGCAGGCAGGCAGGTAGGGAGGGCCCCTCCCAAGGCAATGGCAGTAAGTCCCCTGGGAAGTAACAGCCCTGACCTCATGGAGAACCGGTGCCAGTCTGTAACTGGCCCTGAGGAGGCTGGACCAACCCCCTCCAACAGAAGCACCTGCAGAAATGAAAGTCAGGAAAGGAATTTCAAAGACGACCATCACCACTCCCAACCCCCTCGGGAGCCTCCCTAGTAAAGGACTTTTACCTAGGCAGGAGCCCCACATGGGGGCAGGTTGGAGAAACCCTATTCAGGCCACCTTGAGCGAAGGAAGCGCGCAGATGCTGCCTGAGCACTGTGCTGCCTGTGCCCACGTGGCCGAGCACATGTGGAGCCTGAGCACATGTGTCGCCCGCGTCTCCCCTCCTGAGATGTGCTTTCACCCCTTCCTGTCCAATGCTGGGGTGTGTGCAGGGGCTCTCTCCGCCCTTGGAGAGGCCCGGGCTCTCTCTTGAGCAGGTTACTCTCCACTCTCTCCCCCTTTCTCTCCCTCCTTCCCTTCAGAACCTCCAAACAAAAACTGCAATTTTCACTGCTTGTCAACTCCTGAAATTCCTTTTTGCAAGGCGAGACAAGAACCCAGTAACCCTGGGTCCCGGGTGGCAGAGGCGGATTGGGAGAAAGTGACTGTCTTTCTCCTCCCCACTTCACATGAGCCACCCGTGGGGCCCACAGACATCACCTGGACTCTCTCTCTCTCTCTCTCTCTCTCTCTCTCTCTCTCTCTCTCTCTCTCTCTCTCTCTCTCCCCCCCGCCCGCCTTCCTCAGAACTTCCCGAATAAAACGTGTTATATTTCACTGCTTGTCTCCAAGAGAACTTCTTTTTTTTTTTTTTTTTATAAGAGAAAGATGATGGACTGGCAAGGCCTGGGATAAGGTCTGGGGCTGACTTTCCCTTCCAGTGTGGATCAAGGTTCAAGAAGAGGAGGGGTGGGGAGGAGGAGGGAGGTGGGTGGGAGAGAGAGAGAGAGAGAGAGAGAGAGAGAGAGAGAGAGAGAGAGAGAGAGAGGAGAGAGAAAGAGGGAGAGAGAGAGAAAGAGGGAGAGAGAGAGGAGAGAGATGAGAGAGATAGAGGGAGAGAGAAGAGAGAGAGAGAGGAGAAAAATGCCTGGCTGGCAGCAGGAAGGGGGACATTGGGGACATTGGTGGGGATGTACACTGCTGAAGGGAAGGGTGTTGGAACGTTGGAACATTGTATGACTGAAACCTGATCATGAGCAACTTTGTAACTGTGTATCTCACAGTGATTCAATAAAAAAGAAAAACAGAAGCAAGGCTCACTGCAGACTCATCAGTCCTAGATTTCCCAGCTGTTCCAGGGTGGCAGAGGTGGATAGAGAGAAAGTGGCAGGGACCCCTCTGGAGGCTGCCTCCTCTCCTCTCCTCCCCACTTCACGAACGCCACCGGAGGACCCTGCCGCTGTCAGGACTCGCTCTTGCACTCTGAGCTGAGTCCAGGCACGGGGAGCTGCAGTGCCCACCTTCTCGGGGCCTGCTGGAGGCTGGAACACACATGCCAGCGCGCCTTCTTCCGAGATGCCCTCCCAAACTCTCACTCAGCGGCGAGAGAGAGGCAGGAGGGGGCCTGGCAGCCCCCGCAGCTTGCTCCCTGACCCCTGAAGCAGCCTCCGCGGGTGAGACAGGCCCCAGAGCTCCCTCCCCTGCCCCTTCCGCAGGGACAGCTCCCAGGAGAGCTCCTCGGCTCGGCTCGCCTTGCCATCGGGGTCGCCTTATTAGCCCCTTCTTCATCACTTAAGAAAATGTATTGCGACCCAGACACCATCTGGAGCCCGCCGCTGCACGCTCTCTCCTCCCCCATCCCCAGCCTCTTCCACATCAATGTGATGCAAATGCCCAGGTCCCTGCCTGCTCCCTGCTTTGGGTGGGGGGGACTCAGTGGGTTTTCATCACTCTTGCTCATTTCTGAGCCTGGAGGACTGTCATTGTCTGGGCTTCCCCTGCAGCCCTAACAGGCAACAGCTAGGGGTAGAAAACATCCGAGGAACAAAGCCTCCAGCTGATGATTGGGAGGACATGGCCAGTGCCCCCCCACTCTCTCTCCCTCCCTCCCTCCCTCCCTCCCTCTCTCTCTCTCTCTCTCTCTCTCTCTCTCTCTCTCTCTCTCTCTCTTCTGCTTTTTTTGGGTCACACCCAGCAATGCTCAGGGGTTACTCCTGGCTCTGCACTCAGGAATTACTTCTGGAGGTGCTGGGGGACCATATGGGATGCTGAGAATCAAACTGAGGTCGGCTGCGGGCAAGGAAAATGCCCTACCCGCTGTGCTATCGCTCCAGACCCCCCCCCACACACACACAGAGTGGTGTTCAGAAGCTACTCTTTGCTTTGTGCTATAGGGGTAGATGTCGTTCCCTTGGGAGGTCAGGGGGCTCTGAGGGGGGGGTGAACTGGGTCTCCTGCATTTGAAGCGTGGGCTCAGCCTACTGAGCCATTTCTCTGGCCCAAACACACTTCTGATGGTCAGAGCCAGATTAGATCCTTGAGTGAAAACAGAATGTCGGGGGGATGGATCTTATCATCATCTCACCCACCAGAAGAGAATCAGCTCCATGTTCAGTTCTCCCCTACCCCTGTCTTGCCACCGTGCATCCTTTATACCCAATGAAAAGTGCTCATCCCACCCCCACCCCGGTTAAGAAGATATACAAAGAGAAGCGTTTCTGCCTGTCTCTGGGTCTCTGCTTAGGAGACCCTCCTATTCTACGGGAGCCTTCCTGTCCTTCCCTCGCTGTCTCCCTAAGATAAAATCTTTTCTGAAGTCGGCAATCTGAAGTCTTCTGCTTCCAGTTGGGGCTGCTGAAAGAAAAGTCTGAAACCATTGTCACACAGGTTACCTCCCGCCAGCCTCTCTGCTCCTCATGGATTGCCCTGGAGTACCCAAATCCACTCTGCTCGAGAACACGAGACTCTCCCTTCCTCCCCAGACCAATCCTAGACCTGCCATTTGATTGACCTTTCTGGTGGACACTTGGCATTTTATTTTTATTTAATTAATTAATTTATTTTTATTGTAATGAATCACTGTGAGATATAGTTACAGATCTTCTTGATTAGGTTTCAATTGATATTCGAGTACCCATCCCTCCCCCAGTGCTCATTCTCCACCACCAATGTTCCCAGACACTTGGCATTTTCAATATACATCATTTTTGTTCGCTTGTTTCCCCAAGAAATACTTCCATCACCCCCATGGCAGCTGGTTCTCGGCTGTGTCTTCAAAGTGAGGCTGAGGGGTCAGAAATCCTCTTCACTTCAAACTTGGGGTCCGTGTGGGGTACCCCAGCCAGGACCGAGAATGTGTGGCTCTGCCAGCCCCCTCCCCAGTCTACACAAAGCCGTGCTTCTGGGCTGTGTGTGTGGGGGGGGGGGTGTCCAGGGCTAAATTGTAGCAAGTTCTTGGGCAGGGCTGGGGGCTGGGCTGTTGGGCCGCAGCTGTGGCTCCAAATTGCTCTGAGCCGGGTGCCTGGACCACGTTCCAGCAGGAACCAACATCAAACAAATGGGCTTTGATGCATTAAGTAGGGAGGGGGAGACCAAAATGGCATTCCCCCCAATTCCCACCAAATATGTTGAGCGGCCGAGGTGCTCTAATGAATCCCCGGATTTCGTCCCTTTGGGTACAGCTTTCGCTCTTAATCAAGACCGGAGATGAGGCGGCCCCTCCTTCTGGGCCAGCTAATCCTACTCGGTGCCAGATTAGCATTTCTGATGGGCTGGGCGGCAGCCTTGCGAGATGGAGGGGCTGCATGACAGACAGACTGGGTCCTGGGGGATGCGGGAGGCAGTGCTTTGTTTGGCTTCCATTGAATTGAGGTCGGCTTTCTTTTGATATGACACTCGTTTTATCTCTCCACTTTTGGCCCCTTGAGTGGGGGGCTCCTGCTCTGAAACTGGGCCAGAGGGGTCACCTCTACCCCCAAAATGCAGTGCCCTAGTCAATCATCAAACAGCCTATGTCCGAAGGTGGCATGAATGTCTGTAGGAGACACTGGTTTCCAAGGGTGAGTCTTGCCCTTCATTCACCTGAGTTCACAATTCAGTGAAAGAAATGCCAAATGCTCAGAAATAGGTGTGCTGGGGGTTGGAACCTGTGTGTGTGAACATGGTAGTGCTTCTATGTGTGTGCTTACGTGTGTACATATGCATATGTACACACACTCAGACAGGAAGCCACTGTCACTGTCACTGTCATCCCATTGCTCATCGATTTGCTCGAGTGGGCACCAGTAACGTCTCCATTGTGAGACTTGCTGCTACTGTTTTTGGCATATAGAATACGCCACGGGTAACTTGCCAGGCTCTGCCATGGGGGTAAGAAACTTTCAGTAGCTTGCTGGGCTCTCCTTGCCAGGCGGAGGAATCGAACCCGGGTTGGCCACGTGCAAGGCAAATGCCCTACCCACTGTGCTATCCTCCAGCCCAGGCAGGAAGTAGCAAACACACACACACACACACACACACACACACACACACACACACACACACAAAACTTCTGGAAACAGTGTCACCTGATTGTTAAAGATATGTAACCCAACATAGAGGCCTTCAGGGAGCCCCAGAGAGACAGGGGCCAGCAAGGTGTTGGAGGGGCTCAGCCTGGGAAAGAAACAAGTCTGAAAGCAGCGTCTGTATGGCCTGGCAGTGGCATCATGCTGAGCTGGCGAATGTGTAGCAGAAGAGGTGGGTGGGAGGATGATCCTAGCAGACTCGCACCCAGGCTGCCATTAGTCCCCTGAGCCCACACTTACTTATGGAATCCAGGACATGGAATCTTGATTGTGCTTGCGTGTCTGTTTCTGTCACAGTCCGAGCTTTAGGAGAGCCGAAACACACCCCACTGATCGTATATGATTCATTTGCACAAAATAGGCATAGGGTATTCATCTGAGCTATTAACTCTAATTAAATTACCCAAGCTGAGACGCATGGGAAATCACTGCACGTCAAGGGGAGCCGGAAATAGCCTGGAATGGCTAGAATTTAAGGTGGGCATGAGGAGTGGTGAGAAATGAGGTTAGAGAGCTGAAAGAGTCGATCATGCAAGGTCTAACATGCAAACTAAGGAGATCAGATATTTTTCTTTCTTTTTTTTTTGCCACATCTGGCAGTGCTCAGAGCTTTCCTCTTTGTCTCTACTCAGGGTTCACTCCTGGTGAGGTTTGGGAACTACATGGGGTATCAGGGATTGAGCCCGGGTTAGCTGTGTGCAAGGCAAATGCCCTACCTTGCTGTATTATCTCTCCAGCTCAGAGATTTTTCTTTTTTGTGTAGTCAACTTGAGGGCTCCAACTAAAGAAAGTGACATGTCCACATTCAGATTTTAGAAACTTCTTTAGGCTGCTGTTTTAAGTGGGGAGCAGAGATCAGGACATTGCAAGTCAAAATGAAATGTGGACCCAGGAGAAGTGCAGATGAACACAGGAAACAGGTTTCCAAGACAAGTGACAACAAAAGCACTTTTTCACATTCCAAGAAAGGACAGGGAGGGGCCCGGGAGCTAGTCAGGGGTTGGGGTGCCTTGTCTGCTGCTTGACAGGGCAAAGTCAACTGGGAGTGGTCTTCGCCCCCCGGTTAAAAATAACCACATAGCAAAAGAATGAGGAGGGTGGTTGACACAGGCTATGTGACATACCCAGCAAGTCACATAAGGAAATGAGGCCTCGTTTTCATTCTTTATTTTTACAAATGATCCATTTTCCATTTATTCCCCCTTCCCTCATGGTTGTGATGATTCGAGCTCACACACACTTGACTACGCCGCACCAGGGCAATTGCCAGAGATCCCAAAGGTACTGGCACCAGCATCATGCCAGGCACACGAGGGGCAGAGCAGGGGAAGGGCCCGTCCTCACACTGGCCGGGCAGCACTGCGCCACTGGGCCCAAGGTCCCATCTGAATGGCCGCGGTGATAACCCCGAAAGAGAAGGGCCTGTTCTGAAGCTTTGTGAAGGGAGACAAACCTGGGGTCTTTGTTCTTTGTCTTTCCTTCTTTCTTTGTTGCCCTCGTGGCCCCCACTGTTCTTGGCCTGACGGCCAGGGCCTGAGCGTTTACTATGGTGCTCAGAGGCCCATCGAGCTTCCTGGTGGTACGACCTGGGGCCTGGTACTGGGGGATCGAACTCAGGGCCTTGCACCTGCTTAGCCAGCCTTGTTTGCTGACCGAGTTCCCCGAAATGGCAAGAGGAGCCGAGAGTGCCTTATTTGTACCGTGACCAGTGACAAATGGGCCTGAGGAGGCTGGTGGCCTTCCCCTGCGCCCCAGAACAGACACACAGAACAGGAGGGGCTGGGGATTCAGTGGGTGCTTCATTGTCCCCAACGCGGCACTTCCGCAGGGGCTGCCAGCCCCTAGAGCTTGCGGGATCTGTCTGTGTCCAAGCATGTCCCTATGTCAATCATTCTGTTTACAGCACAGATCCTGCCAACAAGCTTTCCATGGTAAGATTGACTTCAAGCTGGGGTGTGAAAGCACAGATGCCCACAAGACGGTCTGTGCGGCACCCAGGGAGGTCCCTTGGCACCTCACCATTAACCCCCTGCTAGCCCCCTCCCACCCACCAATTACAGGAATTGAATAGATCACCCTTTCCGAGTGCATTTTCAACAACTTTTATTATACGTTTAGTGTTCTCTATACAAAAGAAATCAGGTTTTTTTTCTTTTTACAGTGATTCAAAAAAAAATCAGAATAATTTGGCCTTTTCATTGCTCATGCAGTCAGTTTATACGTCCACGTGTCTGACGGTCCTCCGTGGCCCTGCAGCCCGCTC
This sequence comes from Sorex araneus, assembly GCF_027595985.1. NCBI lineage: Eukaryota > Metazoa > Chordata > Mammalia > Eulipotyphla > Soricidae > Sorex > Sorex araneus. Next base: position 38,113,224 of record NC_073308.1, on the reverse strand, counting down.
TGCTGAAGGCTGCTCGTGACACCCTCGGACACACAACTGTCGCTGACATCGGTTAATGCAAAATAACTTGGGAAAAGGAAAGAAGACGGTGTGAGGGGGTTAGAACAAGTCTGCCAAGGGGGGTTAAGTATTTAGCCCATGGAGAAAAGAGATGATCGATGTGTGGTGTGTGTGGAGGGATGACGACACTGGGCACACCTCCCCTCCACCCCGAGGAGCGGAGGAAAGGGAGGCTGTGGCTGGGCAGGACCATACACAAGGCATCTGCGTCCCGGTGCCTGGAGCTGAGAGCAGGAGCCTGAAGTTGGCAAAGAGCGGGGGGGGGGGGGGGGGGGGCCGGGGGCGGGACAACACTGAGACATCACATTTGGGAATCACCAGGGCCGGTGCTGGGGACAAAGAAACAGTAGTGCACACAATCCTGGACCTCTTCGTCCAGAGTTTGTGTTTATTGCTTCACTGAGGTCTTCACATGGACTGAAGTCCAGCCCCGCAGTCCCGGGGGCCCGGGAGGCCCCCGCACCCTCACCTCAGGCGGGGGGGACCCTCTGCTTCACAGTCAGTCCCGCCCACCAGCATGACCCACTCCTCTCCCTGCCCCCTGGGTCTCCAGGCATCCCCCCTGCGTCTTCCGCTTGGGGGACACAAGGACGGGGCACAGGGTGGGTAAGGAGGTCCGAGGACAGGAGGGACAGTGCTCGCCCCAGGGGGCGGCCAACTCCAGCTCTCCCTGCACAGACGCCCTGCGCTTCACTCCTCCCTGTGCAGGGCTGAGGGAGGCTCACTCGAGCACACGCAGAGGCTCCCCGAAGCACGGAGCACCCCCCCCAATACTACTGCGTGGCTGGGCCCGGTGGGTGGAGTCTAGACCTCAGTGGGCCGAGGACAGGGCACTGCCATGGCTGTGGGCCAGGCAGCGGGGAACCGTGGAGGGAGGAGTTCCAGGGTGCTCCCGCCTGGCTTAGGGGGGGCTGGCCCGCCCGCACCAGGTCTCCTCTTCACCACACTCTAAGTCATTATCTTGGTGTCACTCTTCTGAGGCCAGAACAAATTCCACCAGGGTTCTCCTCCCTCCGCCCGAGCCACCAAGCAGAACAGAAGTCCCGATCCTGGGGGGCCGGGGGCGCTCATGGTGGGCAAGGCTGGGGTGCTCTCCACTTTGTGAGCTTCGAGCACGTGCCACCAGCAGGGGTGTCCCTGGGCCCGCATCACTGACCCCAACTGACATGACTGAGAAGCCACCCGGGATCTGAGGACCCCCATTTCTCGGCAGGACTGGGTGTCCTCACACACACCCCGCCCCGGCAGGGAAGGGCAGCCCCTCTCTGCCCCAGGGCTCTGTGCTATGCTAGAATTTTCTGATTCTGCCCCACGGCCCCGCCACCTCCACCCGCCTTGCGGGGTTGAGACCCTTAGTGACAGCCCACCGATCCCCCTGGTTGTCTCCACTGCCCGCCTCGAGTGGCCATTCAGGAAAACAGCGGGCGCTGCCTCTGGGCCAAGGCAGCAGGTTCTCTTGGTAACTGGCAGCAGGGCTCCCTGTGGTCAGCGGACCCTCAGATGCCTGGACCCGTGCCCAGGAGGGGCTGTCACCGCTCGCCCCTCGGAGACGACAGCAGTGTAAGCAAAGGAGCGAGTCTGGGTCTCAGTGCAGCCACGTGAAAGCAGGGGAGGCTAAGAGGGTTTCTTCACACTGACCCCAGGTGACTTACTGTGAGGGGACGGCCAGAATGCTTCCTGGGGGAGGACAATTCAAGGAGGAAAGTGAGGGGAGGCTGGGAGAGACCCCTAAAGCACACCAGGGGTGGAGCAGGGCGGCTGCAGCCCCTCACCCCAGATCCAGACGAGATGGCCTGCCAACCTGGGGCGCCCGGTCAGTGCCACTGGGTGCCCAGGATGACTCTAGGTCTGCGCCCCAGGGAGAACAGGGCACCCTGCCTGCCTGGCCATAGAGAAGAGGCTGGGGGCCCCGCCAGCTCAGCTGTTCAGGGCACCCGCCTGGTTGAAAGGATGGGTGGGCAGGGGTACAGTGGCACCCCCTCAACCTGTGCTTCCTCCGCTCCCAAGCACCCATGTTCTCGCCCCTCCTGGCACTGGTGGCTGTGTTTCGGGTGGTGGCGTGAGAGGACAGCCGGCGGGGAGTACTGGGCAATACTGCTTTCAGCGGAGTTGGGTGCTTGCTGGCACGGGCACCCTGGCACAGAGACCGGCCTCTCCCCAGCTGCCTCCTCACCCTGGCACACCCCGAACCTGCCCCTCGTCCTTGGGGGGAAACTCCAGGTCTGAAGGAGGCCCCCACGGAGGGCTGGAGTGGGTGAGATGTGAAGCCCCCAGACGCCGCCAGAACAGCCTGGAGGGGGGCCTTCAGCACCCCGCACCCACGAGGGAGCTAGAACAGAACCCGGAAAAGCTGAGCGACCCCCCACCTCCGCACCCTCTGAGACACAGGAACAGAGGTCACTGCTGCAGGTCCAGAGGGAGACGGGGACGATGGCATCTCGGTCCAGTCCCTCCTGCCGCGGAGCTGAGGCCTGGGGTGATGAGTTCACTAGCAGACACAGTGTACACGGAACCGGGGCTGGGAAACTGGCCGCTCTCAGGGGCTCCACAGACGTGGACACGTGCCCGGCATTCCTTCCTTCCCTTGCAGGTCTGGTCCCCGGCAGGGGCTGGAAGAGAGTCCTCAGCTGGCCTCCCCGCTTTCTTTGTGAGAGCTGCCAAACAGCAGAGCCGCAGGGTGGTGCCTGGGTCTCGGCTGTGGCTCCCAAGGACGTCGTGGGCTCGGGCCTCCGACGTGCAGACGGAGGGCGCACACCACGGGCCTGACCGCCAGCCCGCTGCTTCCCAGGTGGAGAAAGCGTTGCTAATACCTTTGCGGCTTACACATGTGGCAAACGATGCTGAATAAAAGTCTCTGAAAGACACGGCCCTGCTCCTGCCCGGGCCCCCCAGCAAGCAGCTGGACGCTCAAAGCAGAGGGTCGGTCGGTGTGTGTGGGGGGTGTGGGGTGCGGTCAGCAGCCCTCCCGAAGCTGAGCGCGGCAGCAACAGCAGCAGGGCTGCGTGAGGCTCGAGCGCTCTCTCTGGGAGGCTCAGTACCTTTGGTTTGGAAAATCGATTAGGTGGGACGGAGGAAGGCGGTGCCCTCCATCTCCTGAACTGCGACCATCTCCATCTGGGCCACGGTGGCAGGGCCTGTGTGTGTGTGTGTGGGGGGGGGGGTTGGGGGGCTGTTGTGATGCGGCTCAGGCCACCGGTGCTCCTGGAGAGTGGCTATGGGAGGCTGAGAACGGGGCGGGGTGGGGGAAGGGGCGGATGAAGGGGAGCTGCATAAGGCAAACAGGAACACGCACGCCCCCTCTCCCTCCCCCCACCCCCACCCCCCCGGCCGGCTTGCAGCACTGTGGACACTGCAGGGCTGTGCGGACCCCAGGCACGGGAGCCCTGTGGACATCCCGCAATCCGTGGTACCGTCCCAGAGACTGACTGAGGAGAGGCTCTCGGCTGGAGAAGGGGGCGGGGAGCAGTGCTTTGCCCCCTTCAAAGCCCACCCGCCGAGCTTTCCCATCACAAGCATCCCCATCAGGTTGGGAGCAGCATGGCCCCAAAAGTTGGGGTGCACAGTGCAGTGGCCCTCTTCCCCTGCCTCCTGGGGGCGACGACGGGGGAGTCCAAACCCAGTTCCTTCTGCCCGGGGGTGTACGCCCCCCCCCCCCGAAGCTGACTTCCTTCCCCTCGGCACCTTCTTCCCTCCCACCACGCCCCTCAGCTCATCAGGACGTGGGAGGGAGGAAGGGCAGGTGGGGACCAGAGGCAGGAGGGCAGGCACCACCCTGCTGAACCAGAGCGAGGCCAGGAGGCCTGCCGCCCTCTCGCTGCCAAAAATACTGTCATTGTCTGGGAAGGAGCCAAGCCCAGCTCAGCAGCTGCCAAGGCCCGGGCGGGCGGGGGAGGCGTATGGCGAGAAGGCGTCCTTGAGAAAGGCATTGGCCAGTGGCGTGGCGGCTTGAATACTACAGCGTCTCTGCTCTGTCAACGGAGCCGGCCGTCTGCCGTGCGTGCAGTCTCCGAGGGGAGAAGCCAGCGGTCCTTCCTTGGTCCGGGGACCCTTCTCCGGAGGAGAGAAAAGACACTGGCCAGGTTGGGTCTGGAGGTGCACAAAGCAAGAATCAGGACAACGAGAAGGACCCCAGCCAACAGAGACGGCACGTGTGCGCGGGGGCCCAGGGTGGAGGGGCTGAGCAAGGCACCCGCTCCTCCTTCGAGTCAGCCCCGGCTCCAGCTACCCCCGGAGGGGGGCCCCTGGGTGGGTCACCGGGAGGGGGTGTGTGGAGAGCTGGGTGGCAGGTGGCAGCGCCCTCCACGCTGTTATGTCCCTGGAGTGGCTTGGCGGCAGGTCTGCGGCGGCCTCGTCTCCCCTCTCCCCTGTCCCGTTGGCAGAGCAGCGGCTGTGCCGGGCGGCTCCGTCAGGCCAGAGAGTAGATGGCGTTGACAGGGGACGTGGCCTCCGAGCTCTCGTTGCCCTCTGTCTCCTCCTTGTCCTTCTTCACGGTGTACTGGCCGATGAAGGAGCCGTCCTCGTTGAACTGGCCCTCGCCGCCCTCGCCGTAATCCACCAGGCTGTCGTCGCTCTCCTGCTGCTTGATGGTGCCGTCCAGGGACGTCTGGCTGCCCTGCAGGGGCTTGTTGTCCTCGTCACTGTGGGAGAGTCAGGGGTCAGGACCCACCCGCCGGCCGGCCTGCCTGCCTGCCCGGGGCAGTGCGGGAGGGCGCCCTCCTGCCGGGCGGGGCTCAGGCGACTCCACAGAGGGGGAAAGTGAGGCCCAGAGGGCTGGAGAGGCAGGAGGGGGCGGGGCAACTGCCAGGCATGCACTGACCCGGGTTCCATCTCCAGCACCCGTGATGGTCCACTGAGCTCTGCCAGGAGTGCTCTTGAGCACAGAGCCAGGAGCAAGCCTTGAGCACTGCTACTGCTGGGTGTGGCCGTCAGATCAGACCGAAACAAACTGAAAAGCGTTTTCCAAGGGGTGGGGGGGAAGGCAGGTTGGTGTGGAGGAGATTCCCCCCATGGGTGCAGCCACAAGGCTGGGGTGTGAGCAGGCAGGGAAGGGGGAGGGGGCGCCAGGCGCGTGGCCTTGGCTCTGCCCTCCCTCCTCACTGGGCCCCATTGAGAGTGAGATCTGGGTCTGAAAAAGACCCCCACCCGCCCTCACCCCCCACCCCACTGCCATTGTGGTGCTGTTTCTCTCACTGCCTGGCTTTCTGCACACGGAGACAAGTGGGGCAGGGTGAGGCGGGTGGCCTGTGGGCAAGTCAAGGACCAGAGGGCTCCGAGCGACAGTGGAACTGCAACAACGCTGCCTGCTGTGCCCCCCAGGAGTGGGACCCCTGAATGGGTGGGCTGGGGTCTGCTCAGGCTCCTCTCACATCTCCTGGCTCGGATACTCCTGGACTTTAGCGCAGGAAGTGTGTGAGAGTATTTGTGGGTGTGTAGCCCAGGAGGTGTGTGGGGGCATCTGTGGGCGCATGGATGAGTGGATATGGGGGTCCAAGTGTGTGGGTATGTGGGTGTAGGTGTGCGGAGAGTGGCTATATATGTGGAGACGCAGCAATTGTAGGGGTGTATTGTGGGTGTGTGTTGGTGTGTGTGGGGTGTGTGGGGTGTGGATATGTAGATGTGTGGATATGGGGGGGTGTTGTGGGATTTTGTAGATGTGGGTGTGAGGGGTATGTGTGGGAGGATATGTGTATGTGTGGATGTGGGTGAGGCGGTATGTGTGTGGAGATGTGGTTGCGTCTGTGGATACATGTTTGTGGGCGTGGGGGTATGTGAGCGGGGATATGTGTGTGGATATGTGTCTGTGAATGTGTGGGCATGTTGTATTTTGTGTGTGTGGCTATATGTGCGTGCAGATATGTGGTTGTGTTTGTGAATACGCGTCTGTGTGGGCATGTTGTATGTGTATGTATATGTGTGTGGATGTGTTTTTTGGGTGTGTGGTGGGCATGTTGTGTATGTGTATGTTTGGGGATATATGTGTGGGTATGTATCTGTGGTGTGTAGGCATGTTGTATATTGTGTGTGTATGTGTCTCTGGGAAAGTTGTATGTGTGTGGAGGGTGCTCTGGGGGCATGTCTGAAGGGAGTTGAGCTCCGGGGTCCGAGCAGTGGGACCAGCGGTGGGAGTCAGGTCTCACAGGTAGGGCTGTGCCGGCCCCTCCAGTCTCTCACACATGCACTGTCACCCCTCCTGCCCCTCACTCACAGCACTCCTGTAAAACTTCCTGTCAGTCTGTCTCACGTGCAACCCTGTCACCCCTCCTGTCAGTCTCTCTCATACCTCTATCACCCCTTCACCCGTCACCCCTCCTGTCTCTCATACTCCTGTCACCCCACCTGTCAGTCTCTCTCACAGCACCTATCACCCCTCCTACCAGTCTGTCTCATATCCCCGACACCCCTCCTGTCAGTCTCTCTCATACTCCTACCACCCCTCCTGTCATTCTCTCTTCTACCCCTGTCACCCTCCTGTCACTCTCATATTCCTGTCACCCCTCCTGTCTCATACACACCCGTTACTTCTCCTGTCAGTCTCTCATACCCGTCACTCTTCCTTCCAGTCTCTCATACCTGATACCCCTCATGTCAGTCTCTCTCATACCCCTATCACCCCTCCTGTCTTCCTCTCTCAGGCCTATCACCCCTCCTGTCTTCCTCTCTCAGACCTATCACCCCTTCTGTCATTCTGTCTCACGTGCACCCCTGCTACCCCTCCTGCAAACCTTTCTCACAGCACCCCTGCAGGACCCCAAGGCCTGTGCCCACTGAATCTCAGAATTCCAAACCCCGGAGGTTTAAGGAAACACAGCACAGGATGTCTTGGGGATAATCCAGGCAGGGATCGGGCTAGTTCATGCAAAGGGGCTAGCGGCTTGCTGTGAAAACATGCTTGATAGCAGGCAGACGGGGGGCTTGCTCTCAATCCCGGTGTTCCCCTGGAAAAAGACCCTCCAGGAACAGGGAACAGATGAGGAAGTGAGGCAGGATAAGCCTCATCAGGGGTGGCCTGGAACAGGGGCAGGCTGCTGGAGGGGGCTATATCCTTTCTTTCTTCTAGAAACTCCTCTGGTGTATGCATTTCAGACCTTCCCTTGATTATCCAAATGGGTCGCTAGGATGGGTGGATACTGACCCTCACCCCATCCCCAGAGTCTAACAGAACTGTGGGGTAGACGGTATGTTGCGTGTTTATATGTGTGTACATGTATGAACATGTGTGTATGCATGTAGTGTATGCATGTGCGTGTATGTGCATGTGTGTGCATGTGTGTGCATATGTGTGTGCATGTGAGTGTGTGTGTTCATCATGCAGCTGGTGTAGGTATATTTAACCTCATGTCTTGAGACAGGCTTGGGGGAGGGAGCTGCAATTCTGGTGTCTGGGGTGGGTTATAGGCTCCTGGCCCATATTTGGGGAGTCCCTGGCCCTCCTGTGTGCTGCGTTAAGGGTCTGGGGGTTCCAAAGCCCAAAGCCTTGGGACCGAAGGCCAGAGAACAGCTCTCAGCCTGGGGAAGCCGCTTCCAGCAGAAGTGCTGACAGCCAGGAAGGGGACGGACAGGGGCTCCTGCTTGCTCTCAGGGGCTCGCAGGGCTGGGGGACTGGATGGTGGACGTGGTCCATTAGCCACCAGGCAGGCCCTTCAGTGGGCAGTGACTCAGCTGCCCGTTGATCTGAGCCTCCTGCTCGGCCACTGATGGGCAGGCAGCAGAGGTCCAGGGCAGGACCCAGAATCCAGAAGAAGCCAGAATGACTTCAGAATGACCCTGTCCCAGGAGTACTGGGTAGGAGTGGGGGCCTCCTGCCCACCTTCCTTCAGTGACCCACTCTGCATCATCCCTTGACTCAGCACGTGCCCATTCCCCGGGCAGACAGGCCCAGTCCTGTTCCAGGCTGCGGGGTGGGGTGTGGGGGGCGATGGAGAGCAAGGCGGCGCCAGCAGCATCCTGGCTGAGTCCCAGTAAGGGCTCACGGCAGGGCCCCTGTGCTTCGAGCCATAGCACTGAGCCAGATGCCATCCCAGCCTAGCGGGCAGCCCGCCGGGCTTGTGCAGGCTCCTGAGCCCGTGGCCTCGCACTGATATTGCCCTTCGAGCCTCACGAGCTCCCCAGCCCCTAGGCTCAGGGGAGGGCGGTACGTGGGCAGGGCAGCGCTTTAAACGGCTCATTTCTCAGAGAGGGGAGGCATGGTAGAGACAAATCTGACCGTGTGTCCAATGAGCGGGAAGCTGTTTGCTGTGTGACCAGCGCAGTTCCCCAGAGGTGAGGACACTTCTGTTGGGCACAGTCAGGAGGAGCGGGCCCTAAGAGCCCAGGGGGTGGGGGTGGCAAGGGTGCAGTGGGGACAGCCTGCCAGGAGGGGGCGCTGTGCGAGCAGGCGCCTCGGCCATCACACACCTGTAGTCGAAGGAGCCATCCTCTTCTTTGGCGTCTTCGGGGCCCAGGGGAACATCCTTCTTTTCTCGCACTTGGTGGACAGAGAAGCAAAGACATGGACCCGGTGAGAGAGGGGACCCCTGGCCGCTGAGTGGAGACGCTGTCCAGGGGTGGCACCCGGGGCCTCCTTGCTCTCGCCTCCCGCTCCCCCCCCTCTCCTTAACGGTGGGGCACTGTTTCCCCAAAGCTCCTGGCAAGGGGCCCTCCAGCCCTACCCCTGCGCCCCCGATGTGTGCACTGAGGGACTCTGCCCCGACACCTCCCCCCAACCACACACACCGGGGCAGGAACCTTCCATCTGGCACAGCCCACCGTCCCCGAGGGCAAGATGGACTTTCCCACCCAGGCTCCTTCGTGCTCAGCCCCGAGACAGGCAGGGGCAGCCACTTAGGGGAGGACTGGATGTACCAGGCTGGATAGTTATTTGGGGAGTGTTTGGGGAGTGTTTGGGGAGTGTTTCCATCTGAGGCGAGGAAAACTGAGAGGTGAAGGAATAAGTCACCTGACTACCCAGGTGAAGCCCGGGGTCAATTCAAGCCTCCAGGGCTTAACTCTAGCTAGGGTGAAACAAGAAAGTTAGACTAAAGGAAGCCCCAAGAAAGGTGCTGCTTCTGCCAAAGGAAGGTTTGGGGGTTTCCTGATGAGTTTTCAGGCGTTTGAGGGCACCTGGGTGGGCAGGAGGGGACTCAGTGAACCCACTGAAGGTCACCTCCCCACACCCAGCCTTCTCTCACGGAGAAGACACAGTCGGTCCCACAGCAGGTAGGAGGGGACGAACTCTTACACCACACACCCAGAACTCCCTGTTCTCCTCAGGTCACCCCTCACAGAGCATCCGCTCTGGGGCCCGAGGACCTGACAGCAGCGAGGCGGAGAGGGAGAGCGGACAGCATCTCCCTCTTCCTAGCTGGGCCCTAGGGACAGCTGACAGGCCTCATCTGCAGAGATGGGGACCAGCAGCATTTGGGGAGTGTTTGGTCACAGAACTTGGGGACGGGGTCACAGGAAGCAATTTCATTTGCAGCCCTGTGTGAGGTTCACTCTGGGGCCATCCTTTATCCTGTCTCTGTCACCCTCCACCCTCCCCCGCCCGCAGCCACAGACAGATGGTTTTCTTGTCCCTGCTCAGAAACCATCAATATTTCCAGACACGAGAGCATCGAGGTCCTGACCTTGACCTTGGTTTGTCTGGGCTGGAGGGCCTTGAGGTTGTGAGCAATCTTTCCCAGCCTTTTACTGACCATGGCCCCTTCTGGCCTTCCTGTGCCCCCCCACCCCATTTACACGGTTTTCCACTTGGGCCCCTTACACAGTCCTGAAGGGTCCACGCGGTCCCCTGTTGAGAAACCCTGCCCGAGAGAAAGACCTTGAGGGGGCGCCCCCGAGAACTAATCGTCCACCTCTCAAGGCACACAGGCCTCTGGCTGTTCTGCGCCCCATGGAGGGGCTCGTGAGTCTCTCTGAGACCCCCCTGCAGCCCTTCCCCCAAGGCAGGGGGTAAGAGAGAAGCTTCTCATCCTGTCTGCAGCCTGGAACATGATCCGAAGGGGATCCGGGCTGAAAGCAGCGGCTGACGGAGCAGACGGGTGAGTCCAAGGGACGGAGCCCATTTATGGGAGAAGCTGAGATCCTCCCCCCCCCCCCCCCCCGGCATCCACGGCAGTGAATGTGAGTGATGCCAAGTGCTGCCTGGTGGCTGGACAAGACACCAAACAGGCCTGAGCACTGTATGACCCAGAAAGACCAGGGTGGGGCCACAGCCAGAGACTCTGGATGCAGAAGGGAACCAGGTACCTTTCTCTGTCCCCTGGCCGCACCCCCCTGCTCTCTCCCCACCACCACTTACCTGGGTACTTGCCCCCTCGACTCCTCTTGATGAAGCAGACGATGAGCAGGATGAGGACCAGAAGGGCAATGGCGCACATGAGCCCGATGAACCAGCCCTGGGTGGCGATGTCCGTCTGGTTGTTGGTGTAAGCTGGGGAAGGGGCGGCGGAAGCACAGGCATGAGCAAGAGGAGGAGGGGGAGGAGAGGGAGGTGAGGAGAGGCCAGGCATGACCACGGTCCTGCTGATGCCCAGCAGCCCGCGGGCCTTACTACCCTGCTGCCAGAATTCAGAAAATAAAGAGGCGTCGTCAGAGGTGAGAAAAGAGGCAGGGGGGAGGGTCCAGCGAGCAGAACAAGCATCAGGAGGAGGAAGAGACCCTGGAGCACCAGGCCTGGTGTTGGTGCCGACCAGAGGCCACAGCCGGGAGGGGGCTGGGGATTAGCCCGAGGCCGGTCAGGGACTTGATTCCCCGCAAAGGGCCCGGGTGAGGGAAGTGGGAGCCACATGGACGGGTGTAAACGGGGTGCGGAGCCCAGCATGGCGCAAGCCCAGCAGGCTCCTGCAGTCCGGCCCCCGGTGCCCATCGGTTCCTCTTGTCCCTGCAGCGCAGCTGTGCCCCTGCAGGGGCCAGTGTGCCCTTTCAGTGCCTTCCCTGTGCCACCTCCACTCACGGAGATGCCCGGGAGGCAGGTGACACCTCACCGTCCCGTCAGTCACCTCTGCCCGGAGTGGGGGAGACCTGGCCAAGGGGACGGACACTTGGTCTGAAGGCGCACAGGGGGGTGGGGGGGGGGCTGGAGTGCCCAGAGCTCCAGGGCTGATGGCGTAGGATGAGGCGAGGTTCGGGCTCCGCTCAGGAAGGGCGTGGGGCAGGCAGGGCCACTTGCCCTTCTGCTTTCTATGGATCAGAGAACAAAAGTGACGCCTCCTGAGTCAGCTGCCATGGAAACCAAGGCTCTGGCGAGGACGGATCAGAGGAAAGATCCAGAGTCATGCTGGAGCCGGCACGTGGCCCCTGGGAGAGCAGGACCATAGGGAGGCGCAGAGCCCCTGAGGTCAGGCGGGCACAGGGGGCCTCTTCATGGGGCCCCAGGCCTTAGTTCTCACTATTCACGGGGTAGGCGTGAGCTGTGCCACCCTCTGCCTTGCCTGGGTGGGGAGACTGCCTTCAGAACCTTCCAGCACTCAGCCGAGACCTTGCACACAGAGGGGGCTCGAATGGCGGAGACTGCCAGTAAGTCCAACAAGAACGCGACACTTATCTGCATGCCATGGGGAAGCCCCGGCCAGCGTCCACTCCTGCTCCCGCTGGCCTCTCCCCGCTCTCTCAGGGTGCACTCCCTTCCGCGCTCCAACCCTTCAGCGCTTCTCACGGTGTCTGGAAACACCCCGTTCCCTCAGCTCCACTCCCCGGCCCCAACTGTTGGCCCCATGGGAGAGGTCTGGGCATGGGTGGGCCCCTCCCACCCCTCTCCTATCCACCCCTGTCCTCCCCCGGCCCAGGGTCTCCAGCCGCTGCTCCTGCCCAGCCAAGGCCACCTCCCCCAGACAGGCCCCCCGCCCTCCGGGGGACCGGGCCAGGCAGAGTTGCTCTCCCAAACCATCACAGCCCTTGGGACCATGTGCTGCATCAGGACTACAGACACCAGCACCTTCCGTGAGCTCCCACTCCTCTAAGTACTTTGCCTTAAATTTTGGGGGGATGGAGAAGGCAAGAGGCAGAGGGAACTGCACCAGCGGTGCTTGGGCACAACACGGAGACCACTCTGGGTGACACCTGGCCAGCAGAGGTAGCCTAATAATGGTTAGATGCCACAAGGAACCAGGGATTGAATTTGGGGGACCAGCACACAAGGTCTGTGTCCCAGCCTGTGTCCCGGGCCCCCCTGAATCTAATCTAATCCTCACAAAGGCCCCAGGAGGTGAGAGCTCTTATTATTGTCCCATTTTACAGATGCACAAACTGAGGCAGGGGAGGCTAAGTGACTGGCTCAGGTTGCAGAGCCGGCAGGCTGCCTGCTCAGTGCTCTGCTCTCTGCCCTGTCCCCTGACCCTCCTCCTGGCCCGCAGCAGAGCCTGACGCACACGCAGGAGAATCGGGGCTCGGGCCTCGCAGCACCTGTGCCCTTGGGAGCTGTCCCTCGGTTTACTCGATTGCTGCTTGATGTACGAGGCGCCAACCCCGAAACTCCACTCGCCTCCCGGGAGTCCAGGTCCAGTGCACAGTTCAACGGCCAGCTCGGGCCTCAGGAAGTGACACATTTTTGACTCTCATGGGCAGAGGCAGCCTGGGCATTGCAGGACGCTCCTGTCCCCCAGGCCGGCGTCAGCCCAACCCTCTGACTTCTCTCTGCCCCTCGGACCGTCTTCTCCTGAGCCAGCAGCTGTCCTCGCCCTGAGCCCCAGAGCCTTCCCTGAGCCCAGGCAGGGCTGCCCTCGACTCTGCAGGCTCTCGAGGCCTGGCCCTGGGCATGTCCCGAGGCCTAGAGCTCGGCTGCCCGCCCTGCCTTTTCACCTGCTAAGAGACCCTCAGGCTTCCTCTGTCTTACACCAGGCCTGGGGGGAAACCCACCAGACTTCAAGCCCCCCTCCACCAGGGCTCTGGCCTTCTGCATGGGCCTGACTCTCCACTGTCCTCTCGTGTCCTTTCCTGCCCTGCGATGCAGACAGCCAGCCTCTGGGACTCGTACCTGGCCTCAGCTGCTGAGCTTCTCTGCTCTCCGCCCCCGCCCCCCGCTCCCTCCCTAAGGATGGGCCCTTCCCCTTCCAAGACATCTCTCACTCGGGAACCACAGCACAGGGGGGAGGGTGCTTGCCTTGCATGTGGTCAGCCCGAGTTCGATCCCTGGCATCCGCATGGTCCCCTGAACACCACCAGGAGTAATTTCTGAGTGTAGAGTCAGGAATAACCCCTGAGCATTGCTGGGTGCGGCTGCAAACTCCCCTGCCCAAAAAAAAGTCCAAAATGTCTCTCACATCCACCTCCCTGCTCCACTCTAGAGGGTCCCCTCCTGTCGTGCGACTCCAGTCCTGGGTTCCAGGAAGGTGTCATGTGATTTTCTTGCATCCTGCCACCAGGTCACATACAGCTCCCAGCACACTGGGCCTTGCCTCTGGGCCCCAAGTTTGCCGGCAGCTTCTCTCACCACCCTGCTGCCCTCCTCCCTCAGTCTGACTCCTCCAACCCACTCCCGTCTCTGGCCCCTGATCACTCCTGTTCATGCCACTCAGCGTGGTCTTGATTTCCAGTTTCAAAGCTGCAGCCACCGAGGGCTTCTCCGAACCCCTCGTACTGACATTGGTGACCACTAACTGACTAGAAATCCACTCCAGCCTGGGGAGGTTGTCCGGGGACAGTGCTTTAGATTTTCCCCTCATGCCGGCGAGAAGTCACTGGGGCTCTGGGCTCTGGGCTGACCACACCTGGGCACTGTGCTAGGGTGGAGGGTCCCCCCTTCACACCTCCCCGGGTGCCCCCAGGGTGCCTTTCTCTCACAGCTCGCCACTCCTGAGAGCACCACGGGGCGTTCCAGTGTGACCTTCAGTCCTTATCCTTACGAAGTCCAGGGAGTTTCTGTCAAGCTGGACACGAGTCGAGTCTGGACTCGAATCCAAGTGGGATCGCAAGCAAGTGGGCTCCGGCTGCGCCCCCCCCCCAGGCAGAATGACTTAGTTTCTCAGACACCAGGGAAGACTCAGCACACGATCTCACTGACAAGGTGTCCCTATGGCATGGACAACTGAGAGGGGGCGGCACCCAGCGGGTCCAGGGAAGTGACGTTTGGCCGCCACACCCCTCACACACTCAGCCCTCAGGGGTGCCGGGGTCGCCACACTCAGACACGCCCACACTCACAGACCCGGCGCATTTGCACCAGTACTTGGTGCAGGAACTAGCAGGGGGACCAGACTGTGCCGGCTCAGGGGGCCACCAGGACCCGCCCCCTCTGCCTCTGGCCCTGGGCTGCAGTGTGTGCCCACCACACCTCATAACACGCCCCCCTCCCCCCCAGAAACCAGCAGTTCACCACCCGGCTGACTACGCCCGTCACTTCCAGCTTGAACCCAGAAGCAGTTGAGCCAGAAGAGAGGTCAGCCACCCGGAGCTGGTGTGACAGAACAGGCTCCTGAACACCAGCTCCTGAGACATGGCTGAGGGATGACAATCCCGCTGACACCCACTCAGATGCCATGACCAGTCTTGGCCCCTGCAAGTCACAGCTCCCCAGAGCCATCAATGATGTGGAGTGAGGACCCGGAGCCGTTCAGAAGTGGAGACAGAACAGAGCCGAGTCCCCCCACTCCAGTCCAGGGGTTCTCCTCAGCGCCGGGGTCCTAGCATCCTCTTCCAGCCCCCCAGAGTCCGTCATGTGTGCCACCCGCCGCCCCAGGAGAGGAGAGCTGAGGGGCCAAGGATGTGTGTTTCTGTGGACTAACAAGGGGCCTGGGGCCAGTGCTCTGACCCACTTTGCTCACAAACTTTGGCCATTCGTGGACTTGGCTCTGGACACCTCTAAAGGCAATAGGGTACTTTTTTTATTTAGGGGGCGTCACCCCCTGTAGTACTCAGGGCTTACTTCTGATTCTGTGCTCAGGGATCACTCCTGGTGGTGCTCAGGGAACTACATGCAGTGTAGGGATTCAAACCTGGGCCAGCCGCCTGCAAGACAAGCGCCTTATTCCTGGTGCTATCTCTCTGGCCCAGCGCAGGGCACTTTAGTGGGTAGTAGGGACACACACTTCCGGAAGGGTCTATTTCTCCCCGGTGCGGCTGCACAGAGGAACCCCAGCCAGTCTGTAGGCAGAGCACCGGCATCCACCCCAACCCTCCTCCTGGCACTGAGAAGACTTGGAGGAACCCGGAAGCGCCGAGAGCCTCACTCTGAAAGCAGGCTATCCCGGAAAGCCTCTCAGAGGAGGCGTAAAGCAGATGCAGGTCGTTCCAGGTCCAGACCATCAGCCCACACCACTTCCTGTGCTGTGTAAACAGGTTCAGAATCCCGTAGGGGAGCTCGGGTCTTCCTCTCTGCCCAGCTGCACTCCAGCCCCAGTCAAGCAGGAAGCAGGGGTCTGCCACAGCCCCTCGGATGGACCTTGATCGTCTAGGGTTTCCAGCCTCTGTGCTGGGCTCAAGTCTGGAGTGACGTGAAATCAAATGCAGGTACTAGGGGCGAAGCCAGAGATCCTGACGGAGTCTGATGGTCCAGCTTCCTGGCTTGCTCCCAGAAGTCTCACTCAGACAGCCTGCCTCGCTGGCCTGGCCAGCTCCACGACGCAGCTGGACTCTCTAGCCCCCTGAGTCGTGCTGGCATGGACCCGACAGAACAGGGGGAGGACAGGGCAAGGAGGAGGCCCATTCTAGGAGGGCTTCCTGGAGGGATTCTTTCTTTCTTTCTTTCTTTCTTTCTTTCTTTCTTTCTTTCTTTCTTTCTTTCTTTCTTTCTTTCTTTCTTTCTTTCTTTCTTTCTCTTTCTTTCTTTCTCTCTCCTTTCCTTTCTTCCTTCCTTTCTCTTTCTTTTCTTTTTCCTTCTTTCTTTTTTCTTTCTTGGTGTGTGTGTTTTTTAAAATTTTTAATAGTTTCCAAAGTTTAACAAAATGTGGGAGGGGGAAATATTATAGTACAAGTGAAGAATCTAGATTCTAGTTCAGAATAAAGGGAAGGGAGGGCAGGGGATGCAATCCAGGAGCTGGATCACCTGTGGTGTGGCCCCAATAAACCCCAAGTTGGTTTCTCAACACTACATGGTCCCCTGAGCACCTTGGGGACCCTAGT
Source organism: Sorex araneus (assembly GCF_027595985.1). Classification (NCBI taxonomy): domain Eukaryota; kingdom Metazoa; phylum Chordata; class Mammalia; order Eulipotyphla; family Soricidae; genus Sorex; species Sorex araneus. The sequence goes on along the minus strand of NC_073308.1, from coordinate 38,097,129 downwards.
GGCTCCCTGCACTGCTGCGAGGGATACTTTCCTATGCAGGGCAGCGGTCCCGGGGCCAGCCTCCCCCGTCAGCCTCAGCAGCCCCCGCAGAGGAAGAGAAACGCGTCTGTGCCCAACATTCAGAAGCTTCCCTAATGTACTGCCCGTGTTTCCACTGTCCTTGGATCTGAAGGCATCCCTGGGGCAGGAACGGGTCCTTTCCTCTGTCTCTCCCTGTGCCCCCAGCCCCAAGTTTCAGCACACAGAGTCCGCTGTCTCCAGACGGCCACAGGCAGAGACTTCAGGACTGCACACGCTTTGTGGAGGCCTGGCTGGCCTGTTCACTGACCACCACCGAGAGGATGTCCACCCTCGCAGGGAAGCCCAACCACAGATGGAGCCCTCTAATACTGGCCAGCTCCTTCCCTCCTCAGCAGCCCAAAGGTCACCTGAGTGCCATGGCAAACTGGGCACCCCAATCAAACAGAACAAGGAAAGCTAGTGCCCGACACGCAAGTTCCCACGGATGGCAGTGGTAAGGGGGGACATCCATGCTGATCCCGGGTTGGCTCTCGAGAACATCTCTAGGGCAGGCCCTCGGGCGGGTCCTATCCCCTGACCCCGACCTGGAAGAAGCCTGTTGGTCCACACACCCAGCCTTCAGCTTCCAGCACGGGGTGGGGAGGCCGTGAACTCCCCTGTCCTTGTTCTACGACCCCCGCTTCCTCCGGACTCCCCATTCAACCCCACGAAGACGGGTTGGGGGGTCCTCTCTCCACTGTGCATGCACCTTGGGCTCTCTGGGCCTCCTGGGAGCTGAGGCACGCCATGCAAGCCGGGGCCAGGGACCGGTCCTCATTCCGAGAAGAGACGAGCAGGGAGCTGGGAATGAGAATGAAGTGCCCCATGCGTGGTCGGGGATGGCTAGGCCAGGTCCCCTCTCACCTGTACTGGTCATAAAGGTGATGATGGTACTGCTGATGCCCTCGTTGTCCCGGGGATAAACTCGCAACGTGTACGTCATCCCGGGAAAGAGGTCTGTTAGCTGTATAGGCTGGGCCTGCGCCTTAACGGCGACAGTTTTTTTCGTATGGTTGCCTGGGGACAGAAACCTCAGTCAGCCTAGAGGCAGGCCTGGGAGCTGGAGAGGCAGCGCTTACGTTCCTGGGCACCTGTTGAAGGCAGAAGCATGGGGGCAGGGGCGGGGGGGGTGGGCACAGGGCCCATTTCCCCGACGCTTTCGGTCCTGGCTGACTCGACCGCCAGGCCTGTGCCCGAGCTTTGTGCTCCTCACGAGGGCAGGGTGCAGGTGGGCACCTCTCTCTAGCTGGGGTGGAGCCAGCACGCTGCTTCTTGGTGTTCTGGTTCTGGTTCCCGCCTAACCGCACTGCCACTGCCCCGGTGGGGGCGGCTAATTCACAGCCCGGGGAAGCGAGCGAGCGCCACTGTGGGGCCAAAGGGCCAGCGGGGGTGGGAGGCAGCTGGAAACGTGGAGACCTGAGTTCTGGAGGGTGTGACGCCCCTGGAGCACGGAGAGGGAGAGCCCAGAGCCGGCCCGACTGCTCTGCGGGACGGACAAGGGGCTGGCGGGGCGGGTCTCCTTCCTGCCAGCATGTTGGGTGAGACGCTCACCACAGCGCGGTGGGCCCAAGCCCTCGGAACAGGGACGGGGGCCCCGAGAAGGAGGCGGCGGCTGCCCACTCCGCCGTCCAGCGGACCTGAGCCTGGCTGGTTCCCTAAACCCAGAAGCGCCGAAGCCGCTCACCTCCAGCCGCCGGCTCGCAGCCCGGGGCCCCGGGGCTGTGTCTGGATGTGGATCACAGCCGTCCCCGGGAACACAGCAACGCTGTTCCCCAGTCCTGGACTCAGGGCCCCCTCGTCCAGTGGAGCGGAGATCCCCACAGAGGGGAATCGGGGCCAGCAGCCGGGAGCTGTTTTAATGGATGTCGCTGTTTCTTTTGCAGTGCTGGGGGCGTCGAACCCAGGCCTCAGGAATGCCAGGCACGCGCATGACCCCGCGGAGCCACAGCCCGGCCTGGGGTCCACTCTGAGCCCTCCTCCCGAGCAGGACACGGAGGCCGCTCAGCCCCCAGTGCTCCCCGCCACGGGCCAGCCCTAACCTACTGGCTTTACGGCGTCGCTTCCTTCCCCGTGAGCCAGCCCCGCCTTGAGTGTGGCAGGGGGGGGAGGGGGCAGTGTGGGGGCTCACGGGGGTCTCGGGAAGGGCAGCTCCCCGACCCGCAGCACCGCCACCACCACCCGCACAGCAATGCTTACTGTCAATGTACTCAACCACAAAGTCAGTTCCGGGCCCGAAATTGTGCTTCCACGTGATGTTGGCCCATTTACTGTTGGGGAGCACCGTGACGTTCCATATGGACTGTTCGTCGGGGGCTGGTGAGTGGGTTAGAAGAGGAGTTAGTGGTGAGGAGGCAGGCAGCGCTGAGGACAGACAGACAGACACAGACGGGAAAGGGGTTGGCAGGGGACCTGGCCGAGCTCCACGCTGTGTCGGGGGCCAGGCCGGAGCCCGCTGGTGGGACAGAAGCAGGTGTGTTGGGTGGGACCTGGTGACTGTCCATGCCGGGGTGGGGGGCAGGGAGGCAAGAGCGCGGGTGTGGGGGGCTGCACTGGGCCCTGACTGGGCTCCTTCCTGTACCCAACCCCTTTTCCGGATTTGAACTGCAGCGCGAGCGGGCGGGAGAGCCCCACTGTCGGCACACAGGCAGGAGAGATGCTCAGCTACAGGTGCTCTTCAGGGAGGGGCCGTGAGAACAGACTCACGCTTGGCAAAGTCTCCAGGGGCTCCCGAAACTGCAGCAGAAAGGATCTGACTGGACTCACTCTGAGGGGTCCCCGGGGTCACGTTCGGTCAGAAAGACCCGCCTCATGTGGAGGACGACCTGGAATCAATCGTCTAAAGGGATTCGGGGCAGCGGCCCCCACCACACACAGAAGAATCTGGTTCTACTGGCTCCTTGGCACCACGGTCTTTGGGACTGGACAGTACGCAGAAGCCACTCATTACCGAGTTCCGACCAGTGGCCGGGAGTCGCTTCATCAAGGCTATGGGGTCTGAAACCGTCGCCCATGGACAAGAGAATGGCACTAATCTTCAAAAGCTATCATTTTCTAAGAGTCCCAGCAGTCTGATTAATCCATTTCCCGCGAAGATTTAATAGTGGAATACTACGTCAAGTCTTGGATTTCAAAGACGGTGCCAGTCTGGCTCCTGTATATTTTATTAACATGCCAGGGGGCCCTTGTCACCAACTCACTCGTCAAAAATAAATGACTGAAGTGCGTTGGGGCTGCATTTATTCATTATGTATTTGACATGTGCCTGTGTCTGCAGCGCTGGGAGGGATAAAAGCTCTCCTCATCTTGACTTCAAAGCAATGCTTTCTCTACTACTGTATTAGCGGTTGCTGAGTTCGTACTAGGGGAGAGGCCAGCCCGAGACCCACAACCAGCTCTGGGAGGGCGTTCTCCAAGGGCACAATAGCGGAGGCTTAAGTCACCCCAACCCCAGCTCCTTGGGCTCTTACAGTGGAAGCAGGTAGTGAGCAGTCATGATTTAGGGACTGAATTTCTGATTCCTTCCTTAAGCCGGACCCTGGAAATAGAGAAGTTGGCCTTCACACAACACTGGGCTACCAGAATGTCTTAAGAGCTGGGCAAAAGGTCAGGCATGGGAAACCCCAACAACCTCGGGGAGGGAGCTGGAGGCTGGCATGGCCAGAGAGCGGGGCCAGAGGATGGCCATTGGGGAGAGGACACATTCAGGGAGGGCTGAGGTGGGAGAGCACTCCCAAACAGAGGAATTGCCAGGGTGGTGGAGGGCCGCGGGAGGTGTCCCGCTGACGGGGAGCCCTCAACACGGAAAGAGACAAGGTAAGAGATGCAAAGCCCTCTCTCATCCCCAGGGAAGTCAACTTAGGAAGCAGTCTGTCCTAAGATGTAAGACAGGAGGGAGATGCAAAAGGGCACGGCTGCGTACAAGACCGTTCTGCCGGGAGAAGGGTAGTGGGGATGTTTGTGGTGCCTCCACCAGATGTGGCGGGCCGGTCTCTGTGTTGTCATGGCAACCAGCATGTGGGGTCTGAGACCGGGACCCATCCCCTGCGAGAGTAAGGCCACTGCTCCTGGGAAACTGAGTCTAGACAGGGAGTGGGCACCTCCATTCTTCCTTCCCGTATCCCTCCGAGCCGGCGTGCAAGTGGGACGCTGCTCTGTTTTAGCGCACAAGACACCTTGGGTGACGGCAGACAATGCCCACCTCAAGCTGCGGAGAACAGCTTCCGCCCCCTCAAGGGCACGCTGTTGAATCTAGACACTGTACCTGCATCTCCCGGGTCTGACAGCTGCGAGCATCTCTGTCTCCCCTCCACGCCCACGGCTGCCCCAACTGTGCTAAAGGACACCCACCGTGCACAAGCTCCACCGTCAGGCGCAGAGGGCAGCTCTGCGGAGAGTAGCCGGGCAAGGGCTATATAGGAGCTGCCCAGAGCAGGAAGGGCTCCGTGCCCACAGCCCTGTGGGGCTGACAGTCGCCCGAGCGCTCCGAAGGCCGGAGCCCCCCTCCCTGGGGCACTGAGGGCGAGGACGCTCAGTTCCCAGGGGCGCTGGACTGCGGAGTGTGTCTACTCTTGCTGGAGGAACAGCTTTTCCCGGGCTGGCTGCAGGAGGCAGGCAGCCCCAGGGTGGATTCTTACAGGAGCCCCCAAAGGATGCAATTTTCCCTTCGTGAGTGTGCCTGGGGGCGGGGAACATGAGTGGGAAGAGCAGAAAGCACCTCCAGGCTCCCTGAAAGGCCGTTTCCTGGAACCCCCAGCTCTGCAAGGCAGAGTCTGCAAGTGCCTTCCGAGAGGACAGGGCGGGGTGGAGGCTGCTGCCGGGAACGGGCCCCTCTGCACACCTCCCCACTGCCCTTTTTTCCTTGAAGTGCTCGGCCCCCAGCCAACTGCCCCGCATGGAAGGGAGGCAGGCCTGCCTGTCACCCGGGCCCTCGGAGTCTGCCTGCAGGTGTAGACGTCAGTCAAAGATCAAAGAAGGGGGGAGGGGTAGAGAACCACCCCCGGGGGGGAGAGGGGTAGGGGTGAGTGTGGAGGGTGGGGGCTGCCAGACAGACTCGGTCACGTCTGAGTTTCCAGGGCAGCAGAAAGAGAGGTGTGTGTGCGTGCTTGGGGGCCCCCATCCCGCCCGCTCCTGCCGGGGCAGGCTGGAGGGGTGGGCAGCTGGACGCGGCAGTACCAGGTTCGTGTATCTCAGTCCTGGTGGTGGAGGGAGGCGTCTCCGTGGTGGTGGTGGTGGTGGCGGCGGTGGTGGCGGCGGTGGTAGGTGCGACGGTTGGGACGACGGGGGCTGTGGTGGCCTCGGTGGTGGTGGCGGCGGCGGCAGTAGCGTCAGTACTGCTCGGGGCGCCCGTGGCACCCGGGGTAGTCGGGGGCAAGGTGGGAGGAGCTGGGAGGGAAACGCAAAACAGCCCGGTCCGGTTAATTTGGACACAAAAGCGGCTCCCGCGCACGGCAGGCGGCCCTGGGAAGAGAGGAAGCAGAGGGGCCGGAAGCCGCCCGGGCGGGCGCGAGCAGGCCAGCGGGCCGCGGGCTGTCTCCGGGGAGCACGCAGCCACGAGCACCAAAGAGAATGAAGCGCGCGGGTTTCATTTTCTCCTCCTCGTGGCTGCGTGGCGGGAAGCACCCCATGCACCCAGGCCGGGCGGGAGGAGGGGGGAGGGCGCGCGCAACCGTGCTGGGACCCCAGACAGGCGTGGAGACCCCGGAGCGGGGCCTCGGAGGCGGCCGGTCCAGGTTCTGGAGGAATCCTTGGGTGGCCCACCGCGACCTTGCGTGTCGCCAAGCAGCACTCTTGGGCCTTCTCGAACCCTAGCAAGCTTGAAGGGGGGCAACGGTCCCCGTCTGCGGTGCCACCCTGGCCCCCTTATTGGCTCTTGTTGGTTTCCTGCCATCGCTCCCTCCCACCCGGCCTCCTCCCTCCGGGACGCACAGAGCCGGGAGGCAAGTCCTTCCTCTCCGCAGGCGAGCACGGGGAGAGGCTGACGCTGGCAGCGGGCGCTCTGCGCTCAGCCCGCAGGGAGCCAGGACTGAGTCACGCGCACGCCGGGATCTTTCCCACGTAGTTCGCCCCTTTCACATCGGGGCGAATGCTCGCTGCTTCTCTCCCACCCAAAGTTGTCTCTGAGGTGGGGGTGGGGAGGGGCCTTCTGCTACGCTCTCGGTTATGACCAACTTTCTGCTCCAAAAGGCTCCCTGGGCCTTCTGGTCTAGTCCCAATATTTGCTAAAGCTGACCGGGTGAGAATGAGGAGAGAGACAGAGAGAAAGACAGAGACAGAGACATAGAGAGATAGAGAAATAGAGACAGAGAGACAGAGAGTGTGCCCCACTCCTCCACTCCCTGCATGTCACCTCCTGTGGTATAACCTCGGTCCATTTTCTAGTGCCAAGGCCAGCAGGCTAGCAGGGGCTTGAAGACACAAGCAGGGATAAACCAACGAGCAGAAGTAAACCATCCTCTGGAGATCTCTGAAAGTTCAGGTCATTATTTACCATCCCTCATCCCTGCCAGTAGGTACCCGGGCGGGGTGGAAGGCAGACGGCTTAACTCGGGGGGATTGAAGAGGCCCTAAACCGTTGTCACAACCGCAGTACAGACACAGCACTGTCGTTCCCCGGGGCCTCGAGTCCCACGCCAGCCTGCCCCACGGTCCCCACAGGGGATGAGGCGTCTCCCCGAGGTTTTCCCCGCTGCTCATTCCCTGTGTGTGAGGTCAAAGGTGTTGCTGGGCCAAGGGCGCTGCCCGCAGAAGGCACAGCAGGCAGCATTCTGGGGATTCCTGGGCAAGGCCCAAGTGGGCAGTGCCACTTCCCTATGCCCAGCCAGTTAGAGATGCCAGGCCACATGGGGTGGCGGTGATAGGACTGTCCCCCACGGACACTATCCCGGGTGTATTCAGGCCACAGCGGCCCGACCTGAAGCAAACTCAGTACCAGAGAAGCTGGGTCCACTGTGCTCCCCCAGCCCCCATGCCCTCCACTCAGATGGGCTCTACCGCCTTGGACACACACACACACACACACACACACACACACACACACACACACACACACACACACACACACACACCACGGGCCCTTGTCTCTGCTCTGCCACTGTGAGGAACCGGATAGGACTCAAATGGGCTCTACCGCCTTGGACACACACACACACACACACACACACACACACACACACGGGCCCTTGTCTCTGCTCTGCCACTGTGAGGAACCGGACAGGACGCTGTGTCCACTGCGCAGGTGGCTCTGCTTTATTCCTTACCCAGTGCTCTCACAGTCCCCTCTTTCCCTTGCTATCTAGGAGGCGCCATCAAAGGTCAAGAGCACTCGGACACCCAACACCCCGATGCGGAGGGCAGGGGTCCCACCTCCCTTCCCTGGCACAGCGTGCCCTGCCCCTCCCTCGTCAGTGCCGGCTATCCTCAGCGATACACACCATCCTCTCACCCACGCGGCCCTTGGTCCTCACACCGCAGAGAAGACCCCCCTCACATTAGCCGGGGACCAGCCAGGCCCCATCTGCAGCCCTGCACAGTGTGGGGGAAGGAAGAAGTCCAGGGGACAGGCTAGAGGGAGGCTTCCCAGCACGCTGTCGTGGACAAGTGAGAACCCGCCAGGGGACCACGCAGCCACGCAGCCACTCAGGACAGGAAGGAAGTCGCTTCTCCCTGCGACGGCCCCCTGGCCTCCTTTCCTCGGAGCGGGGCGAGACTCAGGAGCCAGCGAGGGGGACACGGCAGGAGGGAGAGGAAGGTGCTTCCTCCATCCATATCCGCCAAGGGGAGCACGTGGCCGGCCATGGCCGGCAATTCACAGTCACCACGGCTGTGGCCCCTGTCCTGGGGCGGGACAGGCCGAGGGCACAGAAGGCAGAGCTCTGAGAAAGGGGAGTGAGCCATTAGAAGCTGGGACAGGGCGGGGTGGAGCCCAGGTCAGTGTGATGTGATCGGCCCACGTTGGCCCCGAGGCCAGGGTGAGGCTAGAAGGGGACAGAGGTCGAGAAGTGGGGCTCTCCCCGGCATCGCCCCAGCCCGGACAGACACTGCTGGGCCGTGCTGTCCCCTCCCGTCCCCTGCAGGGACGACTGTGGGCTGCAGAACCGCCCCTGTCAGAACTGAGGATAGACCCTCCCGCCCGGACACTGGCGATGGGGGAGGTGAGGGGGAGGATGCCGGGGGCCCTGGCCTGAGCTGGGACACAGGAGCCCTCCCTGGAGGGCCCCCGCAGTCACCGTGGTGGGCTGCACGCAGGAGGGAAGCCCCGCCGGCAGAGGGGTTTCCGGGACTCGGGAGCACCCCGGGAGGAGACGGAGAGAGTGGGGAAGAGACAACTTCACCCCGCCCATCTCCAGGACCTGCCGGCGCTGGCCCACGTTTGCAGAGCACAGTGAGTCCAAGCACGGCGGCTCCAGACATTCCCAGGTGGACGGTTCCGTCCAAACATGTCCACATGGCACACGGACGACCGGGCGATCCCAGATGGCCTGGACAGATGGGCAGCCACACACACACACACACACACACACACACACACACACACACACACGGGAGGGGATGCTGTTCCCAGGAACAGACTTGTCTCGGAGGAAGTGCCCAGGACTGGAGAGAAGGACCGGGGAGAGAGCGGTAAGGACCACGCCTATGTCAGAGACGGGATGGGCAAGCCCCCGGGGACACACTTGCCCCTGCAGCACACGTTCTACACAGATGGGCCAGGCCCTTCCCTGAGGGGGAGCAGGAAGTGGGTGCCGGGACTCACGCCCTTGTCCTGCACCGACTGGCACGGATGCCCCTGGTCAAGGCTGGCTCCCTGCCACCAGGCCCACCTGCTTCACGTCCTAGGGTGCCAGAGCGGGGGCGTGGGGGTGGCAGGCAGAGGGGCTCCGGCCAATGAGCTTCCCCCAGGCTCTCTGGCTCCCTCCCGCATCTCCTGCTGTGCTCCAGGAGCACCTGCTGCCACAGCCCACGTGACCTGCCCCAGGCCACGTGACCTTCACCCACACGGCCCCCTTCCTCCCCACTGCTCACATCCCTCTGCTTCCTGGAGTGGGGTTCAGAGCCTGCCGGGGGCCGGACTCCCCTGGGTTAGTGGGGGAGGGGTGGGGGAGAGCAGGGGTGGGGAGGAGGGTGCCGCAGCACCCACAGCTCCGACGGGCAAAAGGAATGAGCAGGAGGCGGCGGGTGCAACAGAAATAGAACCTGAGGGGGCAGGGAGGCAACTAAGCAAAGGCAGGAGACCAGTGGGCAAGGCCTCCCCCACCTCCCGTCTGCCCGGCAGCCTGGAACCTGGTGTTGGGGAGTGTGTGTGTGCAGGAGGCCCCTTGCCACCGTCTCTGCACTGCCAGGATGACCCTTCTCTCAGCGACAGAGGGACAGAAGACCGCAGGGCAAGGTGCCCCAGGGTTCCCTGCCTGGGGACCGACTCAAGTAGTCAAGCACCCTTTGGTGCTCCTCCAACCCACAGCATGAAGCCTGATTGGGGGGGTGGGGGGTTGTCTCCGGAGCCAGAGCCTGCCTGCCCAGCCCTCACTCCAAAAGGACATCTACCTCCCACACCCAGGAGTGGACACTGTTCTCAACCGGAGAACCCGGCTTCCCTCGAGCTGTGGGGGCCTCGACCACGGCACGCACCAAGGCTCCAGGTCCTGGAGTCGCTGGACTCAACAAGCCCACGCTGTCGAGCGGTCCTCGCTGCCCGGGGCCCAGGGCCGGTGGCAGAGCAGGTGCCCATATGCAGCATGCGGGTGGGGGGCCCCATGCACAGCAGCTCACCCGGGATCGCCCCCTTTCAGGGACGGCAGCCTGTGTCAGAGCCCCTCCAGCGAGACGGGAACGGGGGTGTTTGCTCTCTGCTGCAGCCCGCCGCCGCTGAAAGGGGGAGTCCGGCATGCTCCATCCCGAGCCGCCCGCTCCGTCCCCGCCCTGCCCAGGCGGGCCCTGCCTGCACTGCCCGCGGCGTGCCCGTTACCTCCGCTGCTGGTACGGTACCTGCGGTTGGAGTAGCTTCAGAACAGCGCCCAAGATGGCGAGGAAGAAAGGATGAGAGGGAAGAAGAGAAGAGAGCACAGGTGAAACCACAGGCCCGGCACGCGAGAAGGTTCTGGCTGCAGCCTGACCAGGTGCTCGCCACCTCCCCCAAGGATGCCAACTAGTGTTTAGGGGGTCATTTCAGCAGCCCTGGGGCATGGCACGTTCTTACTGAAACCCTGGGCCCTACAGGCTTTCTAAGCGGCTTTATCCCCACGCCCCCTCAACTGCACCCCGGCAGAGGGTCACACCCCTGCCACAGGGCCTGCCCGGCTGGGCTGGACTTTGCCAAGCAGGCAGGCGCCCCTGAAGGCATGTGCTGTAGTGGACTAGAGTGGGGATGCCCCCCCTCCGCCCCGAGGCAGAGGGATGACCTCTTTGCCCTGGAGAAGCTGCTGGGTGTGGGGGATGGGGCTGAAGTGGCAGACCCCACCGCCCCCGTCCCAGCCTGGGACCAGGCACGTGCTCGCCACCAGCTGTGCTGGATGAAGTAAGAAGCTCCACGGCGGGGGCACCCTGGGAGGACCCCCGCATTTGCTGCAAAGCCCGCAGTGGAGAAGAAGGTCTCTTTGTCCCGCTTCTGGGGCCACCGAACTTTGCCTGGGTGGCCTCTGGCGCTGGACAACGGGGCTTTTGTTTCCCTGGTGGTCAGCATCAGGGTACAGATGTGGCGAGAGAAGAGGCCCTTTCATGTGCCCTCCGTGGCACGAGACACTCGAGAGAGCGACACCAGCGCGGCCTGGCCTTTGGGAAAGGGCGAATGGGGCGGCCACGGCCCCGAAGCTCTGCCAGGCGCAGTCACCTGGGCGGGGGGCCGAGCAATGGCCGGGAGGCAGGGAGAAGGGGGTCGGGGCATCCTTTCCTCCTGCTCTCTAGACCAGGGCGGCTGGAGGCGTCTCTGCTGGCCAGAGCCAGGGCGGGCCGCTGCAGGAGCTGGGCTTAAACCCCGGGCGCCCCGTTGGTGCACACACAGCCTTGCTCTCTCAACCTTCCCGGCTGCCTGGAGGAAGCGGCTACTTGTAAGCCCTTTCCATAACTTGCCTATGGAAGTGTCGTCTGGCACCGGAAATGGACAGAGGAAACCTAGATGGTCTACAAGGACCTAGACGGTCTCCCGGAGAGGGTCCTGGGAGCCTTTTACACAGCGGGTGGGCCTGGAGCTCCCCCTGGTGGCGCTCTCGGGAGGCGCCTCTCGGGCTCGGCAGATGGGAGATGCTCAAGACTTTCCACCTCCCCTTCCTGCCACAGCTTGACGACTCGCAAACTCCAGCTACCGCCCTCATCCTCCTGGCAGGGGGTTCCAATCTCAGCAGCTCTCCCCCGCTTATCGGCTTCGTAAGCCCTTGGGAAAAGAAGGGGTGATCCAGAGCCCCCCGCCCCGGAAAGCAGCCTTGCCTCCCCAGCGAGGTGAGGCTGTCGCTGGGGTTGGCGCTGGTGGGCGTGTCCACTCCCGGTGTGCTTTTCCTCACCCCCTTGCCACTAGGTGCCCACGGGAGGAGAGGGGAATGCCGTCCTGTGGCAACCGGGGTCCGAAGCAGCACACGAGGGCCGTGCAAGCAGACACACTGCACCCAGAGAGGAGCTGCTCCCACAGGGCTGTGGTGGATGGGGGGGAGGGGTGCCCCAGGTCCAGAAAGCTGCCCGGGGAGCAAGGATGCCCAGACGCCATGTCTCTACACCTCTGCGTTCACCCAGTCTTTTTTGGTCCCCGTGGTGGCTGCGGCACTGACCTTCGTTCGGGGAGGCTGGGGACTCCTCGGTGGCAGCCTCCCCGGAGCCCACCTGCGTCCTGGCACTGAGCGAAAAGCGGTAGCGGGACACAGGGTCTGCCCTCTGCACCGTGAACTTGGTCTGGTTGGGAGAGAAGGTCTCCACCACCTGCTTCCCCAGCTTGGTCCCGTTGACTGCGGAGAGACAGGCCAGAGGAACGGACGTTAGCAACGCAGATGGGCTACACGGCTGCAGGAGAGAGCCGCCGTCCCCGCTGTGGGACCGGGCCTGCCTGTGGGACCCCGCCTTCTGGCTCTCCCGGGCCAGTGCTCCTTCCGCTGGTCCCTTCTCACTACTGTCCCATGCAGAGGGACGGCCCGCCCGGGAAGACTCTGTTTACAATCCCTAGAGCTCCCAGCCGGGCAAGATGCCCGAGTTCCTTTCATCCTCTCACACGGAACCTCGGGAGCTGCGGGGAGTTAGTGCCCCTGTGTGCAGAGGCCTCCTGGCCGTCTCCCAGGGTCAGGCCGGGCCCGGGCCAGCGCAGAACAGCACAAACGCACACAGCTGGCTACCGCGTCCCCGACTTCAAGGGGCTTCAAATCTCAAGGTGTGCCTGGCTCTGCCAGTGTGTCGCACTGATCCAGGCCCCTGACTGAGCCCCTCGTAACCTTCCAGGACACCTGGTCAAGCTGTTCCCCAGTGTCCCACAGAAGCGTGTCCCCTGGGTGCCTGTCCCGTGGATGCGTGTTCACACACTCTGTCAGCCACGGCTGACTCTCCCCAACAGGGAGGTGAGGGAGCCGCTAAGAATCCCAAGGGCGGGAGACCACCTGATGTGGAAGTTTCCGGGCTACGTTAGACGAGCAGGGATGGGGGCTCATCTGCCTCCCCTCATCCTAGGGGGCACTTTGTGGTAGACCCTCCACCCAGCTCGGCACCTCCAGGCTGTCTACCCCCGCTCCTCGGGAAAAAGGGTGAGAACTGGGGTTTCTGTTTCCCAGGCTACCCGGGTGGGAGGGGGGGGTGGCAGGACGTACAGGGCACGTATTTCAGGGTGTATCCGATCACGATCCCATTGGGGTGCTCCGGGTGGTCCCACTCCAGGTGGATGGTCTCCGGGTTGGGCTGCCGGACTCGGAAACGCCTGGGGGCACTGGGTACTTGGGGAAGGAGGAGAGAGTGGGGGAGAAGGGGCGAGAGGGACAGGGCGGGTAGGTGGAGGGAAACACAAGAAACAAAGCACGATGAAAGCACTGTCCCGAGGCAGCCCCTCCGCGGGCCCCCCCTGGGCACGGGCTGGTGCCAGAGCCATAGCCCCAGGCAGGCTGCCCTGGGCTGAGCAAACAGGTTCAGCTGTTTAAGGGAGCAGGCCTGGGGGGGGTGGCGTAAATCAGGCGACGAGGGGCTCGTGAGGCTGTAGGGCCCCCCACAAGGCCCTGAGCTGTAGTAGGATGGACGTGACCAGGATGGATGGGCCTCAACCGGGCGCTTCGCTGCTGGGCCCAAGCGAAGAGCTGAGCTGGCTGCGTTCAGGCCAAGGAGAACCACAGTGGGGCTTGAGGGGTGGGAGTGAAGGGGAGGGGCCGAAGAGACGCCATGAGAGGGAGGGAAAGGCAGAAAGAAAGATGACGAGAGGGGGAGCTGAGGAAGAAGTGAAGAGAAGGGAGGAAAGGAGGGAAAACAGGAAAGAGAAGAGGCTGAGCAGGGGCTCCTACAGTTCAGCTGAGGAGTGGGGGGCGTGGCAGGACCAGGCCTCCTGGCCCACGGATCCATCAAAGCTCTGGGGTCCCGGCACAAGAGCGCGTGGAAGGGTCACGGCGCTGTGAGGCAACCAGCCGCCCTGGTAAGGAGCCAGGGGCCGTGCCCGCCTCTGGAGGTGGTGGCCGGTGCCGTCCCCACAGTGCCCAGCGCGGGCTCTGATCTGCAGAGCCCTTCTGGAATCCGGTCAGCTCCGGTCTTCTGAGGTTCCCCCTGCTGGTGGACGAGGGGGGGGCGGGGGTGGCACCCCCCACCCCAGGTGGCTGGGTGCTCTGTGACAACCAACGCTGGAGCCCCCGGGGCTCAGAGTCATCAGCTCCTGGAGGCCACGGAGGGGCGAGTGGGCACTGTCCGGGCCGTCCACACCGCGTCCGTCCTGCCCCCTAGGAGCAGCGGCCGCACCTACCTCCTTCGGGGGTGGTGAACTCCTTGGTCTCACTGCGAGGCCCATCGCCTCGGCCATTGACCACAACCATCTCCAGCTTGTAGTTGCTGTAGGGGAAGAGGCGGGACACCGTGCCCCGGGGGCGGTCACCGGGGAAGCTGGCTTGCTGTCTCTTCTGAGACACCCACAGGTTCTTCAGCAAGCTGCTCTCCCTCCAGTAGTAGGCCTTCAGGACAGAGGCGGCCGTGAGGGGCGGTCGGCAAGCGCCGGGTTAGTGGTTAGTGGAGGTGCCGGTGGCTGGTCTCTCCTTGCTCGCCACAGGCCCCGCATCCCTCCTCAGGCCCAGAGAGGCTCACAGAGTGGACCCAGAGTCCCCTGCGTTGGCCGCTAGTGAGGGCCGGTGCCAAATCAGAGACAGAACTTGTGGTTCCGGCATCTCCCGCGCCATGTCTCTCTGTCTGGGGAGCAGGGAAGTGGGCCACACTTCCATCCTGAGACGGAGGGTCCCGCTGGGGGACAGTCTCTCAGGGGGTCTGGGCCAGGGTCAGAGGCGGGCGCTGTCGCCGTGACTTGCATTAGTACAGTTTAGCTCGGCAGCGGACGGGAGGCGGGAAGGAGCGGCTGCGCCCGGGGGTCTGGTCTGAGCGTGAGAAAGGGCTGCTTGGTTCTTTTGGAGCCAAATGGTGTTTGGCTTTTGGTGCGTTTTTAATTTTTTTTTTGTGTGTGTGTGAGTTTTGAAGATTGTGGGCAGACCTTCGGATAGGAGGGTACTGGAGCCCAGTCCGGGGGTGCCAGGCCTTGGTCTACAGAAGGTTGTTTTGTCCCCAGCAGAGGAGAGACTGTGACCTCAGCTGGCGAGTGTCACCCGGGCCTCCACGATGGAGTAAGTCCAGAATTACAGGGGGACCCCTGGGAGTTTAGCATTACCCCCACCGGTCAGCCCGTAGCCGCAGGACTTGGCTCAAGTGTGTCCACCCTCTGCCTCCGCCTTCTTTCTGTTTTTGTCTGGAGGCCATACCCGGAGGCGCTCAGTGATGCCTGGGGAAGCGTGTGGTGCTGGAGACGGACCCCGGGCCTCCCGCACACACAGGTGACCTCCGGCCCATGGAGCGGTCTCTCCATTCCTCCTTCTCCTTCTCGTCAGACTCACTTCCCAAGAAGAAACTGACCCCTCCGGCCCCATTCTGGCTCTCTCTCCAACCAACTAACTCCCCGTGACCTCTGAGGTGCCAGGGCCTGCGTGGGCCATAGCTACAACCGCCCTTCTTCCTAGACAACTCGTCAGAGAGCCGGGCCCCGAGCGCCTGGCCATGTGCCCTGCCGCCACTCAGTAGCCCTTCCGAGGGGGAACAGCCACTGAGAGGAAGCTGTTCCTGACAGGAGAGCCTGGAGAACTCAGTGCTGGACAGCGAGAGCAGGCAGTGCCAGGGGGCAGCTGGCATCCTCCCATGGCCCTGCCTGTTAGCTGGGGCTTCAGGAAGTCAGACAGGGTGAGGCAAGCGGGTGGTGGGACCATTAGGAGAGGATGGGGTGTGGCTCAGTGGTGCCTCGACCCTGCTTTAAAGGGACACGTGTCCCTCCCACGTGCAACCCACAATGCACTGCATGACACCTCCCATTCCACACAGACCTGCACAGACCTGCTGCAGGACACAACTCTGTGTGTGTGTCTGTCTAATAGCTAGGATTCATTATATATATATATATGTATATGTATATGTACATATTTATACATATGTGTGAATGATAGTGTGTGCTTATACATGAAGCACAGATAAACGAAGGCAGATGTGGTGTTTATGGGCTGGCGAGAAAGACGAGCACGGATGGAGTGGGAGCAGGTGGGGCTCTGCCCGTCTGTGCCAGGCACCTTCCCTAAACATTAGGGGGTTCCGTAATGTTTAGGAATCACTACATACATATTAATTCTACTGTGTATATATGTATGTGTCTGAGATTCTGTAATGTCTGGATTCATAGACGTGAGTCTAGGAGTCTACAATGTTTAGGAACTATGTATAAACCTCAGTGTGTATACATGTATGTATGTGTATGTATATGTGTCTAGGATTCCATAATGTCTAGCAATTATTATATATATGTGTATATATACATGAATCCTAGTGGGCTGGAGCCATAGCACAGTGGGTAGGGTGTTTGCCTTGCACGTAGCTGACCTGGGTTCGATTCCTTCGTCCCTCTCGGAGAGCCCGGCAAGCTACCGAGAGTATCTCGCCCGCACGGCAGAGCCTGGCAAACTACCTGTGGTGTATTCGATATACCAAAAACAGTAACAGCATGTCTCACAATGGTGCCTGCTTGAGCAAATCGATGAGCAATGGGACACTCATCGCTGTGACAGTGACACAGTGCTACAGTGATGAATCCTACTGTGTATATACATGCATGTGTATTTATATGCACGTGTCCCAGATTCTACAATGTCTAGGATTCTAGGATTTATATACATATATAAACGAATCCTAGACATTATCTTCCTGAATCCACTCTGGACCTAACGGAGACCCCCAGGATTCTTTCCGGTCTCCCCTTGCCCACCCCTGGCACCCCCTCGCCCTGGTTAGTGAGCCGGGAGGTTAGGTGGGCGTGGGCGGGCTTCCTCACTCGGTACTCCCTGAGCTGGCCCTGGACCGTGTCGGAGTAGACGCGGTTCCACTGCAGGCTGATGGCTGTGCTGTTGAGGACCCGGATTTTTACATCAGTGGGCGCAGCCCTGGGATCTGTAAGGTGCGGGGACAGAGCGCTGGTTACGCAGGCAGGCTGGCCCCTGCAGGCCAGGCCCCCCATCCTCTGGAGCCGGGATCCACCCTGGACCCCACACCCAGGGCACTCCTGGAGGGCAGGGCCAGAGCAGGTCCCTCAGAGCCACCTGAGGGGGCAGCTTAGGCGGCGACAGAGGTGTCCAGGCAGGAGGGCAAGCTGCCCACATGGAGGAAACAGCACCGCGTGTGCTGCGTCCCCGCCCTGCTGTGTGTGCCACCTTCCCACAGCCTGGGGACTGTCCACAGAGGAGACGCCCCCTCAGGCCGGGATGACGGGATGACCGTCCTCCCCCAGGTCACCCTCACTGACTGGGGTGCCTCACTGTCCCCACCCTCCACAGCTCAGTGGTTCTCAGCACCCATCCGAGTCTCCCCACCGTCCCCTCAGGTCCCCTGGAGAGCATTCTGTGGGGGTAGATGGCTGGAATGAAACTAGGGGCCGGTCCCTAATGGTGACCTTGCTGCGCCCCACCCTCCTGCATCACCTCCACAAGCTCTGCCTGGAGCAAACCCCGGGCACAGGCACAACCTCCGATGTACAGCAGCCTCCTGGGGGATGTGCTGGGGATGGCGCGGGTGACATCCTGGACGCCAGGCACTTACTTCCAGGAATGGTCCAGAATCCTGGTGGCCTGCCCGGGGTCACTCTCCTGAGGAGTTCTTTTTTTCCCGTGGGAACACACCTGGCTATGCCCAGAGATTAGCCCTGGCTCTGTGCTCAGGGATCACCCCTAGCGGTGTTCGGGGGACCTCAGGCAATGCCAGAGATCAAACTGGGGTCAGCTGCATGTAAGGCAAGTCCTCACCGCTGCACGGGACCTCCGAGGGCGGAGGGCGGCACGGGGGAATCTGACAGCAGTTGCTCTACTTCCTGCTACTCTGGGGCCCGCCACCTTCTCTCCCCACCAGGGCTGGCTCTGTCTTGTGGGCCTGCTTCCTGTGCCGGAGCCTCCCCAGCTCTCCGGGGTGAAGGGTTCTGAGCTCTCTCTCAGGGCTCGCAGTGAGCAGACACACTGGGGCTGGGTCCTCAAGCTCAGTGTTCGCTGCTGCAGTGTAGCTGAGGTCTGGCCCGCTCCAGGCCCCGTTCCCAAGCACAGAGGTGAGGGCTGGGCTGGTCACGGCTGCTCATGGTCCAAGGAACGTTTGGGTGGGAACAGATCTGCTCTCTCATGCCATGGCCCTCTGGGGGGTCACATGGTGGGTCTAAGGCCCTCTGGGGGGGGCACATGGTGGGTCTAAGGCCCTCTGGGGTCACATGGTGGATCTAAGGCCCTCTGGGGTCACATGGTAGGTCTAAGTCCCTCTAGGGACACATGGTGGGTCTAAGGCCCTCTGGGGACACATGGTGGGTCTAAGGCCCTGTGGGGTCACATGGTGGGTCTAAGGCCCTGTGGGGTCACATGGTGGGTCTAAGGCCCTCTGGGGAACACATGGTGGGTCTAAGGCCCTGTGGGGTCACAGGGTGGGTCTAAGGCCCTCTGGGGGGGGCACATGGTGGGTCTAAGGCCCTCTGGGGTCACGTGGTGGGTCTAAGGCCCTCTGGGGTCACATGGTGGGTCTAAGGCCCTCTGGGGGGGCACATGGTGGGTCTAAGGCCCTCTGGGGTCACATGGTGGGTCTAAGGCCCTCTGGGGTCACATGGTGGGTCTAAGGCCCTCTGGGGGTCACATGGTGGGTCTAAGGCCCTCTGGGGTCACATGGTGGGTCTAAGGCCCTCTGGGGTCACATGGTGGGTCTAAGGCCCTCTGGGGTCACATGGTGGGTCTAAGGCCCTCTGGGGTCACATGATGGGTCTAAGGCCCTCTGGGGTCACATGGTGGGTCTAAGGCCCTCTGGGATCTCATGGTGGGTCTAAGGCTCTCTGGGGTCACATCGTCAATCTGCGGTCCTATGGGGGGAACAGTTCTGCCCTCACGTTCTCCGTGGCCTGCCTGCTCCAGATCACGGTGGGTTGTTTCTGTCCCTCCAGACCTGGGGGTGTAAGCTGGAGGGGGCAGCGGGGTGGCGGCACGCAGGGTTACTCACAATCTTCTCCTGAGTAGCCGATGACAGTGTCTGGCTCGGGACCCTTCCCAAAGTCATTCTCGGCCTGGACTCGGATCTCGTAGGGCACATAGACGGGGGTCTGCCCCACCACGTAGCGGGAGCCCCACACGGTGACATTGTGCCAGGTCTCACGAGTCTCTCTCCGTCGCCACTTAACAATGTAGCGCAAGTTGGGGCCGAAGGCGGACGTGGCGTTCATGGGCTGGGCGGGAGAGACGGACATGGGATGGAGGGGGAGCCAGCAGGGGTCTGCCCGTCTGTGCCGGGCCCCTTCCCAGGCTGCCCCTTGCTGGCGAGCACAGCCCCTCCCCAGGGAGGGCAGAGGCCCGGTAAGTGTCTGCCTGTGGAGACTCCCCGTGCCCAAGGCCACGTCATCCGGCCTGGACCACTCTCACCCACATGGGCACAGGGACTGGGGGTCTCCCCAGGGTCAAGCACCGGGGCCACACCAAAAAAGTGTGGTCGACGGGTTCGATTCCCAGCATCCCATATGGTCCCCTTAGCAGCGCCAAGAGTAATTCCTGAGTGCAGAGCCAGGAGTAACCCCTGTGCACTGTCAGGTGTGACCCCCCCCCAAAAAAAAGAAGCAAAAGAGTGTGGTCGAGATAGAGTGATGACCCCAGGGGGCCATACAAGCCATGGCCTTCCTATGCTGGCTTCTCAATGTGCTGGAGTGGACTTGGGGTCTCCCCAGCCCAAGTGTGTCTACCCTCTCACAAGGTGAGCAGGGGTCAGCCACCGCTGCAGCCCAAAGGGCAGTGCCCGGGCACCCTGCACCCAGAGCTGTACACCAAGAACCAGGCTGTGACGGGAAGGGCCCTGCTCCGCCCAGGGGGGCCAGGCCCACAGAGCGCAGACACTGCTGGGGTCCCCACCACCCCCTCAGGAGGCTCATGGGGCTGAGTCTGCATCTCAGCTTTGGAAGGAGGGTGAAGAAGTCATTGTGAACCACATCTCTTGATTCTGGTCTAGAATAACACCAGCAAGCCACGGTGAAGAGGGGCTGCCACGACCTCGGGCCGAAGAGAGACCTTTGAGTCCTTCAGTCCATGTCCGGGGTCCCACACTGCAGTCATCTCAGATGGGGTCCCTCCCCCGGCCCCGGAGACCTCAGAAGGACCCAGAACACAGTCAAGTGCAGCTCTGAGGTTCTGGCCAACACGCGCAACAGTCCCAGGACTCCTTCTCTGAAGGTGGCTCTGTGTACCAGTGGCGGTGATCTGCCAAGTGGCCGTCACCTCTGCCCTTGTCCCCGGTCTGAGATAAGTGGACCCTAGCTTGGCCCGCTGCCACCCTGTACCGAG
This sequence comes from Sorex araneus, assembly GCF_027595985.1. Classification (NCBI taxonomy): domain Eukaryota; kingdom Metazoa; phylum Chordata; class Mammalia; order Eulipotyphla; family Soricidae; genus Sorex; species Sorex araneus. The sequence continues at coordinate 38,077,060 of NC_073308.1, read as the reverse complement.
CGGCCTTACCGTCCAGGTGATCTCCATGTTGTTCTTCCGAGTCCCCTCTCCCTTCACATCAGTGGGGTTGGACTCCGGGGCTGGGACACAGAAGGACACACGTTCAAGGCCCACTTGTGCCTCTCCAGGTCATGTTCAGCCTCTACTCGACCTGAAGGTCCCTTAAAGCTCCCTCCCTCATCATCCCGCACACTCCAGCCTGCAGAAGCTGCAGCCATGCAGTGGCCCCTTCCTGTCTAATGCGCATTCCCTGCTACACAACCTCGCAAAGGGGGTGGCTTGCTTAATTTGGGCGGGGGGAGGCATACAGGCTGGAGCGATAGCACAGCGGGTAGGGCGTTTGCCTTGCATGCGGCCGACCTGGGTTCAATTCCACCATCCCTCTTGGAGAGCCCAGCAAGCTACCAAGAGTATTTCGCCTGCACAGCAGAGCCTGGCAAGCTCCCCGTGGCATATTCGATATGCCAAAAACAGTAACAAGTCTCACAATGGAGATGTTACTGGTGCCCGCTCGAGCAAGTAGATGAGCAACGGGATGACAGTGATACAGTGATAGGCAGTGGTGCTCAGGGCCCACTCCCAGCTTGGTGTGACCCAGGGATCGAACTCAGGACTCTGACAGGCCAGGCACATGCTCCAGCCTCCTGAGTCCTGTCCCAGCCCCTCTCCTGAGCTACAACCCCTCATGGGCAGTATTCCTCCTTTGCATGGCTCTCCACATGCTCAGTGGGCAGTACACCCCACTCAAAGTGGCTCATCTTTCCTGCGGATGGGTACTAAACACGTCTGGTGCCACCCTGCTTATCTCTGGCATCGGAGTCCTTCAGGGAAAATTTCTGCCCTCAGGAGCTGGCATGATTTCAGAAATATAAACACCACCCAGATGCATTAGGAAAACAAATACAGCATGATGCCAGATGAGATATTTCTTCCGCAAGTCTTTGTCACCACGTATCCCGTGAAGACAGGTCATTGTGACTTAGGAGTAAAATCCGTCACAGTGACACCATGAGGTAACATTATAGGTGCTTACGTGGAGCCAGGCGTTAGTGGTAACTGCAGTTTGGAATGTAATGCTCATCAAAGCTGAAAACCGAGCCGGGCCTTGGAGAGGCTGAATGACTTGCCCAAATCCAGGTGACCGGGGTGTAGGGGTGGGGGACACGCAGCTCAGCCCCGCCACTCACCTGCCCCACTGGTCCGGTAGCGCTCCGACGGGAGGCTCGGATGGCTGCTCCCGACCTCGTTGATAGCGATGACCCGGAACTGGTAGTTGACGTAGGGAGACAGTTGGAGGACAGCTGAGTTGACACTGCCTGGGACCTTGGAATGGTCATGCCAGACCCCCGGCTGGAACTGGTCTTCTTCAAACTGGACAACATAGTCTGAATGGGTAAGGAGGACAGGGCGTTGTGGGAGCTGGGTGGCGGGTCCTGGTGGCTTCTGTTCAACAGGACAATATCCGTTCCTCCGGCAGGCGGAGCCATGGACACTGACAGGGAAGCTGGGGGGCTGGCACGTGTGCTGTGAACAGCTCAGGGCACAGGACTCGGGGGCGGGGCACGGTGGGCCAGCAACCCGGGCAAGGTTCAACGCACCCAGGTGGCCCCTGCTGACCTGTGATGGGGCTGTTGTTGTCGTCCCCCGGGATCCAGGTCAGCCGCACGCTCCTCTCGGCCAGGTCGGTGAGCTCCAGGTCCCGCGGTCGGTCTGGCCGTCCTGGGGGAGGACAAGCCAGGGAGCCTCCAGTGAGAGCCGCCGGCCCAAACAGGTCAGGCTGAGCAGGAACCAGCCCCACTGACGTGGCCACACCGAGACCACCCCAGTCTTCAGCGGCCACGAAAGATATGGGGTCCAGCAGGCTTCCAATGCAGGGAGGGTGGCCCCCTTGTGGGGGCTCCAGGCAGCCTGGGGCTCCTTAGGGGTATGAGCGCTCCCCCACTGGCTGGTGGGGGCAGGAAGAGCTGCTCCCCATTCTGAGTCCCAGAGCCCCCCACATGGGACAGAACGGGAGAGTCCCATGGCCACATGTGCGGGGTGGGGAAGGGGTCCCACAACCGCATGTGTGGGTCAAGATGGGAAGGTCCCACTGCTGCAGGTGAGGCAGGACAAGAAGGTCCCAAGGCCACAGATATGGGTCAAGACGGAAGGGTCCTACAGGAGCACATGGGGCGGGGAGGGGTCCCACAGCTGCACGGAGGGCAGGATGGGAGCATAGCAGGTGTCCCGAGGCAACTCCAAGCCAGTGGGGGGACAGTGCAGGTCACACCAAGGGGCCGGAGAGTGTGTGAGAGGTGAGGGCTGGGTGTGACTGTGCCAAGGGGCTTCCAAGCTCACCGGAAGGAACAGGGATTCCGGCACAGAGCCGAGCATGAGTCAGCCCAAAGGAGGGGCAGTGCCACCCACGTGCCCCCACACAGCATGGCCTGTCCTCCACGCCTCTCTCCCGGCACCGACAGGGCTCAGCGAGGGTCCCGTGATTAGTAAGAATTACCTTTGGGCAGGGCGGCCAAACGGTTAATTGGAGTAGCCTGATCAGCTGCAAAGGCAGAAGGGGTTATCCAGGTTAGCAGGTTAGCGGGGAGACGGGTTCTAGAAGGACGGGAAGGGCAGCGCCACCCGAAAGCCTGTGCCAGGCAGAGGCACAGTTTCCCCCTCCCCTCCTGGCCAAGATGGGGCCACCTTGCGAGTGCCCAGACCCTGAGACCCCATCAGGGAGGCTCACAGAGCATGCCAGAGGGACAAACGTGGAATTTTAATCCCGCCTCGACGAAGACCGTTTAATCGACTAAGGGGTTTAGAGTGAGCAGCAAACTTGGTGAAATTATCCACAGTGAGAACATCTGGGCACTGGAGGGAGAAGACAGTGGGTCGGGTACTTGCCTTGCATGCAGCTGGCCTGGGTTTGACCCCCAGTCAGGAGCAAACCCCCCCACCCCAGCACCAGTGGCTCCAAAACAACAAACCAACCAGGGAAAGAATCTCCTTTCACTTTCACACTGTTCGGGGCCCTTCCAGGGAAGACTCTGGGCCAGTGAGTGGTGTCCCTCGGGAGGTGACGTGGTCCTGGCATGTTCTGAGAGGAGCAGCTCCCCAGCCCTTAGGTCTAAGGGCAGGAGGCCCAGGCCAGGCCCCCGAGACAGCGAGGCAGTTACCTAGCACGGTGAGGTAGGCCTTGGCCAGGTCTTGGTCCAGCTCGGTGCTGGCGACACAGGTGTAGCTGCCCTGGTCCCGCTCCGCCACACCAAAGATGGTCAGCGAGTCGTCTTCCTTCTTCATCCTGCAGAGAACCCGGGAGGCGCTGGGAGGAGCCGATGGGAGGCACGCAGGGGCAGTGGGGGACATGGGGCAGGGGGAGTCAGAGGGGGGCTGCACAGGCTGGCAGTCCTGGGGCAGGAGGGAAACAAGCTCCCGGGGTAGCTGAGGAATCTTCTCTTCTCCTCAACCCCCAGTGGCCTGGGCTGCGCTGCCTCCGTGATCACGGCAGTTATTCTCAAATGTCAGGTGGGAGCCCTTTTCTTCCTGCTTTTTGCCCACCGTGGTGCTCGTCAGAAAGGCAGGGCCAGACCGTGAGTGCCCGAAGCCCCGGCACATCCCTGAGCAAGGGCAGCTGGCACCTGGCTCCACCCAGCCCAGCTCGCTGCTGGGTTTCAGGGGTCCTCTCCCACACCCCTGAACCCTGAATCTGGGGTGGGCTGGCAGGAAGGGCTCCGGAAGCGTGCCAGGCATGAGGCGGGCAGAAGTCACACTACCCACCATGGTGAGGGTTGCCAGCCCACCCTGCCCTCGCCCGGCATCAGGGGCATGGCAAGCATGGCTGAGATGAGAGGGTCCTGCTGGGAAGCAGGGCAGAGAAAGGGGGAGGGAAGGAAGGAGGCATGAGGGGAGAGTGAGAAGTGGGGAGAGGTAAGGAAAAGAGGGGCAAAGCGGGAGTGGATGGGAGAGGGCACAAAGTGGAGGGGGTATCTTCCCGACATGAGGGGGGCCGCCAAGGCCTCCTCAGCAGTGACATGCAGGATGCAGGCTCCTTGGACCCGTGTTCACCAAGAGCACAGGTGGTGTGTGGTGTGTGTGTGTGTTGAGGAAGGGGAGTGGGGAGGGGTGGTCCCAACCCTTCCCAGGGAGAATGCGCGCGAGCGCGAGCGTGTGTGTGTGTGTGTGTGTGTGTGTGTGTGTGTGTGTGTGTAAGTGTGTGGTGAGGGGTGGGGGGAAAGCATCTGACCGACCCTTCCCAGGAGTGGAGTAAACATGTGTGTGTGGGGGGGGGCACATCCGACCCTTCCCAGGTAGAGAGTGAGCGTGTGTGTGTGTGTGTGTGTGTGTGTGTGTGTGTGTGTGTATACACGTGCGTGCGTGCAGGGTGAGCATCTGACCCTTCTCAGGAGTGGAGTGAGCATGTGTGTGTGTGTGTGTGTGTGTGTGTGTGTGTGTGTGGCGGGGGGTGGGGGGAAGCATCCAACCCTTCCCAGGAAGAGGGTGAGTGTGTGTGTGTGTGTGTGTGTGTGTGTGTGTGTGTGTGTGTGTGTGTAGGGGGGGAAGCAGGACACACACATGTCCCAACCCTGCCCAGGAGCGGCGCGAGCAGAGACCTGTTCCCAATGTAGAGCGGCTCGTCGTCCTTCATCCAGGACACGGAGAGCCGCAGGGAGGGGTCGTGCTTCACCCGGCACTCCAGCTGCACCGTGCTCCCCCGAGTGACCGTCTGGTCCTCCGGCATCCGGAAGATCCTCGTGGGGTCTAGGAAAACATCAGGATGTCTCTGCCCACGGCGTGGGGGCCTTCAGCGGGGACAGCCTTCTTCCCCCAGGCCTCTCCTTTCCTTACCTTTGACCTCCAGGCGGACCTGGTTCTCGGCTTTGCCCAGGATGTTGGTGGCCACGCAGGTGTAGATGCCCTGGTCCTCCTTGCGGATCATCTTGATCTCCAGGCTGCCGTTCTCGTAGACGTGGTAGTTGCCGCCGTCCAGGTTGCTCCCCTGCCCATTCTTAAACCTCACAACAGAGCAGCAGGACACACAGCATCCTGAGACAGGGCCAGTCCCGGGGGCGCCGCCACCCACTGCGGGGGTCACGGCAGCGGAGAGGGGGTGCGGGAAGTGGGGGAACCGTGCAGGCAGTGGGGGATCGTGTGGGCAGCGGGGGGACTGTGGACTGTGTGGGCAGTGGGCAGGGGGGAGGCCATGTTGGAGTCTGGGTCCAGATAGTCTGACTCGCCTCTGAGCCCTGAGTGACCCTGGCATGTCTGTGGCCATCTCAGGGCCGTGCTTTCCTTCTCTGAACAACCAGGGAGACCCCCAGAGCCCCACACCCTCTCCCCAGCTCCGTGGGGCCAGGTGGGAGTAGGACCTGTGAGGGAGGCACAGCCCGTGCAGACGCGGCCTGGACTTCTAGAACTTACCAGCGGAGCGTGGGGATGGGGGACCCAAAGAACGGACAGTCCAGCCGAGTCCGGTTGTAAAGGATCACCCGGATGAGCTGGTTCCGGGGGGACAGCATCCGAGGGGGCACATCTAGGAACCCCAGAGACGAGGTGTCAGCGGGGAGCCAAACCCTCACTTCCTGCCCTCAGTCTGGTCTCTGAGGCCTCTGCCCAAAGAAGCCCCCCAGGAGCCCCCATGGCTCCCCAGCTAAGCCCGTCCCTGGAGAGGCCCCTGAGGGTTAGGAAGGAAGGAGGAAGCCGCGCCAGCCGGCTCTGGTGGGGGGCGGGGGGGCTGTTTCCTGCATTCCCCAGCAGGGTCCATACCTGCTCCTCAGGTACGAGGCATCACCCCTCCACCCCCAGACATTCTCCCTGCTCCCCACCCTGCCGCCCCCAGCCTGGCTCGTCTGGGGGGCTCGCAGGGATGGCTCACCCAGCACGCTGACGAAGGCGTTGGCCAGCAGGTAGCCGTGCTCATTGGACGTGTTGCACTGGTACACGGCCCTGCTGCTGATCTGGGTGTCGCGGAAGATGATGGTGTCCCCAGCCACCTCGCGGTTTGGGTTGGGGGGTGCCGCTAGAGAAGGAAAGTGCCCCTTGAGAGGTGCAGGGCCCCCTAGAAGGGCTGCATGCCAGCGGGTCCCAGTGGACCCAGGTCCCAGCACTGCTCCCCGGGCCGACCTAAGCCCGGCATCGTGCCCACTGGGGCTGCCCCGAGGAAAACCAGCCGGCCACACTATGGGGGAGACCGGGCACAGGTGGTTCGCCTCCGACCCCCTCACCTGCTGCCGCAGCTCAGTGTGCAGCTGAGACTCGGCCCCTGTGTCTGCAGAATGGGGACAACAGCTTACCTGGCTTTTCATGGGGCCGAGTTCCTGCACAGAACATCAGACTGGTTCCTGTTACCAGTGCAAGTACTGCTGTGGCTTGGTTTTTGTTTTTGTTTTTGAACCACACCTGGTTCATTCCCATCAGGGCTCATTCCTAGGAGGAACTATTCCATACGGGGGACCAAACACAGGCCTCCCATATGAAACCAAAAACCAAAAACCAAAAACCAAAAACAAATAAGCAAAAAAAACCTCTTGGAGCTTTTTTTTTTTCTCTCAGGGCATGTTTGAATATAGTGTACACTTATTTAAACCTGTTTTACATGCAACTGGCGGGATCTGCCTTCTAGCCCCTGAGCCTGGCGCCAGAGTCAAGCCAGTGGCCGACGGCTGCTGAAACTGCAGTCATCCTTGCATCTGTCCCAGCCCCCTGATCTTCCGGAAGCAATGTCATCTATGCCAGCATTCTCCAACCCTCAGGGCCCGGCGCCTGGCCTACACAAAAGTCCACAGACTGGCTGGTTTTTTTTTTCTTTTTGGGTCACACCCAGCGATGCTCAGGGGTTACTCCTGGCTTTACACTCAGGAATTACTCCTGGCGGTGCTTGGGGGACCATATGGGATGCCGGGGATCGAACCCGGGTCGGCCACGTGCAAGGCAAACGCCCTACCCGCTGTGCTATCGCTCTGGCCCCAGACTGGCTGTTTTTATCAAAGCACAGACGCCTTTAATCTTTCTATACTAGTGGTTGGAGAATGCTAATCTAAGCAGAGCACCAAACCCAAGGCCCTCTCTGTCCCACTGGGTGCAACAGGAGAGCGAGGCCAGCACAGGATACGGGGGCCCCATCTTGTCGGCACGTCCCCTGGGGACCTGCAGCCAACCTCTGAGTCTTCTCCGAGTCTTCCCTTCACCTGCCATAGGGAGGAGACGTTTTCTCCTTGCCTCCCTATTCCAAGGTTAAGAGGAGAGACTCCAAACAGCAGGACAAACCTAGACATGTCGACAGCTTCTTGCCTCCATGATTTCTGGATGGGGGCTGATTGGGACGTTCAGGGTCTGTGAGTCATCAGGACTCAGCCTAAGGGGACAGTGGGTGGAGGACCAGGTGTTGCCCCCAGCCTGGCACGGGCGTCAGCAGGAGGAGCTGAAGACAAGGAGGAAGCCTGAGAGACTCGGCCATCCCAGGGACTCCGCCCCGGAGAGCAGCATTTCCGGGCCAGGAGCTGCATTTATTGATGGGATAGAGTGCTGGAAGCTCAGTACCTGTTCCCTGCAACCCCAAAGAGCCACATCCCAGGAACAGAGCAGAGGGCAGCGGGGCCATCTCTGGTCGTGTCCAGAGGAAGGAGATTTCCTGGGGCTGGATGGGGAGGTGAGGGGGGTGGGTGCACTCGGCAGTCACGTGACCTCAGGACTCTGGGCCCCCGGAGCCCCGTTCCTCACCCTGCAGGCTGTGCCTGGTACACACTGAGTATCCCAGAGGTGCTCCCGACGCCCCAGCCTGAGCCAGACTCTGAGATCGCACCATCTCCCCCTGCATTTCCTAGAACAGGGGAGCAGGTGAAGAATCGGGGCGTTGGAGGGAGGGACCTCGAGGCGCTGCTGGAGCAGGACTGGCCCCCAGAGCCTGCCCCCCTCTCCACATCTGCCCTGCTGCCGCCCTGCCCCCATGGGAGGTGCCCTCACCAATGGGAGGTACAGGTACCCAGCACTAGGGGCCCTGGGCCTTTGCCACGTGGCCACGGTCACGCCCACAGAGGCCACGCCGCCACCACACCTGTGAGGGGGTCTGTGGCTGCTTCGGTCCCTGAATTTTAGGACCCACCTGGCCGTGCTCAGGGGCTACTCCTGGTGCTGTTTGGGGGGTCACTCTGGGCAGTGCTTGGGGGACCTTAGGCGCCAAGGATTGAACCCCTTGGCCTTTGAACCATCTCCCCGGCTTGGCTTTGTAGCTCTTACAGGCAGAAAGCAGTGATTTAGGAAAAACCAAGGGGAAAACTCCCACCCCTGCTCCCAGACACAGGAACAATCACAGCTTCCTGTTCTCTCAACCAGATGTGCCCATTTCCTCCCTCCTGAGAGGGTGGGTCTAAGACATGCAGGACCCCGAGACAGCAGTCAGTGGGGGACATGTTCCAGTCACTCCAGCCAGGTGGGGCTGGCCCCGGAGCGAGGCACCTGAAGCCCCTGAAGGAGAGAGGGGAGTCATGGGGCCACACGGCAGGACTCACACTGCAGAGGCTCCCCGTTCACCATCCACTGCACGGTGGGCTTGGGGTTCCCGTTGGCGCGGCACACCAGCCTGCCGTCTTCCCCGGGAGCCAGGATCAGGTTCTTGGGCTCGTCCAGCCAGTAGGGAGCAGCTGGAAGACAAGGAGGGTGCGGCAGGCTGTTAGAGAGCCAAGGCCGGGCGGAAGGCGGCTGCAGGCCCCCGAGGAGGGCAGGAGGCCTTGAGTGCCGGCCTCTGGCGCTCTGCACCCGACTGGACTACAGTCCCACGGGACAATGTGGCTAGTGTGGCACCACCAATGTGGCCCTGCTGATTTCCAGTCTAGAGGATGGGTGTCCTGAGTGGGGGTGAGGGGGGCGGAGCTGCTCGTTAGAGCCCCCCCCCCCCATGAGCCCTGTGCCAACATGCACGCCAGGGCCAGTCCGTGACCTGAGTCAAAGCTGAGGGAGGCCCAGCAGGAACAGCCCTCAGAGCGACTCGGGCTTGGGACCGAGCCGGGAAGGCGGCCGGGTAGCCTGGGGTCAGCCCTCGAATCTCAGCTGCCACAGATGATGCGACCATCCGGGAAGGGCCTCGGTCGGGATCACTCTCCTGGGCCCAGGCTGGGCCAGAGCAGCAGCTTGGAGGGGCGGTGAGCTTCCACCTGAGCACCGGGGACGGGGCTCGTGGGTCTTTCTGAAGAGAGAGTCCTTCATATCCGATTCTCAAAGACCCAAAGACCCGGACGTCAGGGCCCCAGCGTGAGGTGTGGTGAACCTGGGTCACAAGGTCCACTGAGCGTGGCCGAGAAAGCAGGGCACAGCGGCCCTCCCCCCCACTGGCCTCGAGCCTCCACCGAGCACCACAGAGAGCCCCGAGTTTGTTCAGCCCGACCACCAGGGCTGGGGGGAGCAAAGCAGCGAGATGAAAGAAGTCGAGAAGGGTCAGGAATCGGGCTAAAGGCAGAACTCAGGCTTTGTATCTGTGAGGCCCTGGGTCAGTCCCTGGCACTGCAAAAGGCCACTCGGCCACGACGACACCACATTTGCTTTTACAGTAGCTTACTCTTTCTGTTGCGCAAGATGGATGCGACATAAACGGAGTATCAGTGCCATTGGGTGGAGCCCTAATACACCACCGTCACTCTCACCTCCTGCCCCACCACGTTCATCCCCCCGGGGGCAGACACTGCCCGACATCACTGGTGTGGACTTTCCGTGCCAAGGAGACATGAAATGCAGCGACTTCTCTCACTGAGCACAGCCTCGCTGGGGGGGGGGGGGGGCACCCACGGTCACACACTCCCTCCTCAGAAGGAATCGGATTCTAGCGGGTGTTTATACTCCGCTTTGTTTGTCAGCCAATAAACACCCGGGGCGTCCCCCGTGTTGAAAGAGCAGCAGAGCACTGAGTACAAGTACACAGATGGCACAGGGCGAGACACACGTGTGACGGGAATGCAGGATGGAGGAGGGAGGAAAAGGCTCCATGTGCGGGGAAGTGAGGGCACTGGCGCCGGGTCGCCCTCCCCCCCATATACACACTTCCACACTCACACACACTCACACACAAATGCACACTCACAAACTCACCCTCACACACACTTACACACACTGACACACTTATAAACACGGACACACAAATGCATACTCACAAACTCACCCTCACACATGTTCACACACTCTCATAGTCACTCTCACACAGCCGTCTAACACACACAATCACACAACCCACACACACACACCCTCACACGTGCTCACATACACTCTCAGTCACACACTCACACAACACTGTCGTACATACTCACACGCACCCTCATACATGTTCACACTCTTTTAGTCACACTCGCACAGTCACACATCCTCACATATATACTCTCGGTCACACACTCACACTCAGACAAAACTCTGTCATACACACTCACACACATCCTCATAAATGTTCACACACCTTCAGTCACACTCAGAGTCACACACCCTCACACATACTTACAGTCACATAGTCACACTCAGACACAACATTGTCATACACACTCATTCACCCTTATACACATTCACACACTTTTAGTCACACTCACTTTCAGTCACATACCCTCACACATATTCACAGTCACATACTCACAATCAGACACAACACTGTCATACACACTCACCCCTATACATGTTCACATACTCTCAGTCACACTCACACACAGTCACACACCCTCACACACACTTTCCTACATGCTCACATACACTCACTCACACAATACTCACACACATACAGTCACACAACCTCACACACACCCTCACACATGCTCACACAGACTCTCACAGCCACACACTCACACGCAGTCACACATGCTCACGGTCACACACGCGCTCAGGAGGTGACCCCGCCCAGGCAGGCCACTATTGCCACTAACCAGTGTGTCTGCAGCCCCCCACTCACACAGCCCCAGCCCCCTCAGAGGGAAGGTGGTCATGGCGTGGGGGCGCAAGGGCATCGTAATGAGAAATACACACAACGTACCCTTTACTCTCACCGAGATCGTGTGCCGGATGCTGCCCATCTTGTTGGAGGCCAGGCAGAAATACTCCCCAGAGTCCTCCTCGGAGACGTTGGTGATGCGCAGGGCCTTGTTAAAGTTCTCAAACTTGGCCTTGTCGGATGGGAGGTCCCCCCCTTTCTTGTACCAGGCGATGTCTGGCGTTGGGCTGGCAGAGAGGCAAGCGGAGACAGACCCTCACTGAACGCTCCTCACTCTTCCCTCCCGGGCCAGGTGACCAGGTGTCCCTACTGCGCACTCCCTCCGAGACCTGCTCTCCTATCTGGGGGGACACTCGCTCTGGCGGGAGAGACCTTGCCTCACAGGCCGCCCTGTTTCTCTCCATTCTGGAGAGAGGCGGCGAGGGGCAGGCAGGGGTGGACCCCTGTGTGTGGGGCCTCGCTAAGGCCGGGTGCTCCTCTAACCGCCCTTTCCTCCAGCACGGCGAGAATAGAGCATGCACAAGCTCCCGGGCCAGAAGTGGGGTGCGCTGGTACGTACACCCCGGAGGCGATGCACTCCAGCAGGAGGTCCGTGCCACGCAGTACCATCTGGCTGCTCGAGGTGCCCTGGGGATACATGAAGCTGGGTGTTCTTTCTGCGACTCCTCGGGCTGGAAGCACACAGAACGAGCTCGAGTGAGCCTCCGGGCGGGGCCCACCAGCCGGCTAGGCCAGGGCTGTGAGGCTAGAGAAGAGATGTCATCACGCCCCCTTAGTCCCCGCTCCGGTCCTGTCCGTTGCATGGAAGGGGGGCACCATGGACACCGGGTGTTAGGAAGCTCCTCGGCCCCATTGCACATGCGTGCAAGGCTCTTGTTGAGGGGTCCAGGCCCCCCTCCCCACGCTTCAGCCCACCTCTCCCTCCGGGCAGGGGAGACGGGGTGGTCTGTACAGAGAGGAACTTGTGTTGGGATCCAGATGCCATGACGGGGGCAGGGGTTGGTGTAGGGAAACCATCTCAGCAGCAGAGCTGGTCCCCGAGACAGGGACGCGGAATAAGGAGAAGAGGCCCGTGCTGGGGGACCCGAGAGACCAGGGGGCTGGGACGAAGCCACAGAGACCCAGACAAACAGTCAAAGATGCGGGCGGTGTTATTAATGGTTTCGCAGAGGCATGGGGAGAATTAATGAGCAGAGATGGCAGGAAATCACTGGGGGCCAGGCTGCTTCTTCAGTAATGACTTTGGGAGGGGGCTGGGCGGGGAGGGTGTTAATTAGATGAAAGAGATGGGAGGGCAGCCAAGGCCTGAGGGGGCCCATCTGCAATTCAATGAGGCGCCTCAGCAGGTCTGGGGGCTCACAAAGACGATAGATACTGGGGGGTGGGGGCGCCGTGATTGTGGAAGGGGCCGTGCAAGCCTGCTCCTCCTTGGCCCTCCTGTGCCTTAGGCTCCTTCAGCGCGCTCTGCACGGCTCTATGGAGATGAGTAACGCGGAAGGAGGAGCCTGGCAGAGCCCCAAGGCAGCAGGAGGGTGGGAGAAAGCACCCCCTGCTCAAACATATATGACTATAAATATGCGTTTTAAAAAAAAACATACACCTGCCGAAACCCAGCTGGGTAAGTGAGAGGTACAGGGTGGCAGGGCCTGGAGTCCTGGGGGCCAGAGGGAAAACCCGGCCCTGGGGGTAGAGGGTCCTTAGTGCTCTGAGGAGGAAGGAGAGTGACAGGGAATTGGGGGTCCCCTGGGGGTGCTGGATGTGCTAGCTGGGGTCAGGCTGGGGCTCCTGTCCCAGGGACACCGGCCAATGGAGAGCACCTTTCCCAGAGCCAGCGAGGACTCTCTTAGTGTTGACCGTTAAGCCTTCACAGAGGCCGTCAGGCTGTTAGAACGTAGAAAGTGTCCAGTAAGTGCGAGGGCAGGAGGCAGGCGGAGTTGGAAGGAGAGGGAAAGGCAGCAAGCCAGCCCACGGTCGTCCTCTCTCTGCAGCCGGCCTAGCTGTCCACAGTGGCTATGGAGGGGTTAATCCATTATGGGGTTAATTGGTTACCGTGCATGTCCGCCACCCCTGCAGCATCAGGGGAACCAAGAGCCGGGCATCCTCCCACCCTTCTCAGTCCCCTTCAGACCATCCAGGTGGAGGCCCCAGAGGCGGAGGGCAGGAGGCGCTGTGCAGACCCGAGGGGGCTGGGAGGCCCGGAAGTACGGGGGCAGAGGTGCCACCTCAGTCAGAACACGTCTCCCTCGTCCCTTCACAGGAACAGAAGCTGAAGCAGGAACTAGGGCCTCGTAAGACACTGGATTCACACCAGTATGTGCAGTACATGAACCCTCGAGGCCAGGAGAGGGTCGAGTGTGGGAAGGAGGGGTCCGTGGGTGCTGGGACAAGGTCCTGGGACAAGGGGCTAGGGCAGTACCTAACCTCTGTCCTGCAGGGCGAGGGTTAGCAACCCCAGACTCCTCTCCAAGGAAGAGGAGCAGCTGGAGAATAAGCCACAGTTCCAAACCAGACAGAGAAACATCCTGAGATGCTTCTCATAGGACAATTCACTGTCCTGTGCAATGCCCCCACCCGACCACCAGAGTGGCCACAGTTCCCATTTCCTGCATAGCCCGGAGGCCTGTGGCCCTTTCACACTCTTATTCTGTCTCTGTTCTCCCTTTACAGATGGAAACTCCCTCTGTCCTGCCCTCTGTCTGCCGGCTTCAGAGACAGCTTTCCTCCTCAAAGGAGAGAAAGAAATATCCAAGGGCAACCGAGGTGAAAGTGAAAGGTGTCTCCGTCTTAGCTCCCTCGACATTTCCCTCCAACCTGCTCCCACTGGCTCAGCTAATATTCCGTCTCTCCTCAATGTCTCTTAAATAAACTCAGGCCCACGTGGGAAAGTTCTAGAGGGAATTCAAAGGCTCCAGCGCTATCTCAACTGGATTCTTTTGGCGCAGGGGCCAGGGAGAGGACTCCCTTGTCCTAGCTCTGGTCCCTCAACTATTCTCAAGGGTGTGGGAAGTTCGATAAGGAACCAAACGAGGCTGCACGTGGTGGGTCCAGAAGCTGCATCGGGACAAAGGGTAAAGAAATGTGCCAGTGACAGCAGAAGGCATTACGTGAACTCTGGCAAAGAGCTAATCTCTTCCGCCATGGAAGCAGGCCCAGGAGAGTCTCCAAGACAAAGGGGACTCGCCATGTGCGATGGAAACTCTGTGGGACTCGGAGACAGTCCCCTGGGTGCCACCACCGACATCTCTCTTCTCCCACAGAGATCTGTGGCTCTGTGGGATGTAGGTCTTGGAGATTTGCCCGGCGTCACAGCCTTCTCTTGTCCTCCCAAACTTCAGAAGTGGGTTGGGACCAAGGGCCTGACCAAATTCAGAGCCCGGAAGCCAGAGCTCACATTTGGGCCACGTGGGCCTGTCTGACCTTTGACCTGATGCTGTCCTCTTTTTGGTCTCACCAGCCCAAGGCGGGAGAATGGGGACCTGAGAATGGGGACCTCCTGCCACGGGACCTGGTAAGAACTTGGAGACACTGTCTCAACCCCCATGGCTGTCCATCTGGGGAAAGGTCATTTTGCTGGAAGGGGCCTTGTCTGTGTGTGCAGCCCTCAGGGGCGGCATTCAGAGGGAGCCTCTGCCAAGAGCAGCCGTATAGGCCCCTGGGCCCAGAGGCAAGAATTCCCGGGACAGGATGCTGCTTCGTAGCTGGCTCCCTGGCACCAGGAAACGGCAGCCAGGCGACCACGGAAAGCAGAAAAATGCTTTGGCAGGTAACGCTGGACATGGCCACTGCCAAAAGTCTCCTCCAGAAGTCTAACCCAAATACCCCACGCAGCACTTGGCACTTTCTTAGCCCGTGTCAGCACAGCCCCAGTCTGAACTGCGTCTCGGTCTGTCCTAAATTGCTTTCCCATCAGGACTTCCTTCCCATAACTGCCTTTGCCTCTCGTCCCACGGCTTCTCCTCCTGCTCGCTCTCTGCATCTCACGACATTTCAGAAACACAGATCGGTTATACCTGATATGGTCAGCACTAAACCCTGCCCTTTAAAACGGATGAGGGTGCCGGAGCGATAGTACAGCGGGTAGGGCATTTGCCTTGCACGCAGCCAATCTGGGTTTGATCCCCGGCATCCCACACGGTCCCCCGAGCACCGCCAGGAGTGATTCCTGAGTGCAGAGCCTGAGCATTGCCGGGTGTGACCCAAAAAGCCAAAAATAAAATAAAGCAAAATGGGTGAGGGAGCATTTATTATTCACAGCCATGTGTCCCTGCCCCACTAGGACATGGTCCTGCTTGACTTTCACCTGAATCCCAAGAGACAGGGAGTATGCACACCCACTTTACAGAAGAAGAAAATTCAACTTCTGGCACACTAAACAGCCTGTCCGAGTCCATTCTGGATTGAAGTTAACAGGAAGTCATGTGACAGGAAATCACGAGTGCACCCCCTTCGAGGGTTCTCATGACTCCTGTCTCAATGCTGACTGAATTCAGGTGCCAATCCACATCCGCAGGTAAGCTTCCCTGATTTAGCATCTCAGCGGCATCGGGTCAGAGGATACCAAGCCACTGCAGAAATCACCAGCACATGTGGAACTGCCCGAGGACCTCATCAACTGCTGTGTGACAGATGGGAGATATACCAGGCAACGACATTTGCTGGGTCCAGTGTCCTGCGCTCATAAGGACCTCCCTTACCTTTCCAGTTTTTCTTTCTAGAAGCATCCCACCTCTCTGCCCTTCATTTTACCCTGACCCTGCTTTGACTTGGCAGTCTTCCCCGTAGGTTCGAATCTGGCCAGCCTTTTCAGCCTGGATCACAGAGAAGGGGGGCGTCTGTTTCCTAGCACTCGTGGTTCTGTAACTCCCACTCGGCCACTCACCGTATCTGCCACTTAGAAAGTCTCTGGGCTCACCAAATGTACCCCACGGAAGAAAGAACTCTGCCTGCCTATTTGCCTATTCCCTGGCTGCTTATCATACGTAAAGTCAGGAGCTTACATCAGGTGAGGGACCATCTGGCTCGGGTACATTCCAGCTCCAAGAACACTTCCATGACAGATCACCTGGAATCCCGTCCAGGACAGGGCACCTTCCACACACAGTACTGACTGGGGATCCGCTGGCATGTTTCAAACAAAATATGACTCGGAAGCAAATGCTCAGTGTCCAGCCTGGATTCTCTGCTCCCTCAGGGTTTTCTGAGCTGCTGGACGCCTAACTAACTGGCCCCTCACCAGACAGGGAACATTGTTCATGTGGCACATCACAGACTCGTCCCATCGATCTGAGCCCAGAGTGAGCACCGGCTGCCTCGGGGCCACTGTTCCCGCGCATGACTGATGAGGGACCCAGCTGCTTGGCAGAACTCGCAAATGACGGTCTCCCCCCTGCTGCTCACGGAGAACACGACATTCATGACCCGTGGTGGGGAGCAAGTCAGGTGTGACAAGAGCCCATTACTTGATTAATTAGGTCACGCAGCCAGCGGTTGTGCCACGGCAAAAACAGGCTCACCGGAGCCGCTGGTGCCTTCCAGACATGTGGACACATACGGCCGAAGGGGAGGAGAGGCCCGGGAGATGGGGCGCCCTGCCCTGCGTGGCCGGCCTGGGAAGAAAGTTCAGAACTGGGCTCCGACTTGTCTTCATAATCCCGTTGGATCTTTTAGGTCCACAGACCCGATCATAAAGGCTAGACTGAGGCTGGGACAAGTCCCTCCACTACAAAGCCTTCCTCCTCCTCGACCCCTAAGTAGGAATTACTGGCCCCGCCTCCGATCCTTGCCATCCATCCACCACAGATTCCTAAGCTTCTACCGAATCCGCAAGGTTTTGCCCAGAAGTCCTGGTTGGAACAACTTGTCCAGAGTCCAGCAACTGCAGTGTACTGGGAGCCTTGGGGAGCAGAGTCAGCCACCACGTGAGCAGCCGCCAGCTCCCACCGCGTCCATGGTCCTGCTGGCTGGCAGTGTTTGGGGGCTGGCTCTATGGCACCGGACCTGGCCAGCGCTCAGACCGCCCCCGGCATCGTTAATGACATGCGATGAGTCGAGTTAGGCAAACGGAAGTTAGCATAGGCAAGGTTACTCCCCAGGTCACGCGGCGACTCACCACTGTAAATGTCAGGGTGGTTTCTTAAGGACGAGTCATTATAGGGGTTGTCTGCAACAAACAAAAGAGGGTGAGCAAACGGGGCCGCGGAGGTCACGGAGGCATAAACAGGAGGGAACCAACAGAAAGGCAAAGCCACAGCTAGGACAGCATCAGTGGTCTTTTGCAAAGAAAAACACGGCGTGTGTGTAAAGGAAATACATTTGGTGAAGAACAAGCAACACAAAATAGCCCCCACAGGGAAGAAAAGGTTAAATCCTGCAAAAGAAGGCAATAAGGTTCAGTTTTAATGAAAGAAATTAGGCTTGGCCTTTAATTACTTTGTCCTGTAAGTTTTCAAACAAATAAGAAGGATTAGTGGCATCCCGAGGCAGTCTTTGGAAAAACTCCTTTCATCCAGCACCTCATGCCCAGGACTGTGGGTCAGGTGCTCCTGGGGTCACTAAAGAGAAAGGCATTAGTGGGCCTGGAGAATGTCGTATCTGCCCTGAGCAGACACTAGCCAGGTGATGGAGGAGAATGTTCGAGAGAGCTCATCATCATCAGAGAGAGTGGACGTGGGACCCAAGCAAACACAGGCAGACCAATAATACCCCCCAAACCCAACTGGTGGGCACCCCTCTCTCCCTGGTCGCCGAGATGTATCTGTTGGCCGAAAGGTCTCCAACTGAGTCTCAGAGTGGTCGTGAGAATGGACATGCAGAGTGTCATGCTGAGTGAAATGAGTCAGAAGGAGAGGGACAGACAGACAATGACTGCACTCATTTGTGGGATATAAGAAACCATCGTATGAGACTAGCACCCAAGGACAGCAGAAATAAGGACCAGGAGGATTGGTCCACAGCTGGAAGCCTGCCTCAAGGGCTGGGGGAGAGGGCAGTTGGGATAGAGAAGGGAGCAGTATGACAATGACGGCTGGAAGGGATCGCTCTGGATGGGAGATGTGTGCTGAAAGTGGGTACAGGACCAAACCTGATGGTCTCTCAGTATGTGTATTGTAAACCATAATGCCCAAAATTAGAGAAAGAGAGAGACAGGAAGTGAGGAGAGAGAGAGAGAGAAAGAGAGAGAGAGATAGAAGAAGAAAAGTGCCTGCCATAGGGGCAGGCTGGTGGGGCAGGGGAGGGGGTGGATGGTGGCAGGAGAGATACAGGGGATATTTGTGGTGAAATATACACCGGTGAAGGGATGGCTGTTGGAACATAGTATGACTGAAACCGAATCATGAAAGCTTTGTAACTATATCTCATGGTAATTCAATTTAAAAAAATAAACAGAGTGGTTGTTAGAGTGGCCCAGATTTTATCACCGCTGGGGCGGGGGCACGGCCCGTGCACGATCCACCGTGGGCTGAGGAGGGCCACCGGCTAAGCTGCAGATGGAGCCCTAAGCCTCGCTGCGGGACCTTCCACAGCAGGCAGGCCAGTAGCCGAGGCTTCTGAGTATCGGGGGGTTCAATCCAGAATCCAGGAATACCCTCATGCCAGCATCCTTAAGGGCTCTCTCATGTCACCATCTCCTCCCAGGCATGGGTTCAAGTTTGGCAGACCAGCAGGGCCAGAGGGGGGCTGGTGCAGCCACCCACAAACCAAGCCGAGTGTTCCCCAGGAGCAGCAACAGAGACTGAGTCCAAAACGGACTGGGCCCTCCCAGAAGCCTCAGTTCTGGAAGCGGGTCAGACAAGTGACGTTAAGGGGCCGTGCGTGCTCTCTGGTGAGGCTGGCACTGCATCGCAGCCGGAATATGGGCACCCGGGAGGAAGAGTTCCATGATCTAGGAAGCTCGCTGCAGAGGGTGTGCCAGAGGCCTCGCCTGCCCTGGTGAAGGGAGTGTGGAGTAGCTGGAGCTCGGCTGGAGGGGCCTGCAGGGAATGGGGAACTGGTATAGTGGGAGCAGGGGACAGGGCACATGGATGGGGGACCCTGCCACCAGGTGAGCAGGACCTCAGAGAAGTGACCGAGCTCAGAAGGACCCTCACAGCTTGCAGATTCTGGAGCACGTCCGAGAAACTCAGACCTCTAGTGCTTCAAGGATGTCACATCGGCATAGAAGGAATTAGGGTGAAAACTTTTCTGGCTGTTAATTCATCGATGTCTTTTTTTTTTCTTTTTGGGTCATACCTGGTGATGCACAGGGGTTACTCCTGGCTCTGCACTCAGGAATTACTCCTGGTGGTGCTCAGGGCACCATATGGAATGCTGGGATTCAAACCCAGGTCGTCTGCATGCAAGGCAAATGCCCTACCCACTGTGCTATCACTCCAGCCCCTCATTGATGTCTTTATTTTGGGATTTGGGGCCATACCTGGTAGTCTCGGGGACCATATGGTGTGTGAGGGATCATGGTGGGGAGGTGGGGACAGCTTTAGGCACAGTGAGTGCCTTCCCTCTTGTATTATCTCTGTTTATTTTTGAACTAATATATATATGTACATTTAGAGGACTGAACTCAGGACTCACCCGTGCAAGGCCATGGCTATGCCACTGAGCCGCCTCCCTGGCCTAGGAGTCCCCACAGTGTCTCAGGGTGACGCGCTCTCCCCATAAAGGAGCCCTGGGAGAGAGGGCACTGTGTGACACCCCTGCCAGCCCAGGAGGCTGCTGCCCATAAGCCATGTCCCAGCGTGAGCTGGAAAGTGACTGGGGACGGCCGTCTGGAGGTCAGGCCTGCCGTGTCCCTCCTAGATCCAGGGCCCACAGCGGGTATGACCACAGCCCTCCTGGGCCCAGGGTCTGCACAGCAGGTATGACCACAGCCCCCCTGGGCCAGGGCCCCACAGTGGAGATGACCACAGCCCTCCTGGGCCCAAAGTCCACACAGTGAGCCAAGAGGAGGCTCATTGCTTCCTGTGGGCAGGCTGAGCCAGGGTCCTGGTGAGAGCAGGTCTCACAGCGGTCCCCTGGATCTTTGGTAGCCAGCCCAGGACTAGTCCTAACCGTACAAGGAAAAGCCTGCATCCCTGCTGGCCAGGAGGGCGGACAGCTTAACTGAGCTATTTAGAAAGCTGTTGTCAATTCTGGGCCTGCTCTCAGAGACCCAGACCTTACTCCCCGTCGGAGCCTCCCCTGGAGGTATGCTGCAGGCTGGAAGTCCCGGCACTCAGGGGGAAGGGCAGAAATGAAGCGAAGCCTGCCTGCGTGGAGACAGGGCTGCTGGAAGCCCACGTTCTCTGCCCACTGGACCCCCCATCTCCCTGGTGCAAGATGAGGCGTCTGCACACGGGCTCCCCGCATCCCTGCCTCCCCCCTGCTGAGTGCTGCCAGCTCTGCTCTGGCTCCAGCAGGCAGGCGGAGGCTCCGGGCAGACCACACTGTCCCCTGCAGCCCAGCCAGCTGGCAGGGCTATCCTGGATGCACACCCAGGGGACACTTTAGACAACCCAACTTTCTTCTTCAACGGTCCCCTTGCTGCTCCCCCCAGCTGGGCCTGCGTCTGGCACAGGAAAGCCAAGGAGGGGACAGCAGCAGACTGAAGCTGGGGACCCTGCCAGGGACACGTGGCTGGGTCCTGGGCCCTGGGTTTCCTGCTCCCTGCCAGGCTACTTGAGGCCACTTAGGAACCGTGGGGGTGCTGCACGGGGTAGGGGAGAGGGGGCCTCAAGAGAGCGGAAGGACAAGAAGGAGGAAGAACAAACGACAGAGAGGAAGCCAATGGGACAGAAGAGAGAAGAAAAGGAAGAGACGGGATAGAAGAAAACAAATGCCCCAGAAGAAAGAGGGCCCGGCGCTGGCTCCCCTGCCTCAGAGGAAAGGAGGACTCAGCCCGATGTGGGGCACGAGGGACAGAGCAGCCACCTCACCTGTGCTGACAGAGGTGGCTCCCCCAAGCCTCGCCCCAGCCCCCCACACCCCAGGACATACTGCTACCTGGGGGGGTCCTCTGGGAAGCCAGAGGTCAGCCTCACTTATCTGACCCTGACCCAAGGAAGTTGCTAATATCCAAAAGAATCAGGTTCCTTGCATGGTTCCCCAAAAAATTGCCACTGTCGCCTCCCCTTCCCCCGTACTGGAACTAACAGGCACTGTGGAGGCGGGCAGATTCAGGTCTTTGGAGCTCTAAGAGGGGTGTCACAAACCCGTGACAGAAATCGTGGCACCCGCGCTCCTGTTCTGAGTGGCACAGGCCCAGTACCGGCCTGTCCTGTTTCTCGGGAGCCCCCTCGGAGGCCCACCACGGCTGTCCCAGTTAAGAAACTCCAGTAGGAACATATCAGATTCAAGACCAAATCAAATGGAACTGAAACATAAGTCTGTAACTCGTAAGCAGAGCAATTCCATATGGGCCCGTCTATACAGTCTGTGAATCTGGACAGTCTTCGTTACTCTTGGAGAAAATGATAACAATAAATAGAAATAAAATCATCAGGCACGCGGGGGAGGCCAGATGGCCATGCAGAGTGGTGCTTCTCACATCATTCTGGTGTGTGTTCCCCATCCCAGGGAGAACTCAGGGAGAACCAAGAGGCCGGACTAACCGGATATGGACGTCCCGGGCAGGCCTGGGAGGGGGCCGGGGCTGCCAGGAGCCCCACCAGAGTTTGAGAAGCACCAACACAGAGCTCCAGAACCAGGAGCAGCTGGAGGAGCTCGGGTCAAAGAGCTAGGAGGACCAGATTGCTAGACGGGCCTCGGAACAAGGGTTCCCCCCGCCCCGCTAAGTCCAGGTACCCAGGGCTGCTGGGGCTCAGCTGGGCTACAGCCCTGGCACCCGCCCCGAGCTGGGCGGCACTTACTGGTGAGGACCTTGAGGGTGAAGGGGTTCTTCTGCTGGATGGTGTGGGTGAAGTGGAAGCGGGCGTTGCAGCTGTAGTCGGTCTGCATGTCCTGCAGCAGCACGTTGGAGAAGTACAGGTCTCCGTTATGGCCCTGGGAGACGCGTTTGTCCTGGGTGATGGGTTCCATGGCTGCAAGGAAGCAGAGGCAGCCGGAAGTCAGGACAGCGGGAGAGACAGCAGCAGTCGGCACAGCAGGCCTGGCCGGGAGCACCTGGGACGGGCTCCTCAGGGGGGTGCCGGGAGCATGATGTGGTCTAATCCTCTCGACCCCGGGCCTGGGCTTCTTCCCACAGGAATTCCCATAGGAATGCAGAGGACTGAGCAAGTCCTGGGGTGTGGATTCAGCTCTGCTTGCCTGCCCACCATGTCCACTTCACTATCTGCGTGTGCGGGGCTGGCCCTGAGGCCAGAGGGAACCACCCTTCAGGTGCTCCCGATCTGGGGAGCACCTCCTGCTGGCGGTGAGTAAGCACTTTTCCTGGGGGAGCATTTCTATGTGCCATGCCCCGACCTCATCCTCCCCCTAGTAAACAGGAGGTGCCCTCCAGTTCCCTGGGCTGACTGAAACAGAACTGGCCTCTCAGCATTGAATAACTAAACTGTCAGGTACATCTCCACGCTGGGGTTGCCCACATCTCAACTTGGGATCCCTCATCCCTGTCCTCTGGGGAAGTCCTCATTCTCTCCTGAGTGCACTTAATCACTCTTCTTCCTCATAATCCCTACATGCAATATCTGTTTTACTAAGAATTTTTTAAAATTGTCAATTATAGGGCTGGAGCAATAGCACAGCGGGTAGGGCATTTGCCTTGCACGCGGCCGACCCGGGTTCAAATCCCAGCATCCCATATGGTCCCCTGAGCACCGCCAGGGGTGATTCCTGAGTGCATGAGCCAGGAGTAACCTCTATGCATTGCCGGGTGTGACCCAAAAAGCAAAAAATTAAATAAATAAATAAATAATTGTAAATTATAAGATGCATTTATTTCTTCCTTTTTTTTTTTTTTAAACATTGCTTTCCCCTCCAAAGAAAGAGCTTCACCAGTTAGAACGGTAAGATGTGCCAATCATTATCATCGAGACATGGGCTCTACGGAAGAGTGTGGAAATAATTCTTAGAGTTTTTTGTTGTTGTTGTTAACTCGGCATCCCAGGAGCTGAGAACGCTGAGAACGCCTGCAGCTGCTGCCTCCCAAACACCAGCGCGGACGTAAACACAAACGAGCGTGTTTCTAAGTGGCTCGGTTTGTACACAGATACTGAGGAGGCTGCCTCCTCCTTTCTCCTTCCTCATGGCTTTTATGTTGGGGGGAGGGTCATATGTGGTGGTGTCCAGGGGACCAGGCTCCCACATGCAAATCTTGCGCACGCTCCAGCCCTTGGAGCCCTCTCCCAGGCCCAAATGGCTGGTTTTTTAAGGCCCCATTTGATAAAGTACCCGGTTAATGAAGCAACTTCCCAAAGATCTACCGCGGGCAACTGTCTGACAGCACCAAGCTCCAAACTAGTGCGACTCCATGCTGGAAAGGATGGACAGGCAGTTTCTGCCCGGGAAGAGCAGGAGACTGTGGGCCACAGACAAGCACCGAGTACATGGTGGGGGGCGGGGGTGCTGCCAGGGGGCTGGGGCCCAGGGGGCCAGAGGGGGAGCAGGATGGCACTGCTGTGTGGACTTTATCCGAGGAGACGGAGAGTCAGTGGAAGGCTCTGGGCCCTGGAAGGAAGCATCAGTCAGAAAGAGCAGGGCGGGGATGTTGGTGCTCGGCCACGCATGGGTCACCGTAAGGAAGGACGAGAGGGCAGAGACCGGGCACAGAGCCTCCTGACTCGGCAAGACCCAACGCTGCCATGAAAGCAGGCTGGTAAGGTACTGCCCCCGGTACTCCCCCGGAGGTGAGGGTTCTGGGAGGGTCAGGATGGCAGGCAGGGGACCTGCCGATGAACAGTGGACGGGGAAGGAGAAAGAGGGTAGACAGGAGGTACACAGCCCTGCAGTGATCTGCCTTCCAAAGGCCCTCGCCTCTCTATTTTCAGGGCAAACGTGGACCGAGACTGAGGTCCCAAGGGGTTAGAGGAGTCCAGGTCCGAGGAAACCAGGACAGCATTGCATGATGGGAGTCTGCGCGGTGCATGATGGGAGCCTGCGCGGTGCATGATGGGAGTCTGCGCGGTGCATGATGGGAGTCTGCGCGGTGCATGATGGGAGTCTGCGCGGTGCATGATGGGAGTCTGCACGGTGCATGATGTGGTGCATGATGGGAGTCTGCGTGGTGCATGATGGGAGCCTGTGCGCTGCACCATGGGAGCTTGAGTGCCTGCCTGACATCCACCTCCCCATCACCTTGTCAAAGGAATCACCCAACACTCTCCTGTAGTCCAGAGGAGGAGAGAATCCGAGGCAGTCCAGGTAACTGGACACTGATCCACGTGCCATCCATCTGTCCATTAGGCCACTGAAAGGTGTGACCACACCCTCTGGCCCTCAGCCCCTGGTCCTCCTCGGCCCGTGATCCTCTTTTCTTCATGACAAATATGACCAGACACCCGCTGTGCACCTGTTTCTATTCCAAGATTTGGATGTAGTTTGTTGAGTTATTCTTATAATAATTCTCTTGGAGAAGTATGATTATTAGTCCTACTGTTTCCGGAGGGCTGGAGCGATAGCACAGTGGGTAGGGTGTTTGCCTTGCACGCAGCTGGGTTCGATTCCTCCATCCCTCTCAGAGAGCCTGGCAAGCTACTGAGAATATCTCGCCCGCTCGACAGAGCCTGGCCAGAGCTACCCATGGTGTATTCAATATGCCAAAAACAGTAACAACAAGTCTCACAATGGAGACATTACTGGTGCCCGCTCGAGCAAATCAATGAACAATGGGACGGCAGTGCTACAGTGCAGTGCTACTGTTTCCGGAACAGGAAAGTGAGGCCCAGAGATGTTAAACAACTTGCTCGAGATCACACAGCACATAGCAGTTGGGCTAGGAAGTGAGCGCTAGCAGCTCCCTCTGCAGACCCTGTTCTCAGCCGTGTGGCACCATCATTACAGCTGTCTCACAGACCACCGCCGTCCCTGGCATAAACACACCCACGATCTCGGGGTCCCAGGACTTACAGCTGCTCATCCAGAAGATGACTGGGGAGGGCAGTCCAGGCGGGGGGTTGCACTGCAGAGTCAAGGGCGCGCCCTCCTGGACCACCACGGGGTCGAGGTTCTCCTTGGGCCACAGAGGAGATTCTGGGGGGAGTCAGACAAAGGAAGTCCCAGTGAAGGTGCTGGTCGGAGCAGGGACAGAGCTGGAGGCAGACGTGCAGGGGCTGGTTGGGGGGTAAGAAGGAGAGGAAGGAGGCCACGGAGAGGAGGGCAGGAGCGGGGAGCGGCCCACGAGAGGCGGGGCAGGGCCCTAGGGGCCCAGGCTGCAGAAGAAGCTGAGCCAGGTGCTGGGACGCTCCCTCTCCCAGGGGTCTTTCTGAGTTGGGGACGGAGGTGCCACCCCCGCCCAGGAAGCAAGCAGGCTATGTAGGGGACCCAGGGCCAAAGCTCGGCGGGGCCCCTGGCAGGACCGTGCCCCAGCCCTCGCCCCGACTCACTGGACACCTGCAGGCGAATCCGGTTGGACAGGGCTGTGCCGAACTTGTTGCGGGCGAAGCACTGATACTCGCCCTCGTACTCCTCGGGCCGCCCGCCGCTGCGGAAGTCGATCACCAGGGTCCCCGACCGCCTCCTCATCGACACGCGGGGGTCCTTGGCGATGTTAAAGAACCTGCTGTTGCGGGTCCAGTGGAAGCTGCGGACGAGGAGGAGTCTCGGTGGGCTCCAGGGGAGACCCGGGGGGACGTGGGCTTCCGTCGCAGAATCGTCCTTCCGTCCCAGGGGGCCCAGGCGACCGACCCGTCTGCGGGGCCCCGTGAGGCTGCAGGGCAGCCCTGCCTGCAGGATCTCAGTGGGTCTCGGGGAGCAGACCCCACCCGGCGGGAAGCCCAGGGACCACGTGCTCTGCAGGCGGTGGGCTGTAGGCTAACCCCAGGGAGCCCCCTCCGCTACCATGGGCCTTCCGACCCCGGCCTGGGCATCTGGAATCAAGAATCTGGCTTCACCCCAGACACAGGCAGCCAAGCTGCTCCCACTGCTTCCTTACAGGGAGAGGGTGCCCCAAAGCCAGTGGGGAAAGGAGTTCTCGGGGAAAGACTGGCTCAGGGGTGCATATAATAAATGGAGCCGGGGCAGGATCAACCCTGGGCAGATGGAGGGTCAGGTCAGGGCACTGGAGAGGGAGCGTGTGTGTGTGTGTGTGTGTGTGTGTGTGTGTGTGTGTGTGTGGTGGGTAGGTGTATGTGTGGGTGTGTGGGTATAAGCAGGTGCATGGGCAAAATGTGTTATATGTGGGGGGGGGAGTGTGTGGGTGTATTATGGAGTGTGTGAGTACGTGTGTGTGTGTAGTGGGTAGGTGTATGTGTGGGTGTGTGGGTGTAAGCAGGTGCATGGGCAAAATGTGTTATATGTGGGGGGGAGTGTGTGGGTGTATTATGGAGTGTGTGAGTACGTGTGTGTGTGTGTGTGTGTGTGTGGAGTGTGTGAGTACCTATGTGGGGGGGGGGTGTATGTGTATGTAAAATGGGTGTTGATGTGGGGCTAGAGCGATAGTACAGCAGATAGGGTGTTTGCCTTGCACGAGGCCAATCCAGGTTTGATTCCCAGCATCCTATATGGTCCCCTGAGCACCGCCAGGAGTAATTCCTGAGTGCAAAGCCAGGAGTAACCCCTGACCATCATTGGGTGTGACCCAAAAAGAAAAAAAAAAGTGTGTCTTGATGTATGGGTACAACATGTGCACTCATGCTTTGCTCTCCTGCAGACCACTTAAAAACAGCAGAAGCAGACGCAGGAACTGCTGGGGGCCACAGCCACTGTCCCCAGAAAGACAATGGGAGAGAGCCCAGGTGCAGGCAGGCCTCTGAGCTGCCTGTCCGTTCCAGGTCACTCCCCCTCTTGCCACGGGGCCATGGGGGTCCTGGGGGTAGGAGGCGGCCACACAGGGGGCCCAGCTCATTTCTCCTGTGAGAAACCCCCTCGGAGGTCCCATCAGGCCTGATCCTTCCGTCAGCTCGTGCCTGTCTGGGTCCACACAGAATTCGGCTTTTAATGTGGGAGACGTGGCTGCTGGTCACTCGCCAGGGCACGCCCGGGGGTGGACTAAACGTGGGCTCACCCCTGCCCGCCTCCTCCTGGGGATACAACCCTTCCAGGCAACACAGTAGGGCAGCACCCCTCCAGTCCTACCCTGCCTCTCGTGAACCCCCACAAACACCCTCCCAGGAGAGACAGTCTTGGAAGAGGCACTTCTAGAAGCTGCGTGGGCGGGTGAGGGGAAGGCGGGCACGGGGAAGGTTCTGGGCGGGACACAGGCTGAGCTCAGCCCCCTGGTGGTGACCCGAGCCAGGATGTTTTCTGTCCCTGGGTTTTCTCATCAACTAGATTTCCTAGATCTCCAAATCATGGCCTCCACCTGCTGGGGGCGGACTGGGGGGACTCCGCCTGCATTCGCTGGGCTCTCTGTGGCCTTGGGGGTCCGAAGCCCCAGGACAGGAGCGGGGTGCGGCTCTGCCCTCCCCCGCCCCCAGCTTGGACTCACCTGGGGGCAGGGTTCCCTTTGGCTTCACACTCGATCAGGATGTTGTCTCGGGGGTCCACGATGTGGTCCTTCACAGACTGCTTGGTGATGGTGGGGGGCTGCGACACTGCGGGGGGGGGAGAGGTGGACAGAGTCTGGGTCGATGGGGGTGCACGGGACCTGCCAGGGTCGGGAGGAGCTCAGGAGCCACACGCTGAGCGGGCGGCAGGAGGGGGAGGGGGACAGCCCCGGTCTAGAGAGCCGGCTCCTGAAGTGGGGTCCCAGGGTTGGGGGGGTCCGTGCATGAGGAGACCCTTTAGGACCTCCCAGGGGAAGCAAAGGCGGACTTTGGTCTCATGCAATCTAGAGCATGGCGCTTAACGGCACGCCAGGGCACAGTGGTTTGGCACGTCCACTGTGTAAATACAGGAAGCAAGAGCAGGTGGGTTTCCAGACTTGGGGACCACGTGGCTGGGAGCGCTGGGAGGGGCGGCCCATGGCTGAAGTAGTGAAGTGAGAGCTCAGAGGGAGAGGTGAGCCTGAGAACTTCCCAGAGATGAGTCCCAGAGCAGAGGCCCATGGCCCAGCTCCACTGAGCGCCCGGGGTCCCCTGACAGCCCCCAAGTGCCCCTCACGGGTGCTCCAAGGCAGTAGGGGGAGAGGCCAGGGACCCTTGGGATCTCCTCACCGGCCTTTCCTGCCCCTCTTTCCTTTCTGTCCTCCCCCGCCCGAGGTGCAGCCGAGGCCCGGGACTTACGCTCGTTCTGAATGCTTGCTGTTAGTTCCGGAGGGTTAGCGTTGGGAGGGAGGAAAGAACACTCGTTATGACCCACAGCCCGGAAGCCTCCGTTAGGCCCTCGCCGCCCACCTGCAGGGGGGCGTGAGCCTGAATCTCCTGCCCGCAGCTCAGAGGAAGGGCCGCAGGCCCCGGGGACAGACGGGGAGCGTTTCCCGGAGAAAGCAGGAGACCGGCACCTGCCCCAATGGTGCTGGCGCCAGGAAGTCCAGATGCCAAAGGTGACAGTGTAGCCTGAGAGTTGGGCTCTGGGCGGGCGTGGTGGGGGAGGGGGGGGTCACTGTCCACTCTCAATGCCAGGGACGGGCTGAGCCGTCACTATGGCAAAGGGCGCCCCAGCCTGCCAGGTCCCCCTCGCCAATGCAGTCACCTTCCTTCCTCATGGCTCCCTCAGCCACCCTTTACTTTTTATTTTCTCTCCTCGGGTCTTTTTGCTTTGTTTTGTTTGGGGGGATTTTTTGGGTGTTTGTTTGTTTGTTAGTCGGCTCTGGGGCCATACCCAGCATGCTCAGGCATTACTCCTGGCTGGGAACTCAGGAATCATTCCTGCTGGGCTCACCGGCCCATACAGGATGCCCGGGATTGAACCTGGGGGTGGGGGTGTCGCATGCAAGACAACACCCTCTCTGCTGTCCTAGGGCTCCGGCCCCCTCGGTCACCCTTCATTCCACTCTGGGGAGAGATGGCAGGTGACTCTCTGTGCCGTGGGATAGAGCAGGGGTCGGGGCTCCTTTCTGCTCCTGCACCGAGTGGAGGATGAATCTGCTCTCTGGGCATCCAAGGGGGAGGAAGAGGCCTCGGCTTCCATGAGCAGGGCTGAGGCGGTGAGGGCTGCTCCATCCATCCATCCCGACGCCTTCTCTCTTGGTCCGGCTCGGACAGTCTCAGCTTGGAGAAACGGGCTGTCCGGGCTCTCCTTGGATACAGGTGGGGGCACCATTTCTTCCCGCCACTGCTCTCCTCTGCGGGGCCCTTGCAGTGGGGAGGAGGCTCACTTCCGGCAAGCCCTCTCCAGTGGGCTGGTGCTGGGGCCCGAAGGCTGCTCCCCCTGGGGGGCGTGTGTGTGACTGTTGGGGTGACAGGGACAGCCAGGGGCTGCAGTCCAAAAAGGGCCTGCACAGCTGCTCGGGGCTCTGCCTGGGAGCCTGTTGCCCCCGCTTTCCGGGGCGGCCCAGGGGCCCTGTTTCCAGGCACAGGCAGACCCCCCGAAGAGGCAAGCCAGGGGCGAGTGCCCAGCAGGCCGGGCAGCGTCAGGCCTACACTCTGGGAAGCAGCTCTCAGGAATTGCTCGCACCCGAGCCTGGAGCCAGGGAGCCGGGACAGCGGGGTGGGCGCCTGCTCTGCATGCAGCCCTGGCTCTGGTCCTTACTCTTAGGGTCTCTCCAGCCCCCCAGGAGTGATTCCTGAGCGCAGAGCCGGGAGTCAGCCCTATCGAAGCTCTATCGAGGGTGGCCCCGAAGCAAAACAAAAAACGAAAGCACACCCAGGAGGCCCGACGTAAGAACACCGTCTCGCAGGTGCTGTGTCTCGGCCCTGAGGCCGCTGTGGGGAACTCAGGCTGCAGGGGGCGCCCTGCCTTTGCTGAACTCGGACGGACGAGCCCCGAGCGCCCTCTCAAACACGAAGGGTGGAAGTGAGACCCTCAAGGGCTCTCGCAGGTGCTGGAGCAATAGCACAGCAGGAGGGGTGTTTGCTTCACACCAGGCAGCCCCGGGTTCGATCCCCGGCATTCCATATGGTCCCCTAGGCACCGCCAGGAGTAACCCCTGAGTGCAGTCAGGAGTAACCCCTGAGCATCATCAGGTATGATGCAAAGAGAAAAAATAAAATAAAGTTCAAGAAACAAGAGGAGAGGATGGGGCTGGTACAGTGTGTGTGTGTGTGTGTGTGGTGGAGGGGGAGAGGTGCCAACTTGCAGGGGAGCAAGCCCCACATTCTGGGGATCTCCTGTGGTCTCCCGCTGTGAGGAGAGCCATATAAAAGGTGAGAGCATGAGGGCACGGGGCGGGGTGGGGGGCTCGTGGGCCTTTCACAGGAACCATCTTGCAAGGACAAATGGTCCAGGTGCTAACAAGCATCACCATGTCAGGCGATGCTGTATGTCGGTGTCAGTAGAAGATGTCCTGTCGGGGCTTCTCCATCCAGCAGGGGACCAGAGGGACCCGATCCTTTGCAGCCCGGAGCATCCCGAGTTGCGAGCTCGCTGGGAGGCCCTGGTGTGGGAACCAGCGGGCAGGAGAAGCAGAGCCCCTCCCTGTGATGTCGCCTTGCTCTGCTCGGGCTTAGCTTGTGTAGACTCCCCCTGGGCATGTGGGCCAGGCTCCGGGCGGGGAGCCACCAGGTGGCAGGAGTTTCCTGCCCTGACGCAGCCGGAGTGTGGAGCACTCTCTCCTGCAACGTCTGTGTCAGCCCTGACGCCAGAGGAATCGCCTCAGCTTTCTGCTCCTCAGTGCTCCTCAGTGTCCTAACCTGCCAGCTGAGGGTCAGGGAAGCTCGGTGGAACAGCTTCCGGGTCAAGGCCTTCCACATAGCGTGGCTCTTGGCCAGGCACGTGGCAGGGCTGTTCTGGTGAGTTCCAGGAACTCAGAGGAGGCAGGAGTCTGTGAGGTGGGGATGGCCCGGTCAGAACACAGGTTGGGGGCCCCAGGGTCAAGTGACCTGGGATCCTTGTGCGAGTCTCGCCGCTTTGCTTGGAAGCCTGAGCAAGTGAGGGCCTCCGCACTCGGAAGGGGGCGCCCCAGGTGCCCTCATGGACACAGAGCTGGGGATCAGAGGTCACTGTGCAGGGGCAGTACTCGGAGGAGAGATGGGCCAGGGGCCCCCTACCTGCCACAGGCCCACAACACCCACAGCATCTCTTCCTGGGCCCACCCCGTGGGCCGCCTGAGCCCCAGGCCCCGGGAACGAGGTGGCAGGTGGAGAGGAGCGGCAGGAGAGAAATGAGCCTTCCCCGCGCTCTCACGGCCCAATTTCCTGCACATGCTCCCGCCCCTCCAGGGACGCGGCCTTATCTGCTCCTGATTAGACTGTCTGCCTGGGACCGCTAATGAGAGAGTCTCCGAGAGCCAGGGCAGATGGTCTCCATGGGAACGGGCCTTCCCTCCCCTCCCCCAGTGGCCACATGTGCTCACGCCCGGGGCTGCTGGCAGGGCAGCGTCCACCCTGCCGGCCTCCACTCACGCTCGGGTGAGAGTGCCCAGCCCTCTGGGTGAAGAGCGGGGGGACTGAGATTCCCACGCCTATGCCTCCAGCTCAACTAGACGACCCCCCAATCCTAGCCTTGGCACCCCGAGTGGGAGGTGGGAGGGGGTAGGGGTAGGGGACACTTCCTGGGGGCTGCCTCACTTTCCTCCCTGACAGCTGCAGCCTGGACACAGCCCAGTCAAGGGCGGCGAGTGGGTCCCCTCCCTTCACGGGATTAGGAAACAGGGGACCCAAGTGGGGCCTCGCCGTCATCCTGTGCTGCCAAGACGTCCCGGACGGAGGTTCAAAACTGTGGCAAACGTGAGACACACTTAACCGCAGGGCCCAGGGCGCAGCTGTGGCTCCCTGGACCCCCACTGAGAAGCCTGCCGGGGACCCGGTTTTCTGTCAGTGCCCCAAGTCCCTTCCTTTAGGGTTTCGAGGGCCAAACGCATCCCCCCAGGGGAACACAGCATCGGGCTTTCTCTTCAGTGGTCAGCGGGGAACGTGGCGTAGTCATGGGCAGGGCCCGGGTGCTCAGTGCTGGGCACTGTCACCGGCACACACGCTGCTTTGCTGCCTCACTGGGTCGCCCCCTTTGGGGAGGGAACCCCCTTCCCAAGCTCTATAGCTAGGAAGGACTGAAGGATCTCTGGGCACACAGACACGGGGAAGGTGAGGAAGAGCTGCAGCCTGCCGAGGGGCAGATGGTGGGGGACCCCTGGCTCCACAGCCCTTTGGCAGCCTGAGTGCCGCCGTCCATTGTCCTACTTCTGCCCCGCCCCCTGCCCAGTCCTTCCATCAGCAGCCCTCCACCAGGAAACGGGCTCAAAATCCCAAATCCACGGTCCCCCCGCCCCACCCCAACCTCCATGAATGTTTTTTTCTTTGGGGGCAGCAGACCCAGCGGTGCTGGGGGACCACGTGACACCAGAGGTGGGACCCGGGCTTCCCCCGTGTGAAGCTCGTGCTCCAGTCCTTTGCTCCTCGCCCTGAAAGGGTTTGAACGGTCCCAACCTCCTCGGCCCCGAGCAGAAGGAAGAGGCTGAAGCAGCACTCACGGTCCATGGGGATCTCGATGGCCGCGCCCAGGCTGAGGAGGCAGAGGAGGCCGGCGGCACAGAGCCAGGGCGGAGGGGGCTGCCGGGCCATCCTGGGCGCCTGCTCCGGCCCCCTGGTCCCTGGCCCGCGGGGTCTGGCCGCCTCCAGCCGCTCCAGCTCCTCGGCCTTCCCGACAGAGGTCAGCTGTGAAGAGAAACGCAGCAGGTGAGGTTTCCTGTGGCCTCAGCCACACACAGATATTCTAGGATAAGAGATTTTCTCTGTTGCGGGGGGGGGGGCACATCCTACAGTGCTGGGGGCTTGCTCCTGGCTCTGTGCTCAGGGGTCATTCCTGGGAGGGTTCAAGGAACCGTATCAGCACTAGGGATGGAACCAGACAGGCCATACGCAGAGCAAACGTCCTATGCACAGTACTCCTGCTCTGGCCCTACAACATGAGCTTTTTGTGGTTTGGGGAGGAGGGGCACACTTGGTGATGCTCAGGGGTTACTCAGGCTCTGCACTCAGGTACCACTCCCGGCGGGGCTCAGGCCAAGCACCCTCCCACTGTACTATCCCTCCAGCCCTGGGACAAGGCTTCTCAGTGTCACCTTGCGTGACAGATGTCTGGCGCGGGCAGTCTTTATGTGGGGCACTGTGGGGCATGATGGTGGGTTTAGCAGCATCACTCGCCCCAGCCCTGCTCTCATCCGGGTTCCTCAGCCTTTCTCCACTCCTGACCCTTCTGCCCAAGAAACACAACCCAAGCGAGCCTGCCAGAAACACCTGGATTCAGGATGTGATGGACTTTGCACGAAGTTCAGGCCTGTGTTCAGAAATCTTGAATTGTCAAATTGAAACACTCAGCGACATGACCCCAATGTCTCTCGACATTGCTGCTGTCTCTTGGAGGATCCCCCGCTTGACTCCCGCCCCCAACTTGAGTACTCTGGCTCGAAGGAAGCGTCACCCTGCACAAGATTGTCACAAGGCCTGGGGCCCAGCTCTGAGAACTCATGTGCCAGAAAGAAGCCCCAGTGACAGCCTCTCTGCGTCTCGTGCTGGACTGGGGGCAGGCAGGGGAGGCAGGCATGTGCGGCTGAGCTGGCCTCGGGTCCAGGGAGAGGCAGGTGAAAGTGGGCACGGGGTGGGGTAGTTAGAGAGGTGCAAGCTCGTCCATATGACTCTGACTCGGGGATCACTCCCAGAGGTGCTTGGGGACCATATGGGATGTCAGGATCAAACCCAGGTCGGCCATAGGCAAGGCAAATGCTCTACCGTACTATCTCTCTAGCCCCGACACCTTTGAAATTAATAAATCATCTTAGCAAGATTCCTGGATACATGGTCAATATAACAAAATCCATTACATTTTCTAATTACCAACAACAACCCCCACCCCCCAAACCAGAATATCAACAAGATAGACTGTCCTCAAGGTTCAAATGAATTCTTAACTTCCGGCCTCTGTACAGAGTGATTTTTCATCTTGCCCTGTCTCTGCAGGGATTTGAAGGGCGGGGATACACTACTTTACTTTCTAGTCATCTCTGAATTTGCCACCCCTTTGTCATTTTTCTCCTGAAACTACCCTCAGGCCTGTGTGAGTAAAGATGACCTCACTGGTTGTTTGCTTGAGGAGGCATGTAGAATAGCAACATAAATCACTCCCTTCTGAATACTAGCCCCTACTATTCTCTTTTTTTTTTCATTTTTAAATTTTATTTTCATAAGGTTGTTCACATTGATTACATTCAATATTTCAACACCAATCCCACCACCATTACACCTTCCCACCACCATTATTTCAAATTTTCCCGCCCTCATTCAAGCCTGCCTGCCATAGGAAGATACTAGATAATTCATTTTCCTTTTTTAAAAAAATTTTTTTAATTGAATCACCATGTGGAAAGTTACAGAGCTTTCAGTCTTAAGTCTCCGTTATACAATGTTCAACACCCATCCCATCACCAGTGCACATTTTCCACCACCAGGAGCCACAGTATACCTCCCCCTACCCCTACCCCTGCCTGTGTAGCTGATAGATTTCACTTTATTTTGATTACCTGCAATATTTCAACAAAAAACTCACTATTATTGTTTGGAGTTTCCCCCTCAAAGTCAGACCTGTTGAAAAGGAACCATTTGATAATGTTTTCCATTGCTGACAATTAAGAGATATGAGGTTGCGGCCGCGCGGTTTTGGATTTCTGTATTTTAGTTAACTAAGTCCAGGAAAATTTCTGCCAGAAATTGCATCACTGCAAGCTTTTACTTCCCTTTTGTGGTGCTCATAAAATGGAAAAGCCAAGAGAGAAAAACCCTTCCCCTCCTGGTGCAGCATGGGGCAGTGGCTCAATTCACAGTCTAGAGACATTTCTGCAAGCTGCTGGTGCCCAAAGTAGTTTAGCTGGCCTCTGGGCTCATGCTCGTGCAGCAGTCGAAAGCAAGATAATTCATTTTCAAATGCTTATTATGACGATCATGAGTGGTCATGTGGCCTCTTTTGTGGCCACGTGCTCCTGGAATTCTAAAATTGTAAGTGACTGGGGTCCAAGGACATCTCTGTAGGGAGTTAAAACATTATGAGATTCATTTGTGAGTCTCTGGCGCAAGTCCAGTGATTTGCTGAAATGGCACCTGGAGGCGTGTTGTGGGCATGACAGCCAGGACCCCAAAGGGGCAGGGAGACAGGAAGGGATGGCCCGTCCCCACCACTGCCATGTGGCCTGGAGTCTTCAGTCCCTGGTCGCTCATACTTGGGTTTTTCTTCTGGAAGCCTGTGGCCACCAGGGCTTCATCTGGAGTGGGCAGAGAGAGGACTCCGCTCTATCTGAGCTGCCCTGGTGAAATCGCCTCTGCAGGGGGTCCAGAGGAAGCTCTGGTGAGCTGCTGTCTTCCGGGATTCACTGCTGAGTCTCCTACGACTCTTTCAAATGAACGATTTCAGCAGACAGTCTGTGAGGGTGAGATGTGGGAAATACGGCAGTGCCTGGTACAGTCCTTTAAAGGTAAGGGCAGCGCTGAAATGACAGCACAGGATGGGTGCCCCCTGGGGCGGGCAGAGTGAGCCCCCTGCTTCCTTCCTCCAGGGCAAGGACTCATTCCAGATCCTACTGAGGGCGACAGATGCCCACCACCACCAAGAGGTTGACCCTGGGGGCGGAGGGGTGCAGCAAACCTTTTCCCTCTTGTTTTGGTTGAGCTCAGATACAGAGTATCAGGATTCCTGGAGAGTCAAAAGTCCGGATCCAGCTGAGGCCAGGTGAGAGGTTGGCAGGGGGGTGTTCCTGAGTGCCTCGGGCTTCCCAGATGGACAGACAGCCCAAGGGAATGGACACAGGCTGCTTCCCCACACAGAATGGACACTGCTCCTGCTGCCAGGAGCCAACCGGTCCCCACCAGCCTGACAGATTCTGAACACACTTAAGCAGTTTCTTTCTTGGCCCCACAGGTCTCTCTCGACTCTGTCCACTGTCTCTCTGCACGAGGCGTCCACCTTGGTTTGGGTCACTGTCCTCTCCTACCTGTGACTGAAGTCACTTCCTAACCGTCTCCCACTCCCATGCTTCCCTCGGGCTCGTTCTCTGCCAGAGCTGTGAGTTCCAAAGTACACAGACGTCAGTACCCGCCCGGGTCCACGCTAAGTGAGGTGCACAGACCCCTCTTCACAGTGTCTCTCGCAGCCTGGTGCTCATCACCTCCCACCTGGGGCCGCCTGGCCCTCAGGCACGCCGCATGTCCTGCAGAGTCACACAGCCTGGATCTCTCCAATCCCCTTGTGAGGACTTTCCATACCCCGTGTTCCCGAACACCCGTGAGCCCTGAGCTGGTTCTTTATGCCTTATCATCACTCTGAAATCCACTCTCTGTGTCCCCGGGGGTGAAAAAGTCTGTAAGATGGACGGGACCTAACACTGCTTGAACCCAGAGCTAAAGCGGGTACTCTAATTTATGAGGTGGGTGGATTAAACACGGCAAGGAAACCTGGATCGCGTTTGCAAGCCTTGCAGTTCCTAGAAAGCCACCAGGTGGCGCATGAGAGCGCCGGCTTTGTGCCCAGGCTACAGACGGGCCCAGGCTGCCCACAAGGGGGCAGAAAAGTCCGCCCCACTGGGAGCAGGGGAAGGTAGGAGAGATCCCCTGAGGAGGGGGCCCGGCTAGAAGTGCTCAGGGAGGACTGCGGGTGCTCCTCCTCACTGACTCAGAGTAGGCCCAACTACTCTGAGCCTCTCTGGTCCGTGCTGCCTGCCTCGCTGGCATCAGTGCAGAGGGAGGGGCACCAGGGGGCAGCTCAGCGTTTGCTCTTGGAGGAGGATGGGGGAGGACCCGTCCTGGCCCTGTGGCCACCACCAAGTTCTGCCCAGGAGTTGCCAGGAAGTGATGGGAAGGAGGCTGCCAGCCTACCCTAGGGACCCTGGCAGGAACAGAAAGGCAGACGCCGTTCACTACCCAGACGCACTGGCACGAGATAAGTCCAATTATCTGGGAATGTCTTAGTGTGCATTAAAAAAATAAATAAATAAAGCACAGCGGAGAAAGAACAGAAACAATCCCGTTTAGCTGACAATTCTCTCTCCTTTATCTCTGAAATCTGATTCCCCTCATAAAAGTTTAGGTTGTAGGGAATTTAAAGAGTAGTTTTATGCAATCCCCGGGCTATTCAGATAAGGCGGCCAGAGCCCAGGTAGAGCATGGGGCAGGTGTAAAGGCGCCCCTGACCCTCCTGCAGAGCTTCAGCAGGAAGCTGGGTCCCCAGAGTCTCACCAGCACTCCCCCTCCCCACCTTCCACGTCTCTCGTGCAGGAAGATCCCAGCGTAAAGCTGCTCTTCAGGAAAGAGATGCATGGTTTGGCATGTTCCTCAAGAAACTGACCATTGGGGTGGGGGTGCTGGGAGGGATGCTGGGACCATTGGTGGCAGAAAATGGGCACTGGTGGAGGGGTGGGCACTCAACCTCTGTGTAACTGAAATGCAAGCACAAACGGTTGTAACTGCACCTCACGGTGATTCACTGATAAAAAAATTAAAAAAAAAAAAAGAAACTGACAACAGAGTGGGGCGATACCCAGCAGTGCTCAAGGGTCACTCCTGGCTCTGCACTCAGGAAACACTCCAGACAGTGCTCATAGGGGGTGACGGGGATCAAACTCTGGTTGGCAACGTGCAAGGCAAATGCCCTACCTGCTATACTATCACTCCAGTACTGACAGATTAGTCTTTGATCCCATAGCTCTCCTCCTAGTATTCTGCCACAAAGGGTAAAAACTCGTGCTCAACAGACACCCTAGTTCATGGCAATGTCGAGGGTGACTTTCCAGAGGCAGCGGCAGCGGCTGTGTCCTTGGCTGGCTGCTTCACAAACACATCACTACCTCCACATCCAGGGACAGCTCTGCGGTCACAAAAGGGAAGAAGCACCCATCACTGCCTAAGTGGCTGAGCCCCGAAATCATCATTCTCAAAGGCAGGAGCCCACACAAGAAAGGTGACATACTAGACGGTCCCGTTTCTCAGAAATGCTCCCAGAAGGAAATCCAGGACAGAGCAAAGCTGGTGGCTGGAGGCAGGGCAGAACCCGGAAGCTGAGACTCTCCCCGCTTGCACTGGGCCCGGCCCAATCTGGCATTTCTCTCCAGACAGGAAGTGTCAACTCTCAGCCTGGGCCTGGGAGTGGGGCCGAGCTCAACAATGCAGCAGAGTGAGGAGGAAAGGTTCCTGCATGTCAGGCCCCTCCCGACCACTACAGACAGCACTGAGTCCACTTCACCTGCTTCCTGCGGTCCCCTGGGTGTGGCCCGGGCACCTCGGTACCAGCATCCTGCTGGTCCTTCCGACAATAGGAGACGCGCTGCTGAGGGTGCAGAAGTGTGTGTGTGTGTGTGTGTGGTGGACGAGGGTGTGGATGTGGATGCAGGAGGAGGGGCCCCTCAGCTGCAGCATCCCAGGAGGATGAGGAAAGTGCATGATGGGGAATCAGGGGGAGGCTGACAGAGGAACCAGAACACAGCCTTTAAATGCAGGCCAAAGGGCTCTCTAACCAGCTCCAGTATCCAGCCACGCCACCCGTGAACTCTGGGAGTCTGGACACTCCCCACAGGCTACAGACACGAGGGGCTTGAAAAGGATCCTCTCAGGTCGGGTCCAAGAGTTCAGAGGCTCATTCGGCTATAAAATGATACATCGGGGGCTGGAGCGATGGTACAGTAAGTAGGGTGTTTGCCTTGCACGCGGCCGACCCGGGTTCGATTCCCAGCATCCCATATGGTCCCCCGAGCACTGCCAGGTGTAATTCCTGAGTGCATGAGTCAGGAGTAACACCCATGCATCACCAGGTGTGACCCAAAAAGCCACAAAATAAATAAAATAAAATAAAATGAGAGTTCTCTAAAATGAAACTCTTAAAAAATATGCATCAGAGCGGGGAGCTCTGCAAGAGAGGACCAGGAAGAAGATAAAAGAGAAACTCAAGGAGAAATCTGGTGTGGACGGATGCTATAAGCCGTGATTAATTCTATGATAAACTCATATTTGGGTTTGTCATAGATAAACCCATTATCATAGATATATTGGATGTATATTTGACATTCTGCTACACACACACACACACACACACACGTGCACACACACACACACACACACACGTCTATGGAAAGAAGTGAAAATAAAAAGGGAACAAAGCTACTGGAATACAAAACGTTCCACTGCACGACTGCTTCGTAGAGTCCAGATGGCAGGTGGCCCCGTGCACTGCTAACAATGTGCCCGCACGGGAAGGACCCAGGTGCCAATCAGAATGTCCTGAGCAGGACATAAGTATCAGGTTCCTGAGCCCTCAGACTTCAGGCCTGCTAGTGGCCTAAGTCTTGTTTCATTCGAATGGCCCTAGCTCCCGACTTACTTAACATACTTGCTCCAGGCACTCCGATAAGCTCGGACGCAACTGCTGAGTCTGCAAGCCCGCTGGGAGATTTGGCTTTTAAATGCCCCGTGATGGAGCCTCTGGCCCTTCGGGGGTGAACAGACTGGTCGGGAACTTTGCTGGGGCATAGGAGCTCTGGGTGACAAAGGGATGCCCCGTAGGAGGTGGGGGTCACAGGCACGCACTGAGCTTTGTATTTCCCCTCTGGAAAATGCAGACACACACACACACACACACACACACACACACACACACACACACACACACACAGAGAGAAAGCACTCAGCACAGCACAGCCTGGGAGCCTGGGGCACAGTCGCAGCCTGGGCCTGGAGGCCACCTGACTGGCAGGTCCTGGGAAGGGAGCAGACAAGCCATCTGCATGTGCCACCAGTGACCGCCGCGCGGCACCATCAGGACCGCAGCTGCCTTGCTGGTTTGCTGCTTCCCAGCCCTGCTTTCCTTCCCCAGACTGGGGAGCCCCGGGGTTGTTCCCACAAGCTGTGCTGGCAGACGGAGCAGAGGCCCAGAGCTCCTGCAAGCTGTCGCCCGGGAAGCCCCACCTTCCCGAAGCCCCTCTGAGGACGGGCTGCGCCGGTGGTCACAACACATCTGCCCCCAAGACTGGGACCCAGAGCAGCGCCGCCCAGGCCCAGAAGTGCTCTTGGGCCCTTCCCTGCCTTCCTGGAGCAGGACGAGGGAGCT
The DNA here is from genome assembly GCF_027595985.1 of Sorex araneus. NCBI lineage: Eukaryota > Metazoa > Chordata > Mammalia > Eulipotyphla > Soricidae > Sorex > Sorex araneus. The sequence goes on along the minus strand of NC_073308.1, from coordinate 38,036,991 downwards.
GGAGCTCTGCTTGTGGGCACGGCTCCCAGCAGGAAGACGGGACTGAGTGTTCCACAAAAGCACCCGGGGAAATCTGCCCGCCAACTCACAAGCACCAGCGTGGGCTTCCTGAGGGGGCTGGCCACGCACACCGTGCCACACGGGGGGCTCAGGGCCACCTCCAGAACCACAAGAGGGCTTCAACGCAAAGCCCTGGGAGGAAGCCCTCAGGAAAGGCGGCACCGCAAGGATCTTAAACACTGGCGTTTGTGAACAGGCAGAGCTGGGGAGACAGGGGCTGGAGCAATAGCACAGCGGGTAGGGCGTTTGCCTTGCATGTGGCTGACCCGGGTTCGATTCCCAGCATCCCATATGATCTCCTGAGCACTGCCAGGAGTGAGTGCAGAGCCAGGAGTAACCCCTGTGCATCGCCGGGTGTGACCCAAAAAGCAAAAGAATAAAATAAAAAATAATAATAATAATAATAATAAAAAAGCTGGGGAAACAAGAGTAGCTGCAGAGCAGAGAGCGGGTTCAGGGCCATGCCGAGCGGCAGGGGGGCTGCATGGCGGGGTCACACACAGGACCCTACCTCTGGCCTTCCCTGGTGCCATCTGATCCTGCAGAAGATCTTAGGTTCTGAGCAGTGGGGCCCCCCACGGAGGCTCCGGCTGTTCCTGGGCACGGGGTGTGATGGGCAAGGAGACCCTGGGGGCGGCTAGCCCCTAAACTTCCAAACCCAGAAACCTTATGGTTTTTCCAAGGAAAACAATCACCAATGGCCGCAGCCTCACACCCGGGTTTAATCCAAAATGTCAAAGCACTGCGGGCAGAGCAGAAAGGTCATGCAGAATCTTCCAGAGCTGGATTTTCTTTTTCTTTTTCTTTTCTTCTTTTTTTTTTTTTTTTTTTTTTTTTTTTTGCTTTTTGGGTCACACCCGGCAATGCTCAGGGGTTACTCCTGGCTCTGCACTCAGAAATCACTCCTGGCGGTGCTCAGGGGACCCTATGGGATGGTGGGATACGAACCCAGGTTGGCCGCGTGCAAGGCAAACGCCCTACCCACTGTGCTATCGCTTGCACCCCCTGGAGCTGGATTTTCACGGTGGCTCTGGGCCCTTCTCCTTGGGGACTGTTGCCCCCTTCCCTGCCCCAAGGCCAAAGCCATGTCACGGGTTCTATTTTAGGCCAAAGTTTGGCATACGGTTTGTCGAAGAAAGAATTCTGTTGGTAAAAGAACTGCAAGCACGCATACAGTGGCCTGACTTTCCAAAGACAATCCCCCTGCCCCCCCCCGCCCCGCCCCATTGGCAAGACATTGTGGGTACAGTGCTGGCATGGGTGAGCAGAGTGCACGAGGCTGGGGTCACAGTGCCCGCTGGCGGCCCGCACCAGCCTTCTGCCTTCACAAGCAGGAGAAGGCCAGGAGCTGGCACTTGGCTGGCTCCCTCCACCCCTGCCACCCCCACCTCTCCTGCCCCCCACCTCCGCTGCCTCTATCCTTCCATCCCAGGCCCTCTGAAAGGGGCTTCATAACCCCCCCTCCCCCCCGATCAAGTCCCCTGCTGCCTCTGGTCTGCTTAACTGGAATCGTTTCTGGGTGAGAACAACTCCTGCTCACTTACCCCCCCCCCCCGCCCACCCCCACTGAGTGACAGGACAGACAGGACACTAGACATCGGTGGCCCACCCTCTTGGCCGCATCAGGATGCCAGCTGGTTCCTCTGCAGTCCTCCCTCCGGCCTCCGCCAGCCTCCCGACGAGTCAAACCAGGCCACCGCGCTCCTCAAGCAGTCAGGAAGGCTGGCCGGCCGCCCCAGAGCTGGGAGCCGTCCCTCTCCTTCTCCGGAAACGGGTTCTCGCCCGCCAGCTTAGAACCAACAGCTCTGCCCCGGGGCCCCCTGAAGGTGTCTCCACACACCCCCTTTACACAAGCCCCTCTCTCCCGCTGCTGCTTTCCTTGCTTCCCTCATCCAGCTCATGTTCGGCCAGGCTCACGGCACCTGGGAAGCCTGCCTTGGTTTCCCTGCAGGCGAACTAAGGCTGGATTAAGCTCCTGTCCTTTGAGCCCCTGAGCATTCTGGGGGGCTTCCGGTGTAGAGGACTGTCTTCCCAGCTTCGGGGCTTTCTGGGAGGCCCGAAATGGTCTTATATGACCTACACAAGTCAATACAGAGAACCTCGAGGCCAGGTGCTAGAGCAGAGGTGCCCAAACTTATTTGACCTTCCCTCCCCTTTGCATAAAAAATAAAAAGACTCAAAGTTCCCCTGTAAATCTACCTTCCTTTATTTTTTAATTTTTTTTATTAGTGAATCACTGTGAGGTGTTGGATATTAGCCCTAAGTGCTTTAGGCTTTATCAGTGCATTGCCTCCTTTCCTCCTCCTAGAGGAATTTAAATTACCCTTGCTAGCATCCCCAACTTAGTTAAAGTTTATCTGAAATCTTTCCCTTGTGTTTTTACCTCGCATTGTCACAGTCCATCATATCAATCTCGATTGCTTGTTAAACAAAACTTTCTGGTAATTCTGAACTTGTACTGACACTGCTTTGTATTTGAAGTGCTGTATATTTGTACTTGCTTTTCTGTTTCCCTTATAGCCTTTTTATACGTTACCATAGAGCAATGTTCTTTGGTTAAACACAGAAAGACCATGAATGCTGTGCTCCTAATATCTGGGAGTTGATTGGCTCTGAAATATATCTGCTCCTGGGCATAATTACTTCGTCATAACTACTTGACTCAGGCTTCAGTTTCTGTAGTTCCTAACACCCCAAAGGGGAGGAGGTCCCGCCATGGGACTGGGATGGACCTGGGGCGAGTGGCAAAACTACCTGGCAGCGAAATGGGATATTCTAGAAAGCATAAATGCATGGTTTTCATGCAAACTGGTACAACTTTAGAGACAGGACACCCCCCCCCCCACTCCGGGGAAGGGCTAGCTGAACTGGCCTGAGGACTTAGTCTGGGATTTACGGTAAAAGCCTTGTTTGCTCTCAGCCCAGAGAACTAAGTGTTGGAATCTCTGTCTCTTGTTGTTTATCCAAACAACTGCTAGTATCAATAACTTACACAATTAGAGGGAAACATAAAGCAATGTAGTTGTCCCTGGGAGACAGTGTGTCTCCTTGAGTTGATCTCCCTAAAAGAATTTCCTCTGCCAAATGTTCATCTATGTAAATGACCACCACAGCTGTGCTTACCTCAACCCCCCTTCACATGTTCTATAAGTATGCTAGCAACTCTGCATTAGACGGGCCATTTTCACCATCAGACTATGGTACCTAGCCTCCCCGTCTCCCCATCTCTCTGTGTCTCTGTTGGGGGGCCCTGGGGAGGTGCGGAGGCGGGAAGGTGGCTCAGGGTCACTGAACACACACAGGTGTCCAGCAGCAGCAGCAGCAGCCACCCGAGGATCATTTCTTTTTTGTGTTTACACCATGAGGTACAGTTATAGACTTACAAACTTTCATGCTTGTGTTTCAGTCATACAATGATCCAGTACCCATCCCTCCACCAGTGCCCATTCTCCACCACCAATGGTCCCAGCATCCCTCCCACCACCCCCACCCCGTCCCCTCCACCCCACTCCGCCTCTGTGGCAGGGCATTCCCTTTTGCTCTCTCTCTCTCTCTCTCCTTTTGAGTGTTGTGGTTTGCAATAGAGGCGTTAAGCGGCCATCGTGTTCAGTCTATAGTCTACCTTCCTTTTATTGTGTTATGTTTGCAAACCATTTCGAGAGAGCTGGAATTACCTCTAGCAGTGAAAACGGAACCAGACTGCTATAGTAATTGAGCACATGACCTCTTCTCCTCTAGCATGCTTTGCTCTCCCTCCCTAGAACCTTTTAGCTGGCTACTTAGGTTCCCTGTCACCCTGATGCAGCTGTATCTGCAGCAGTCGTGTCTACTGAAGTTCCTTTGGCACTCTAACTGTATCTGACACACCGTGCCTGACGGTGCTGAGATGAATTTAGGAGAGGTGGCATGTTCACTACATAGCACAGGGATGGAGTCGTTTCTGACCACTGTCCCCTCTGACGAACAGCATATTCACGTAGAGTGCTCGCTTGTTTTTCTGCCTGCTGCGTGGGACTAGTTTTCATTTTGAGGGTTTGGAAGAGGTCCACATAATCCAGAAAATCTAGAGGTCTTTCATGGAGTAAAGTACAAGAGGTGGTGTTTTTAACGCCGGTGGATTAATGGGAATTTACTAAATTGCAGTTCTTGAAATCTGCCAATCTTGAATGTGGAGCACCTTCATTATTTCTTGCTACAACCATTGTCTCTGGAATCTGCATCTTTGTTCGTGTGAGCTTTTCAACCTCCTTCTTGGATTCTGTGTTCCTGGTCAGCATTTGAGGTGCTACTTTTTTTTTTTTGCTTTTTGGGTCACATCCGGTGATGCACAGGGGTTACTCCTGGCTCTGCACTCAGGAATTACTCCTGGCGATGCTCAGGGGACCATATGGGGTGCTGGGAATTGAACCTGGGTCGGCCGCATGCAAGACAAATGCCGTACTCGCTGTGCTATCACTCCAGCCCCCATGGGATGCTAATTTTAAGTTTTCTGGAGCCCTCATCTGCTGGCCTTTGGTGTATTCTATTTCGTATTGAAATAGACTAATTTCCCCCATTCTCCTCAGCAGAGGGAGAAGAAATGTTGACACCCCCTCACCCCCGCTCATTAATACTGCCTACTTTTACATATAAAACCCTTTCTTGCTTCAAGACCTGTATGCTGGATTTAGAACCCTTTGGGTTCCCCTGGCCCATTGGAGGGTAAATAAATGATGAGGCCCCCTGGCTCCTGGAATGCTCTCGAGAATAATTTCAGAGGCAGTGACTGGGGCACAAGGTAATAGGGCAAACCACCAGTTGGTTTGTTAGTAAAAGAGACAGTTGAAAGAGCTCACCGAAGGCAAAATCTTCCATCCTTAAGTGAACAAAACAGTGGCATTCAGCGGTACCCAAGACTTCTACCGCTTCTCCTGGATCACTCCAGCGGCCTCTGGAGGTGGTATCATCCACTGTGACGATGGCTGCCCCAAATGCTCAGCCTGCTTCCCTGCTCCCCTCCTCCTACCTGCTGTCCCTGCCGGAGAACACAGCCAACTTGCACATCACACACTCCACACCCCTTCCTCAGAGGCTGAAAACTTCCAGCCAAAATCAAGGTGTCAGGGCAGGAAGCTAGTACAGCTGCAGGCACTTGCCATGCATGTGGTGGGCCCAGGTTCAATTCCTGGCACCACATATGGTCCCCTGAGCCTTTCCAGGAGTGAGCTCTGAGCACAGCTAAGTGTGCACTCCCCCCATAAAGAAATCCCCCCAAATAAATAAAAATAAATAAAATAACAGATTTCTTAAAATGGGCTGGAGCGATAGCGCAGCGGGTAGGGCGTTCGCCTTGCACGCGGCTGACCTGGGTTCGATTCCTCTGTCCCTCTTGGAGAGCCCAGCAAGCTACCGAGAGTATCTCGCCCGCACGGCAGAGCCCAGCAAGCTACCCGTGGCGTATTCGACATGCCAAAAACAGTAACAACAAGTCTCACAATGGAGACGTTACTGGTGCCCGCTCGAGCAAACCAATGAGCAACTGGATGACAGTGACAGTGACAGTCTCTCTCTCCTATTTCTTAAAATATCAAGGTGTCACTGGGCTCGACTTCTCCCAAGGCCTCGCTCTCCTGAGCTGGCAGGGTGCAGCTTCTGGACATGCCATCACATGGTCTCTGGCCCATGTGCCTCTGGAGTCTCTTCCTCCTCTTAGGACACTATTCGTGCTGGACTCTGGTCCCACCCAGAGGAGCACCTCTGCCTTTGTATTAGGCCCGGCTCAAATACTCTGCAGGTTAGAGCTTCAGCATGCAACACTGGGGCATTGATGGAGGTGGTGGCACACAGTCTGCAACAGAGCCACAGGATTCATCCTTCGGGGGGGGGGGGGGTTCTCTCTATCCCTTTCTCAGATTGATCTCATCCAGGGGCCAGGTGGATTCTGGTCAGCCTAAGGCTATCTACATCCCCCAACTTCTTCCCACTATGACTGACTTGGAGACAGACAGCTAATCCAGCAAGATGTAGTCTGCTCCCCGGAGAGTTTGACTGATATCTTGGGGGGCGGGGTGGGGGAGAGAGAGAGAGGCTGGGGGGGATTCTGTGAAAAACTCCCCAAAGGGGAAGGAGCTTTGAGTGAATAACTGCACACGTCAGGGAAACCCAGTCCTCATGTCACTGCCTGGGTTACTGATCAAGCATATCCTGAGGCCAATAACATGTGGGTTTTAGTTATGTTGACAATTCCCCTTAGTGTTTAAGCTGTTAAAGGCTGTTTTATTCACTCGCAATAAATGGTTGAGTGCAACACTTTCCCATCACCTCCACTTTCAATATGAAAAGGTTCTTCGAGTGGCCTTGCTTCCACCCAACCCCATTTCCTTGCTGACGCCTGAATTTCCAACCTCTTCTCTACTGGCCCCCTGTCTCAGTAAAGACACAGCCTCCAGGGGCCAGAGATAGTACAGCAGGTAGGGCGTGTGCCTTGCACACGGGCAACCCAGGTTTGATCCCCGGCACCCCACAGCGTCTCTTGAACCAACTAGTAATGATCTCTGAGCACAGAGCCAGGAGTAGACCCTGAGCATGGCCCGGTGTGGCCCCCAAAACAAAAACAAACAGAAACAACTTCACGTTTCTTTCTCCTCACACACACACAAAGCTCCTGCCCGTATTCCACGGCCACTCTACTCACACCAGCTTCCCTCCTCTGTCTGACGAGTGTGTGCGCAAGCACACGTAGGAGTGTATGTGCTGTATGTGCTCGAGTGTGTTTTCAGAGTGATGCACGGCTTCTGTTTTCACATTTTTAGTTCTCAGCCATTCCTCGTTCAGCCAGGCTCGGGCACTCTCCACTCCACATCGCCCGTTGGCCTCCCCATGGCCAAACCCAACATTCTCGGTCTTGTCTTGCCAGGCCTCTAGGGGGCACCAGCGCCGGGTAACCCTGGCTCAGGTAGCAAGCCCCCCTCCCTCGGCCCCCCTTCTCTCTGCTCCTTCTAGCCCATGGTGGCACTGATGTTCTCCGTGTCTCCTCTGAGGTCCTGCCTACCGTCTCTATGCCCTGTTTTTGTGGGCTGCACCCAAACAAGTCAACCAAGCAGACCCTGAGGAGTAACCCCGAGCCTTGGGGACTCAGAGCTCTCTTCACAGCTCCCCCCAGCTGCCCTGGGAGAGACACCCCAGCCACCTAGTGAACATTCCCGGCCGCTCTCCCGCGTTGCTGCTCAGTGATTTCCTGACCTGCTGAGAGCCCTCCCCTGTCCCCACACGGCCCTAAGATCAACCCCAGCTCCTCCTGCAACACCTTGGAGCTAGGTCCCCGCAGGCTCTCCCACCCGCCCAAACCCGACGTCTCCTGAGAGAAGCGGGTACTCCTGTCTCTCATACGTGCCTCCTCTGAGCTTGGAGAGCCTTCCCTCCTGTCTGCCACCTTCCTGTCTGGCTCGGGCACCTGCTTGGCCAAGAATTCCCTGTGTTCGCGCTGCTGGCGACACCCCACGCTCAGACTCTTCTGTAGCGTGTGCTAGGTCTGTCCCCACAACGGATAATACAGTGCTGGCAGGTCACGCCCCGCCTACAGGAGTGAAGGGTGGTGAGGGTGGGAGGCGGGAGTGGGTCCTGAGGGCGGAGCAGAGGGGTGTCCTGAGGGTGGAGTGTGGGGGTGTGTCCTGGGGCAGTGTGGGTGGATCCTGAAGATGAAGTGTGGGGAAGGGGTTTCCTAAGGGTGGGGTGTTGAGAGTGTGCAGAGGGTAGGGGCTTGGGGGGACAGGGTCCTGGAGGACGGATGAGAGTGGTCCTGAAGGTGGAGTGTTGGGGGCTTATCTTGAAGGCGAGATGTTGAGGGCAGGTCCTGAGGGAGGTGGAGTGTTTGGAGTGGGTCCTGAGGGCGGGGTGTTGGGGACAGGTCCTGAGGGATGGGGTGTTAGGGGTGGGTCCTGAGGGGGGTGGTGCTGGGTGTGGGTCCTGAGAGCAGGGTGTTGGGGTGGGTTCTGAGGTGGTCCTGAGGGTGGGGTGTTGGGGGTTGGGTGCTGAGGGGTGAGGTGTTGAGGGCGGGTCCTGTGAGCAGGGTGTTGGGGCGGGTCCTGAGGTGGCCCTGAGGGTGGGGCGTTGGGGGCGGGTCCTGAGGTGGTCCTGAGGGTGGGACGTTGGGGGCGGGTCCTGAGGTGGTCTTGAGGGTGGGGTGTTGGGGCGGGTCCTGAGGGTGTGGGAGGGGTCCTGTGGCAGCCGCCATTCCACAGCTGCCTCGCAGCATTCCTTCCCGCTGAGCTCAGGCTCCAGCAAAGTGGACATTTATGCTTTTCTTTGTAGGGTCTGTCCATCTTTCTGCTCAGCCGTCGGGACTGAGAGTCTCAGCCCTACAGTGTCCTCTGGCTCTGGGAACAAACCCAGGGTTGGGGTTCCCATGACCACCCTGCTCCCTGGAGCCCCCCGCGGGGCAGGGTGTGGAAGAGAATGTGCTGGGTGTTCCCCCAGCTCCCTGAGGTAGGAGGAGGTTCCCGGTTACAAGCAGCAGGATCTGGTCACTGGCTGGTGTGGACGGGGAGCAGGGACGAGGGAACTCGGCAGGGACGCTGGATTAGGAGGCTGCCAATACTCAGGAATACAGAAAGAGCCTTGGCTGGGGTGCAGGAACTGGATTCGTCCAGTTTGAAAATGCCTCAGAGCCCTGAACAAAACTGGTCTACGGGAAGCTCAAGGCTGAGCTCCCGAGGTCACGCTTCGGGGTGTCACACCAAATTAGTCCTACCGAGCACGAGCCGGCAGTTTCAGGATTATTATCATCATCTCAGAATGATTATCTCAGAATAGTCGAATCAAACGACCAGAATAGTAAGACGGAGTCGACCAAGGAATCCATTCACACGTCACCGCCGCAGGATTTGTGGGGGAACAGAGACAATACAAGTGCACACAGCCAAGTCAACACTCAGCCGTTCTGCATTCAGAGAAACCAAACCAGCTCCCGGGAAGAACCTGGCCAGGAATCAAAAAAAGCAGCGGAAAGAAAGGAGAAAAATAGAGGCCAACGGGAATGGGGAGATGGGGCGTGGGGAAGGGTCAGGGGATGTCGCATCTAGAAAGATCTAGAAAAACCCCCTAGATGGACAGCCAAGCCCGAGGGCTCTGCGCAGCTGACAGACTGGCACGCACAGCAGAAACCCAGGACAGGGACGGAAGGTCCTTCTCAAGGAACGTGTCCCGAATCCAAATGAAAGCGCTGCCAGTGATCCGCACAGCTGAAAGAAGCAGAGTGGCTTGGGGGAGCACCTCAGAGAGAAAGCCTGTGTGTCTCCCATCCTGGGCCGGCCTCTCTCCCGTCTGCCATGACAGGAAGCGTGTCTGAGGGGCCAAGTGAAGGGACAAGCACAGGTGTGTCTGCCCCACCCCCGAGAAGCCACTCCTCTCACGGAAAGCCTCCTGCTGGCCCCCTCTGCTGAGCGTGGCCATCCCCTTCTTCTCCAGGGCACCGCGTGGTGATTCCTCCATGCCAGTCCATCCCTGGGCGACCCACGATGCATCCCCGAGAGAGGCTGGCTTCCTCCCGCCTGGGGGAGGAGTTGGGTCCACGTCTGTCGGCTCCATCAGAACCTCAAAGTCTGGAGCTCGGCGTCGGGGCCCCGCCTCCCTCTCGTGAACCAGAAATATTCCCTAGGTGAATGAACGCTTCTTAGACCTGGGAGATAATTTGTCGCCGTCGCCAAATGGCTATCATGTGTTACACATCCCTGGTGCGTAGCATGCGGGCAAGCTGACCTGTTGCTACAGGGTGAGTGTGAGCACTGTAGGAAGAGCAACCACCTAATAGGAACCAGCACGCAGCAGCCCTTGAAGTGGAGGCTGTCCCCCACCCCTCTCCCCTGAAATCCTCCCCCAGTCCATGAAGGGCTGTGTCTGACTCTTGACGGTCATGCTGCTTTCTCCGCCCCAGACAGACTCCAGGCTCGGTGCTCCGGGGGGGCGCTAGGTCTCTCAATGGCCAGCCCCCCATTGCAGGGACCGCCCCCCTGCAGCCTGACTGTAACCAGGGACAACACAGCTCTGCTCCCCACCCGCTCCTGCCCTCTGACCTCCACTGCCTCTAGCCTCGTGCCAGGCAAGGCGGGAAGCAACAGATGGTGACCCCCGAGCCCAGCCGCCAGGGGAGGGTTTCCTAGGAAACTGAACACGCTTGGAGAGCTGGCAGGGAAGGAAGGGAAAGATGTGGAGTTGCTGGAAGCAACACGATTGGAAGGAGAGGGGTCCCTGCCAAAGCGAGACCGGGACTTCAACTCCCTCCGCACCCCAGGGCATAAATCCCACCTCAGCCTCTTCGCCTTCCCCTGCCCACCCAGGACTCTGCGCCCCCCCACCTCCCCGGGCTCACGGAGCCTGGGGTGCCAGGAAGGCACAGAACACTTACACTGCAGGAGAAAGCACTAACTCCCTCCCGCCAGCATGCGGTAGCTCAGGCAAGGATATTCTCCGAGCCAAGGAGCCGGTGGCTGTGGGATTCCAGCCCCCCGCCCCTCTCCCCACTGTGCCCCTCCTCAGGGTTTTGCGGGGAGGGGGGCGCGGAGTGTCCCATCTGCTGGGCCTGGCTTCACGCTTGGGTCCCTTTCATTGTCAGGGAGGAGGAGGTCTGCAAGGCAGACGGAGGGCTGCGTGTAACTCCCAGAGCCTTCCCCCCTTCATCACTCAGCTCACAGAGGTCGCCATGGGGTCCTGGCAGGCCTTGGGGCGGGGAAGCAACTTAGGAAAGGGACACGAAGCTGAGGCTGAGAGATTTGGCCCCGACCAGCTGTTTCTTGCTTAACACTCACCACTAAACTAAAGGGTGAAACTTGATCGCTTGTTTATAGGGGGAAGGAAGAAGACAGACCTACCTTTCCCTCAACAGGCCACAAGTTATCTCAGGGACCCCCCAACCCCAATCCACACCCTGCTCTGAATGGGGTTAGGGTGGCACAATAACCCAAGCCTGGTGCCTCCCTGGTGGAAGACCCAGGACCACATAGCAGGCTGGGACAAATGTGGCCTCCTTCTTCAGAACTTCATCAGAGCGTACGTCTGGATCCCCAAACCACCAGCAGCTTCGAGGGCTTCTCATTGGATGCATCGCATGGGACCCCTTTTAAAAAATATTTGGGGTGGGGGACTCCCAAGCAGTGCTCAGAGGGCCCGGGGTGATATCTGACTAACACTGTCAGGGGGGTCAGTGGTGATGTGTCAGACAGGCCTGGAGATGTGGAGGTGCTGGGGGACTACCGGGATATACGAAGCCCAGGAAGTGTGGCCCCTAGTGGGTGGGAGTAAAAACGCTCTCGGGTCTGTTGTGGTTGTCCAGCTGTGACTAAGTAAGTGCCCCTGAGTCGTGCAACGTCAAGAAGTGAACGACCTGCAGCTCGATGAAAGCTATTATTCGGTACGTGGAGGAAAGTGAGCGAACGATGGAATTTATGAGTGCAGTTACAAATCTTCCACGAAATCACCGAGTCTGCTAGGAGGATCAAGCCAAGGCTTGTTAAAATTTATGAGTTATTAAAAGAATCCTAAAATTTGTCAGCTGAAATGAAAAGTTGTAGGAAGCATGAGGTTTGGGAGTTTATCATTTTACTATGTTGAAAGCTAACTTTGGGAGGCCGGAGCAATAGCACAGCGGGTAGGGCGTTTGCCTTTGCACACGGCCGACCCGGGTTCGATCCCCGGCATCCCATATGGTCCCTCAAGCACCGCCAGGAGTAATTCCTGAGTGCAGAGCCAGGAGTAACCCCTGAGCATCGCTGGGTGTGACCCAAAAAGAAAAAAATAAATAAAAAATAAATAAATGAAAGCTAACTTTGGAAAAAAAATCAAAGGTTGGGGCCAGCAGGTAGGGCATTTGCCCGGCATGCGGCCAACCAGGGTTCGATCCCCAGCATTCCACATGGTCCCCAGAGCCGGCCAGCAGTAATTCCTGAGTGTAGGGCCTGGGGAAATCCCTGAGCATCACCAGGTGTGGCCCCAAAACCTAAAGCAGATAAACAAAAAGGATGGGGGGCCAGCAGGTAAAGTGCTCGCCCTGCATGCGGCTGATCCAGGTTCAATCCCCCCAGCACCCTATGTGGTCCCCTGTCAGGAGTGATCCCTGAGCACAGCCCCGTGTGGCCAAGACACAAACCAAACAGAACAACAAAGACAGAGGGCTTGTCTCCCACCCCCCCGCCCCCGCCCCCGTCACTGAGCACGTCACAAACTCCTCCCAGCGGGCCTGGCCCTCGGCAGAGGGCGTCACATCACGAAGAACCCTCCTCTGAAGACAGAGCAGGCAGCCGGAAACACCAGCCTCACAGCCGCTCGGGAGGCCAGAGCGGCGCAGACCCCACTGACCTTCCCTTCAACCTTGGCCAGGGTCCAGCCTCACGCCCCCTCGCTGCCCTCCACAGAGAGTGGACAGTCATTGGAGCTCAGCCACCATCCATAGCTGGCCTGACCATCTGGACACATCTGCTCTCCACGTCACTCCTTGCTCAGCTACTGATTCTGTCCCCCTGGGGGGAATCCAAAGCCTTCTCTGTGGACCAAGGTTCTGCAGCCGTTTGGAAACCGCAGACCGAGAGCCCCAGCAGGGAGAGAAGGGACTAGCCTCCTGGGGAGAGGCCCCCATTCAGCCCCTTAACTCACTCTGGCCCCGGGGAGGTGAGGGCAGCGCCCACTACCTTCTTCCTGGGCTATCAACGGGCAAGTATGACAAGCGCTGGCTTAGAGCAGACCTGGGCTGGACTCGAGCATTCAAGGCGGAGACTATGCAGACCAGAACTCAGAAACTGGGGTTCAGCCCCACCTCAGGCACGTGGCTGTGGGCAACTGGCTTCCTCTGAAACTCGGTTCCCTTGTCTTTAAAAGGGAAACAGTCGCACATACTGTGATGATCCATCAAATGAATTCACTGGATTTGGCTATTTTAGATTGGGGTGGGGGGGGCACACCAAGCTGAGATCAGGGCTTACTCCTGCCTCTGAGCTCAGGGATCACTCCTGCTGGTTCTCGGGGAACTACACAGGATGCCCCAAATCCAACCCAGGTCAGCGTCATGCAAGGAAAGCGAAGCGCCCGACTCACTGCACTTTTGCCCCCCAGCCCTGACTTCACTGTTTTAAATCAATTAATGGACTACTGTATGTGGACAGCATTGAACCCAGGGCTTTGCACAAGCGTGACTTCAAATTCATTGTTCTTTGCAAGCAACAGCTAGGTCCTGGTCTGTGGTGCAGCTTTGGGCACCCTGAGCTTTGAATCTTCACGTCTGTTCCACCACACCCACAGTGCCACAGCCACATGGGGCGCTGGGGCTTGGAGTTCTCCAGCTTAGGGCTAGAGCACTATCTGTTCTAGAAGGCAGGAGGGAAGTGGCTCCTGCCAGACCCTGACCGGCAGAGCTCTGGGGCTGGTTCCCTCCCTCCCTCCCTTCCTCCCTCCCTCCCTGGCTTCCACCTCACCTCACCCTCCTGAGGCCTTCCCCCTTCCATTTTTCCCACCAATGCCCTGTGAGCAGGACCAAGCTGCAGCAGCTACAGGTGTGGAAGGGAGCAGGGCAGAGTGGAGCGGGAGGGAGCAGGGCAGAGTGGAGCGGGAGGGAGCAGGGCAGAGTGGAGTGGGAGGGAGCAGGGCAGAGTGGAGTGGGAGGGAGCAGGGCAGAGTGGAGTGGGAGGGAGCAGGGCAGAGTGGAGTGGGAGGGAGTAGGGCGGTCATTTGAGGGGACCCACTGGCCGCCTTTGGAAACACCTGTGTGATGCGAGAAGGGGCAGAGGGGAGAGAGGAAGGAGGCCACACAGGGAGCGGCGTCTGCCCCCCGCCCCCTCCCTGGGTCTCTGCACTGCACTTACAGACTCCGTCTGCATCCCGGCCCTGAGCAGGCTGCTCCAGTCCGGGGGAGGAGAAGAGCAAATACGGGGAGGGGCCGGGCCCTGAGAGGTCGTTCCAGGTCTTGTTCAGAAGCGTCTTTGCAACCTTGGAAGCCTGGAGGCCAGTGGGAGCTGCAAAGCTGACGCCGCCTGTCAGGAGGGCGCACTGGCTCCAGCAGAGGCAAGGAGGGCTGTCTTACGCCCTACGTGCAGACCCCACCGTGAAGAAGGGCTGGGGCTGTGATCTGGGGTCTTCTCATTAGAAATTAACTTGCAAAGTGATCTGCTGTCTCAAACCCCATAGCCCAACTTCCGGGGAGAAGGCGGACCCCACAGGGCAGCTGGGCAGGGGGGTGGGGGGGGGCAACCGTCTCCACTTCTCTGTGGGTCTGAGCCCCATCTTGGAGAAGAGGCCAAGCAGGGGGCTGCCTCTGACTCATTCCCACCTGCTTGGGGCAGGGGGTGATCAGCAAAGGCAAAGTTCCCAAGGTGGCCCAAGACCCCACTCGGGCCCCAGCCCACCATGCTGGACCCTGAGTGGGGTGCTGGCCGCTGCTTCTGGACAGAAGAGTTTCTGTGTCTCCTTCTAGGCATGGGCACTCAGGCTGGGGTGTCTATTGAGCTGAAAGGGGTCGTGACAAGGCCTGGAAGAGTGGGTGGGGGTCTCTGCCTGGCATCAGAGGTTAAAGGTCAGCCCTGTGCTGCAGCACCGTGGACAGGGAGAGTGAGGCGAGAGAGTGAGGGTTGGGGGGGTTGTGGCTCCAGATGGCAGGAGCTGGGAACCAGAGAAGAGACAAGGAGCCGAGCCAGAAGACAGAGGAGTCTGGCTCTTGGGCTTCCAGACAAAGAATCCAAAGCAGATTCACCCTGGGCAGCTGGCCCAAGGCTGGCTCAGAAACAACCATGGGACCCGTCTCCCCTGAAATTCTGCAGCCCCCAAACCCAAAGAGCCAGCTGGGGGGGTTCCAGGCTAGCAAGCGGGAGCTGCAATTCAGGTTCCAGACCTTGCTTACAGATGGGCTTTGAGCACTTTCCCTGATTTTTCTGTCACAGGTAAAATGTGGGAAGCCATGGGTCACTTCTTAGGGTCCCTGCCGGAGGGTTCTAAATAGAACAGAGCTCAGAGCCTCGTGTGCCAGCCCACTTGCACAGTAGCCAGGAGGGAGGCCAGCGCACCTATGCCCCGCCCCCCACGTCCACCAGATGTCCCTGCGCTCATATTCCTTACACTCTGTTCCTTTTCTTCTTTTATGGGCTGGAGCGATAGCACAGCTGTTGGGTGTTCACCTTTCACGCGGCTGACCCGAGTTCGATTCCTCCGCCCCTCTCAAGAGAGCCCGGCAAGCTACCGAGAGTATCGAGCCCGCGTGGCAGAGCCTGGCAAGCTACCCGTGCGTATTGGATACGCCAAAATCAGTAACAACAAGTTTCTCAATGAGAGACGTTACTGGTGCCCGCTCGAACAAATCGATGAGCAATGGGATGACATTGACAGTGACATTGAAAG
Organism: Sorex araneus; assembly: GCF_027595985.1. Lineage (NCBI taxonomy): Eukaryota > Metazoa > Chordata > Mammalia > Eulipotyphla > Soricidae > Sorex > Sorex araneus. Next base: position 38,021,583 of record NC_073308.1, on the reverse strand, counting down.
AAAAACCCTTCATTTACCTTTGAAGGGAAAAGCTCTACTTGGCCACACAATGCTGGTGCTTACACGCGCAGACGAGCATGTCATCATGCTCAGGGTCACACCAGCCCAGTGCAGAGGACCACCGGGCGCACACAATGGTAGGGATCGAACCCGGGGCCTAAAGCATGGAAGGTGTGCACTACAGGCGTTGGAGATATCGCTCTGGGATGCCACTCTGCAGCGGACAGCCCGCCCTTGAATAAAGGGCGTCTCTGTTTTGTCAGTATCATCCTGTTACAATGATGGGGAGGGAAAAAAAAATCAATCCTGGCTGACTTTGAAGAAAGCCACATCATATTTCATTCCAAGAATCGATGGATGACCATGAGGTCAAGGGGGTGGGGGGTGGGGGCTTCCCTGTGTTATACTGCAAGAGTGGGGTCCTGCCACGACCCCACTCAGTGCACTGGGGTTCAACAACAGCAGCAATGAGCCCCTGAAAAGGCCTTGTGATCGGATGGATTTCCTAGGTGACCCCAAAGCCTGACACTGTTCTAAGTCAGTTGTAACTTAAAAGACCCACTAGTCGAGGCCAGAGATAGTACACGGGGTAGGAAGCCTGCCTCGCAAGCTTGCCTGGCACCCTATATGACCCCCTGAGCTCACCAGGAGTGATCCCTGAGCTCAGAGCCAGGAGTAACTGCTAGGTGTGCCCCCCAAAACAACAACAGTAACATTTTAAAAAATAATTAAAAGGATCCACTAGAAAACAGCCTTGATGAGATCAGTGCCTTGGAGCTGCTGACACAGGAAGGAATAACAACTCATTTCCATCTGCCAGGCACGGACGCAATCTTCGGTCTTCACAGCGAGGCGGTGACTAGGATCCCGGCCGTGCCAACCAGGCCCGGGCAGAGCCCTTAGAAACGGGCCTGACACCACCGGAAGTGACGCTGCCAGGTTCAGCTCTGCCTCGGGCCTGCACTGCACACATCCCAACCCCTCGGCCCCACCAGCCCCGGAGCACAGAGGACAGCTGGGGAGGGGTGGGCGGGGAGGCAGCGGGAGGGAGCAAAGCCAGAAATGCCCGCACAGGACAAGGAAAACCCTCCCTGGGCCCACACAATGGCCGCGGGGCTGCTGGCTGTGACCTGCGGTCAGTGGCTTGTCAGCTGCCCGGTACTCCTTTGTCCTCGCCTCCTGCACGCCCTCCCTCGCCACCTCTGGCCTCACATGAAAACAGGAGTTGTTGGAGCAGCAGGAAATTTGCCCCCGGGGAACAATGAGGGCCCCGCCCAGGGAATGGTTTCAGCTGTCCATCTGCTGGGCCCAGGGCCCCGCCCCGAGGAGGGGGCTCTTGGACTGCCCCCCATCTGCTGGGGCCGTCACTCAGGAGGCTTCCAGTTTGTGGAGGCTAGACTAGGGGTGGGGGGAGGATGCACCCAATTTTTCAGTGGAGATGGACATCAATCAGGACAAAGACAACAGCAGACGGAGGAGGGTCCCGCTTCCCTCACCCCCAGTCTCCTGGTGGGGAAGATGCCACATTCTGTGGCAGGGCACACAGTTCCCCTCCTCCCACCTCTCAGACCCCCAGATCGCATCCCCACTCACCGTCTCTACCTCATTCAGCCTCTTCCCGGAGACCCCAGACCAGGCTCCCTGGCAGCCTGCCGTGGGAAGGAAGATTCCAGTGCCCCAAGCTGCACATAAGTCGATCAGCCTGTGTGAGAGAGAAGAGCAGAGAACCCAGGTCACGTGAGAAGGCCCGGTCACCAGCAGCACCCCAGGGAGAACGCCGGCTCCTTGCATTTGGGAAGCGTGGCTCAGCCGACGGTATCTGTGTCTGAAGGTCCGAGCACGTGGGGAGAACTGGGAGACTCTGCCAGGGGCTTCAGCACTGGGGGTGAATTACGGTCCCCTCCCCCGGGGTCCTCAGCAGTCCCCAGCTCCAGATCGAATTGCTGACTGAATCTAATTCTTCACCTCAAGAAGTGAAGCCACAACTTGAAGAATCACTCCCATACCCAAGGGGGAATGTACCTAAAATCATTTCATTAATTTTCTTAAGTTACTTAGGAGAGGGGCTGGAGCGATAGCACAGCGGGTAGGGCATTTGCCTTGCATGCAGCCGACCCGGCATCCCATATGGTCCCCTGAGCACCGCCAGGGGTAATTCCTGAGTGCAGAGCCAGGAGTAACCCCTGTGCATCACCAGGTGTGACCCAAAAAAAGCAAAAAAAAAAGTTACTTAGGAGAATTATTATGCTTTTCTTTTTTCATCTATAAAACAACCAAACCAAGTTCAACATAAGTAAATCTATACAGCTTTGCAAGCAGATTTGATTTTAGGGTCAGGGCCTTGACTTTTTTTTTTTCCGGTTCTGGACTGTTATTCATTCTGAGGGGTCATGCCCCCCCACCCCAATGCCCCAGGTTCTTCCTCTGTGAAATGGGGAGAAGGGATGGTAAGTGGGTCTGACCACTGGGCCCTGAGCATGTTACCAATCCAAGTTTTAAGTCCATGCTACTGGGAGATCCTTCAACCTTCTGCAGTAAAAACTGAGGTAGCTCACCAAGTCATTTACTTCAACAACGTGCCTGCAGGAAATGGGAAAATTCACCCTTGTAGAGGAGAATGTGGCAGCATCAATCCAAGTAAGTATGCACTGAGCTTCAACCCTATTCTAGGAATCTATCCGAAAGACACTTGATATTCTAGGAGCCGATGTTATTATCTTCACAATTCCTGTGAAGTGAAAAAGTTGTGCTAGGAAAAGTGTTATTATTTGTGTATGTTTTTAAGGAGTGGTGCAGATATATAACTGCTTGTATATTTAAAAATAAAAGGATAAAGTATAAAATAAAAGTTAAGAAAATGCCAGGATAAATTTTGTTTTGTTTTGTTTTTGGGTCACACCTGGCGATGCACAGGGGTTACTCCTGGCTCTGCACTCAGGAATTACTCCAGGCCTTGCTCAGGGGACCATATGGGATGCTAGGAATCAAACCCGGGTCGGCCACATGCAAGCCAAATGCCCTACTCGCTGTGCTATCACTCCAGCTCCAACCAGGATAAATTTTAATAGATCTGCAAGAAGGGGGAGATGTGAAAAGGACAGAAAAGAAGCTACACACTATTATGGCCGTGGTTCTGGGATCGAACCCAGGGTCTCAGGTGCAATTGCTCTACCATTGAGCCCCATTCCGGACCAAGAAGCTACACTTCTGATTTGGTGGATTTGCTTCAGAACAACATAAATATATGATAAAAGACGTAATTATAATGATGAAACATGTTGGGATGTTGGGGCCACACCCGGTGATTCTCAGGGGTTACTCCTGGCTCTGCACTCAGGAAGCACTCCTAGCAGTGCTCAGGGGAACACAGGGGATGCTGAGGATAAAACCTGGGTTGATCTTGTGCAAGACAAGCACCTGACTGGCTCTCCTATTGCTCTGGCCCTGGGATTTTTTTTTTTCTTTTCGGGTCACATCCAGCGATGCACAGGCCTTACTCCTGGCTCTACACTCAGGAATTACTCCTGGCCATGCTGGGGGACCATATGGGATGCTGGGAATCAAACCCAGGCTGGCCACATGCAAGGCAAATGCCCTACCTGCTTTGCTATCACTCCAGCCCCCCCTTTTTTGAGGGCACTCTACACCTGGCAGTCCTCAGGGCCTACTCCTGGCTCTATCCTTACGGGTCACTTCCGGTAGTGCTTGGGGATAGAACTGCTGCCAGAGACAGAACTGGGGTGAGCGGCATGCAAAACAAGCAACTTAAACCCTGTACTATGTCTCCAGTGACAAATTTGGGGATTTTTAAAAGAAATCTGTAAAATGAAAATAAAAAGCAATTGTGAGCGTCCATGTACAGCTGACTGGCACTGCAGGTAACTGCAGGTAGAGAAATCGGAAGCCGGTCACCTGTGTTTCCCTGGAAAGAACGGGCTGCCTTTCCTCTCCCCCCCACCCAAAGCCTAAACTATTTTCAAAAAATACATAAACTATGATAGCATTTTAATTCTTTTATTGGTTAGTGGGCTACACTGGAAAGTTTGGGGAGCTACTCCCAACACAGTGCTCAGGATTGCTCCCCATGGCGCCCAGAACCATGCTGTTCTGGGCACGGGACTGGACCTCCTGCCTACCAGCATGGGCAGCTGCCTGCTAGGTGTCCCCCTGGCCTTTGTCTGCCTGTTCTAACAGAGCCACCTCCTACACACCGCTTAGAGTGCTGAGGGACTCCCGTGCCACCACGCATCCGACCCAGGGCTCACGCGCCAGGCACTTGTGCGAGTTCTCTGTAATTTTAGCATTATCGGTCTGAGAGTTCTGAATCCTTGTGGCGGGTTAAGTGAAGTGAGTCGGAGGATTGGGGGTGCTGAGGACCAAGATTTTCTTATCAAAAAGAAATGCAAACAAAAGGCTGAGAAGGTAAGGTGAAATTTCTGTAGCCCTAATTAGGAAGTGGAAGTATCTGAACTCCAGATGTTTCATCTTAAACTCTCTCTCCTCTTTCACACTCTCTCACACACATGCTCTCTTACACATTCTCTCACTTCTCTCTGAAACACACTCACACACTCACTTTCTCACACACATTCTCTCTTACACACATACTCTCCCTTACACACATTCTCTCTCTCTCTCTCTCTCATACACCCCCCCCTACTTTGGGGTTCTGTACACGGGGAAGCCCAGTAACAAGGACAATCACACACATTTTCACCAGATTATAAACTCTGACCACCAGCCCCTCCGAAGGGGGATCTGCTGATGCAGCAAATGTCCAAGATGAGCTGAGACTCTTTTGCCACACCATAAAGTAAATGGCTACAGATTCCTCAGGTCAATGACGCTAAAGGACTCAGAAGTCACCGGGAACAGTTTCAAGGGAACAGCAATTCAAGCTGACCAACAAGGCTTACAACTGTACTAGATTAAAACGTACAAATATTTAAAACCAATGGAGCCCTAATAATATTTCCAAAATTCCAAGCACCCCATTAGGATGTTAGGAAAGCATTAGTAATTTGGACATCTTTTTTCTTTTTGTTGCTTTTGGTTTTGTTTTGGGGACACACCCAGCCATGCTCAAGACTAACTTTTGGCTCTGCGATCAGGGATCACTCCCGGCGGGTTTAGGGGACCAAATGGGGTACTGGGTTCCATGCCGGGTCAACCATGTGGAAAGCAAGTATTTTACCCACTGTGCTATCTCTCCAGCTCCACGGACATCTTTGTTCTTATTCTGTTCTGTTTATGGGCCACACTCAGTGATGCTGAGTTACTCCTGGCTCTGTGCTCATTAACTGCTCCTGGCAGTGCTCAGGGGACCATATGGGATACGTGGCGTTGAACCTGGGTCGGTCACGTGCGAGGCAAATGCCCTACCTGCTATACTATGCTCAGCCCCAGGACATCATTTTTCTTATACACAGACCACACCCCTACAGTGTTGGCAAAACTGGGGGTGGAGAAATCATGCCTGGTTATGCCCAGTTTGGTGAGTGATGCTTAGAGGATCGTACTCAGGGGGCCATGCAGTGCCAGGGTCGAAGCCGGGACCTCTCGTGAGCTCTACCACTCAGTTATCTCCCTGGGCCCAATATTCATGACTGCAAAAACGGTGGGCTGGTGCAAAAGGAATGAAGAGGAGCAGAGCTGAGACCCACTGGCCTGTACTCATCACTGCTCTGTTTGTTTCTGGTCACACCCAGAGATGTGCAGGGGTTTCTGTCAGCGCTCAGAAAATCCAACCCAGGGAAAATACATGCCAAGGATGCTCAGCAGCCCTCTGAGCCACTCCCCTGCACTTTAGCCATCACCCTTCTACTGCTGAAGAGACTCATGGGTACATCAGGTTCATGATATTACTCTCTTTTTCATAAGACTTTTTTTGAAATAAAAATAAAATGCAAATGGTTTGAACAGGAAACCAAAAAAATCACTAGCATCGTAATTCCTAGAATTTTTATTCTCCTTGAAATTCTTGTAAACCCTTTAATCCTAACTACACTTCAGTATGAAGATAAAAGAAGTTCATATTACCCCCATCTTACTTGGAAGGAAATAGGTGTACCATGTAACTCAAAATCCATTGAGTATAAATTGGTATGTCACTGTCACTGTCATCCTGTTGCTCATCGATTTGCTTGAGCGGGCACCAGTAACGTCTCCATTGTTACAACATACTTGGCTGTGTGCAAGGCAAATACCCTACCACTGTGCTATTGCTCCAGCCCATAAATTGGTATACTCAATGTATTATAAATCCACTGAGTCCAGATTCAAAACCCATACGTTCTTATCCAAAAGATTCATTTCCTTAAGTTGCTCCAACTACCCTCTTTTGGGTGTTTGTGTTAACAAATTGTTCTCTGCTTTCCTCGAGGCCTCTGGCGTCTGCCAAGAGACAGTGTCTGGGAAGGAACTTGGAAGACACCAAGTGCAAGTATTTCGCCATCACTGGGGACCAGGCCTGCCATGAGGGCCTCTGTGAGAGCAGGTGAGAGATCAAATGAGAGAGGCAGACAGTGAACCTGGAAGGCGCGCACGGTCACGGCACTTCTAGCAGACCCACAGACAACTGTGACCACTGACCCAGCTTTGGACGGGCCACATGCCTGGGGACAGGTGGCTTCCAGGAAGAACAGGAGAGGCTCTGGGGAGGGACGGGGGCCGGAAACCTGAGAGACACAGGCTGCAAGGAGAGAGACGGAGCTGCGGCTGGAAGAGACCGTGCTGGGCACCCAGGCACTGCCAGACAAGGGGTCTGGACAGGGGCACCTGTTGGGCTCCTCTGACTGAGTCTGGGAGGGAGGAGAGCGCTGGGCAGTCAGCGGGTCCCCAAACATGTCAGACTGATGGCAGGAGGACGTGCCTGGTGTTGCTCACTGTTTCCAAGTGCTCTGATGGCGTTCACAGCATCTGCTGGGCAACTCAACAGCCTCCACCTGCCCTCCCTCCCTCCCTCCCTCCCTCCCTCCCTCCCTCCCTTCCTTCCTTCCTTCCTCTCTCGCCTCCTGCTCCTTTCTTCCTTCCTTCCTTCCTTCCTTCCTTCCTCTCTCCCCTCCTGCTCCTTCCTTCCTTCTTTCCTTCTTCTTTCCTTCCTTCCTTCCTTCCTTCCTTCCTTCCTTCCTTCCTTCCTTCCTTCTTTCCTATTTCCTTCTCTTTCCTTTATTCCTTTCTTCCTTCCCTCCCTCCCTCCCTCCCTCCTTCCTTCCTTCCTTCCTTCCCATTTCCTTCTCTTTCCTTTATTCTTTTCTTCCTTCTTTCCCTCCCTCCCTTCCTCCCCTCCTTCCTTCCTCTCTCCCCTCCTGCTCCTTCCTTCTCCCTCCCTCCCTCCATTCCTTCCTTCTCCCTCCCTCCCTCCCTCCCTCCCTCCCTTCCTTCCTTCCTTCCTTCCTTCCTTCCTTCCTTCCTTCCTTCCTTCCTTCCTTCCCTCCCATTTCCTTCTCTTTCCTTTATTCTTTTCTTCCTTCTTTCCCTCCCTCCCTTCCTCCCCTCCTTCCTTCCTCTCTCCCCTCCTGCTCCTTCCTTCTCCCTCCCTCCCTCCATTCCTTCCTTCTCCCTCCCTCCCTCCCTCCCTCCCTCCCTCCCTTCCTTCCTTCCTTCCTTCCTTCCTTCCTTCCTTCCTTCCTTCCTTCCTTCCTTCCTTCCCATTTCCTTCTCTTTCCTCTCTTCCTTCTTTCCCTCCCTCCCTCCTTCTCTCCCTCCCTCCCTCCCTCCTTCCTTCCTTCCTTCCTTCCTTCCTTCCTTCCTTCCTTCCTTCCTTCCTTCCTTCCTTCCCATTTCCTTCTCTTTCCTCTCTTCCTTCTTTCCCTCCCTCCCTCCCTCCCTCCCTCCCTCCCTCCCTCCCTCCCTCCCTCCCTCCTTCTCTCCCTCCCTCCCTCCCTCCTTCTTTCCTTCCTTCCTTCCTTCCTTCCTTCCTTCCTTCCTTCCTTCCTTCCTTCCTTCTTTCCTTCCTTCCTTCCCATTTCCTTCTCTTTCCTTTATTCCTTTCTTCCTTCTTTCCCTCCCTCCCTCTCTCCCTCCCTCCCTCCCTCCCTCCCTCCCTCCCTTCCTTCCTTCCTTCCTTCCTTCCTTCCTTCCTTCCTTCCTTCCTTCCTTCCTTCCTTCCTTCCTTCCTTCCTTCCCATCCCCCCTTACTCACTCCCTCTCGCCTTCCCTCTCCTCCCTTCCTCCCTCCCTTTCTTCCTGGCACTCACATGTACGAGTGTCTACTGTGTCTACTGCTGAGTCACATGTACAGGTTATCTTCTCTTCGACTGTCTATTAACTGATTGTCCTTCCCTGGCTACAGACTCTGAGCCGGTCTAGTGAAATTCTGATACTCCCCCACCAACCCAAACCAGTTCTTTTTAAGCAGCTCTGAGCTGTAAGTGCCTATTTCTGAAGACTAGAATATGCTCCCCAAGTCCTAGCTAATTCATCTGGGCTCAGGGAACAAAGACTCACTATTTCTCCAGGTTCTTACATCAGCGTTAAACAAATTATTTTATTCCCCGCCCCCACCCGCAATGCAATCCCTTCATATGATAAAAAGCTCAAAACCACAAAAGAATGCAATGTCCAGAGGATCTGAGTAATGCCATGTCCCATTCTGTCCCTGACACCAGTCCCTTGAACAGACAGCCGCTGGCATCAGACTTCTGAGGGTCCCAGAAATACAAACAAAAGGCTTATGTAGATGAAATTATGATTCGTAAATATCAGAAGGGGCATATCTACTCTCTCCCCTCACTTGCTTTTTTTCTCATTAACAAATGTCTTTTCTTGAGGATTTTGAGCATTTCTCTGTGTAAATATACCCACTGCTTTCAGCAACTTTATAGGATTTTTATTGTGAACATACACATGATATGGCATCTATGAGCTTACCGAGCCCAGGCCTTGCATGAGTGAGGTCCTGGGTTGAACCCAGCACCAGCAGGTGTGACCCCAGGCCTCCAGCATTGCTGGAAGTGGCTCCCACAGAAAATACACAATGTCTCACTGCTTCTCTGATAGACATGTAGGATGTTCATAATCACTATATGTGGCAAACCACTGCAACACGTAGCGTTAGAGAGATGTGATGTCGCACTTAAAGGACTATTTGTATGAATTCTTGAATTCAGCATGTCTGGGTCAGAAGGTGTGTGGTCATTCTCTACTGGTCGGGGCACCGAGCCCCATGCTGAACTGTGAGCAACCCCCACCACCATGGCCAGCTGCCGACTTTGATCCTTGGCAATGTGACGCCCAGAAACTAATGGCGCCCAGTGGGTGTCTTTTTCAGAATGAAGCTGAACAATTTTTTCTATGAATTGTTCTCATTCTCTGTTCACGTCTCAGTCAGTGGTTAATTTAGTGCCACTTCCCAATACCATTCCTTGAAGAATTTACCTTTTGACCCTCGGACTAGAAATGCCATATGGGGGGTGGGGGCTGTAGAGATAATACAGCAGGTAGAGAGCTTGCCTTGCATGCAGCCGATATGGGTTTTCTTTTCTTTTCTTTCTTTCTTTTTTTTAAATTGAATCACCGTGAGCTACAGTTACAAAAATTTCATGTTTGAATTTCAGTCCTACAATGATCAAACAACCATCCCTCCACCAGTGCACTTTCTCCACCACCAATGTCCCCAGTATACCCCTCCCTTTCCAGCCCTCCCCCTGCCTTTATGGCAGACGATTTCCCCCATACTCTCGCTTGTAGGGAGCCATTTTACCTTACTGATCTTATCCTGTCACTATTTGTTTATCACTAGCTAACCCCATGCCACACCTAGCAAAGGTTGGCACTGCTAATCTTACTGATCTTATCCTATCAGCATTTGCTTATTACTAGCTAAAGCCTGTGCCACACCTTGCATTTCTATTGGGGGTCCCTGGCGTGCATACTATACCACCTCCTCCCAGCAGGGAGGTATGAATACTGTAACTGCCATAGAATAAATGCCTTTTCTCCCTCCTCCGGGCTCTGTGTCTGTTCATTCGGCTGCGTTCCCCTTCTCAGCCCTACGAAGGGTTCTCCTTGAATTGAATGAGACCTCCACATCGACTTCCACACTCGCTCTACTTTGGGGCATTATGGTTCGCAATATAGGAACTGAGAGGCTATCACATTTGGTCCTTAATCTACTTTCAGCACACATCTCCCAGCTGACATGGGTTTGACCCCCAGCACCTCATGTGGTCCCTGGAGCCAAGCCAGGAGTGATCCCTGAATGCAGAGGCAGGACTAAGTCCTGAGCATCACCAGTGTAGCCAAAATTTTTTTTTTTAAATGAAATGCCACCTTTATTACAGACTAAGTTATCCATATGTTTGGGTCTGTCTCTGGATTTTCTTTTCTATTCATCTGCTTATCTCTTCACGTGTTGGTATAACCTATTAATTAGTGTATCTTAATAACTGACTTAATGTTTTACAATTTCCAGTTGTTTATTTTTTCCCCAAATGGACTCTAGAATTATATGCTCAAGGTTTAAAAACCTCAAATGGCATGCTTTTGAAACATTAAATTACAAACTAACTTGAAGTTGACATACTTATATGTTGAGTCTCAGAAGGACACATGTTTTTAATTTCAACTAAAATATTTTAATATTCACTTACTTTGGCATATTTTGGTTATATTTGGAAGTGTTCTCATACAGATGGCATATAATTTTTGTAATTTGTCACTATGCATTACTATGCATTGACCTTTCATTATACTATGGTATGTTTATTCTAAATTAATTTTAAATTCCACTATTCTATATTTAAATTCAACCATCTTGCATTTGATTTCACTAAATTTAATTTGTAGCTCAAAGGAAATTTAAAAATAGTTTGAGGGACCAAATATCTAGTAACAGTGGGTAGGGTGTTTGCCTTGTCTACAGCCAAATCAAGTTTGATCCCTGGCGTCCCATATAATCTCTTGAGCACTGCCAGGAGTGATCCCTGAGCACAGAGATAGGAGTAAGCCCAAAGCACAGCTCGGTGTGGTCCAATAATTAAATAAATAAATAATATAATATACTGAGACTGAGAGATGTGGTTCCTATGGCAGTGTATGAGCTTACATCGCCCAGGTCTTGTAGGACTGAGGTCCTGGGTTGAATCCAGCACCAGTAGGTGTGACCCCATACCCCCAGCATTGCCGGAAGTGGCTCCCGCAAAAAATATATATAGATGAAACAAACAAACAAACATCCACAATCACCAGATGATGACTAGAGGGGAAGAGAGATGGGGCGGTGGGTGGGACTCTGAGGGGTGACAAGGAAACCCACACAGATGTCAACACGTGAAGCTGCGCACTGCTGCTGTGGTCCCCAGTGCCACCACAGGTGGGGCGGCACAGCACACCCAAATGTGTGCCCACCAGTCACTGCAACAATGACAACAAGGAGGGGCTGGGTGGGGGGCGGGGGGAGAGTACAGAGAAGAAAAGCAGAAGGAAGGAAAGAATAAAGACGGGAAATAAAACAGAAACAAAACTAGGACAAGTGAATGAAATAAACTGCTTCCTCGAGGAGACCAGTGGAGATGATAAACTGCTAACAAAACTGAAAATAGAGAAAGGCGAGCTGACGCCCTGCCCTTTGTGAGGAATGAGCGGGGTTAGGAGTGAGCGGGGTGCCAGGACAGGGTTAGCGGCCGGAGGACAGGAAGCACATAGAGGAGAAACTTAACTCAGCTGAGATGGGCAGATTCTCAGAAACGCCAAGTTATTACACTTCTCAGCACACAACAGACACCCTGAGTAACTTTATAATTATGAAAGAACTTGAAGGCCTAACTTTTTGTCTGGATAGTGGCTCCGGGATCACTCCTACGCCACTCGAGCATCCAGCGTGGCCCTTGGGGGTCAGGCTGGGGGTTGTATTTCCAGCAGTGCACTCTGCTGGAACTCTGCCAGCAGGGAACTCTGCCGTGCTGGGCATGGAACCCAGATTCCCTGTGTGCAAAACGTGTGCACTAACCTTTTTTTATTTTTTGCGATTTTTATATATTTTATTTTCATAAAGTAGTTCACAGTACTTCATTGCAGATGATATTCAAACACCAATCCCACCACCGAGCACCTTCCCACCGCAATAAGAGTGAAGTATGTGAAGATTGTTTCATTTCATTCTGGAGCCATTTAAGCCCGTAGATAAGAAAATACAAGCAAGTATGTTGAAACCAAACAAATGTTTTGGATGATCTACTTGGTCCTAATGTCATGACTTAAAACATGACTAAAAGGGACCAAAGAGACAGTACAAGGATTAAGCTACATGCCTTGAATGCAGCTGGCCTCAATTTAATCCTTGGCACCTCTGAAGATCCCCAGGTGTCGTCTTGACACCCTCCCTCCCCGCATCTTTCCCCCAGAAGCACAGGGTATCCCAGTAACCCCTGGTACCACAGGGCCTGTACAGCACTGCATCCCCGGGCCCTGGGTTAAACAGCCAGCCAGGTGGACCAAGAACAATTGGAAAGGGCAGAGGGGTCCTAGACCCTCTGGAAGAGGGCCTTGGAAGTGCCCTCTCCAAATAAATAAAACAAAAACTCTGCCAAAAGAAATCTCTAGATTCAAACAGCTTCACTGGGGACATCATTATTCTCCTATTAGAATAGCTCGAAAGTTCACATTACCAAGTCCTAGTGAGAATGTGAAATAACCGGAACTTGCTTAATTCCTAGGAGGAATAAATACCTGTGCATTCACTCTGGGTAACAGTTTGGTAGCTTCTTAGAGAGCTAAACATACATTTTCTATAGGATTCAGAAATTGCACTCCTTCCTAATTTACTTAAGAGAATTAAAAACAGAACACTTATATACAGATATTTACAGCAATATTTTTTTAGTTTTTGGGTCAACCCGGTGATGCTCAGGGGTCACTTCTGCCTCTGCACTCAGGAATTACTTCTGGGGGTGCACAGGGGACCATATAGGATGCTGGGGATGGAACTCGGGTCAGGCTTATCCCAGGCAAGCGCCTCACCCACGGTGCTACGGCTCCAGCCCATTTATAGCAATTTCATTCATAATTGCCCAAAACTAGAAACACGTCGTCAAATGTGCATCAGCAGGTAAGTAGTAAGTAAACAGACCAAATGCGGCCCACAGCACAATGTGGACTGTGCTGCAAGGCAAAGGCATCTCAGTGGCATGGCGCTAAGTGAAAAATGTTAGTCACAAAGGTCACATACTGACGGCATGTATGTGGCATCCTGTTATGTGACCTTCCCACAAGAAAGACGTGAGCTGAAGAAAATTATTGAAGGTCAATGATTACTTGGGGTAAGGCTGGAGGAAGAGGATTAACCAAAAAGGTTAATTCATCACTGAGAATTGTGGAATTCTTCTGTATTTGACTGGGGTGGTGGTTATGGAACTGCAGGTGTTTGCAAAGTTTAGAGGCACATCACTGTCATCCCGTTGCTCATCAATTTGCCCGAGTGGGCACCAGTAATGTCTCCATTGTGAGACTTGTTGTTACTGTTTTGGGCATATCAAATACACCACAGGTAGTTTGCCAGGCTCTGCTGTGCGGGCAGGATACTCTCAGTAGCTTTCGGGGTTCTCTGAGAAGGGCGGAGGAATCAAACCCAGGTTGGCCGCGTGCAAGGCAAACGTCCTACCCACTGTGCTATCGTTCCAGCCCCAGAGGCACATATACCTTATAAAGTAAAATTTCATTTGGGGTAAGTTCTATCTCAATCAACCAGATTTGGAGTTGGGGTACTCTTAAGATATATGGAAAAAGACAAGTTAAAACCTCCGAGAAGATGTTTGAGGTTGGGGTGAATGCCCAAGCAGCATTCAGGAAGCCCTGGAGATTCTCAGCTGACCAAGTCAGTGGTAGTGTAAGGATCTGAGGAGACAGAACTGCTGAAGTTCTGAGGTGCCAGAGGCTCTCCAGGACACCCTAGTGGTGCTTAGGGGCCTTCAGGGCTGTAGCCAGGAAGCTCAGGGGACCTCACTGTGCCAGAATTCAAACCGCAGTTGTTTGTGTGAAAGGCATGTGGCTGAACCACTGTAATATCTCTCTGGCCCATTACTTAGCCAATGTATTCTTAATGTACACCCATGAGACCTTATTCCTGTGCATAAAAATGTTCCTGAAAGCACTAGTTACCACAACTGAAACCTGGGGATCGCATCATAGTTCATCAAGGGGCATTAAACTGTGATAAAACCAAACAAGTATCTCACAATAGGCAAAATAAGTGAACCAGGTTGCCTATATAATCCATCCATCCATCCATCCATCCATCCATCCATCCAACCATCTGTCCCTTCATCCATCTACCGTTTCATCCCCAGACTTCCCCTGCTTCCTAAAATTATGTTCATATGGAACCTTTCCTAAGCCAAAATGGCGTAAAGCAAAGAAATACCACTAATATATACGGAAAAGTTTTTTAAACTTCTAGACATCCTAAGGTAATTTACCAAATCATGCCAGATACCACATAACACCTAACGCCACCCAAAGATAAGGAAAGCCATGGTCACTGCCCTGGTTGCAGACAGATATTCCAAGAGACAGGGAGCAGTACCCCTTCCTTGGCAAGGGTGAAGCACGCGGCCTAGAAAGGTTACTGCCAAACCAACACCACATGCTACTGCCACTTTCTGCCTTTGGTCATAAGAACAAAATCCTCTTCAGATTTCATTAAATTACCAAAACCAGGTAAATTAATGTAGATCTTTCATAAAAGTGAAGGTTCTTAAATTTTTGAAAAGTGGGGGTATGTGTATGTGTGTATGCATGTTGGCGGGATGCAATGAAATCATGTATTAAGCAGAGGAAAGAAAACAAATTCAAGGTAAGAGTTGTTATAAGCTGGGCCACAGCTAGTCTTGCACATGGCCAACATGGGTTCGATCCCAGGTATCCCATGTGGTTCCCTGAGCACTTCCAGGAGAAATTCCTGAGGACAGAGCCAGAAGTAGCTCCTGAGAATTATCAGTGTGCCCCCCTCCAAATGTTATAACCCAACAACAAAAAATCAATTGAATGATAACATGACATAGGACTTAATAAATATTTCTCCAGACTACAAACGAGCCCGCATGGCAGAGCCTGGCAAGCTACCCGTGAGTATTGGATATGCCAAAAGCAGTAACAATAAGTCTCTCAATGAGACATTACTGGTGCCCGCTTGAACAAATTGATGAGCAACGGGATCACAGTGACAGTGACAGTGACAAATAGCCAACGGACATATGGAAGCATGGTGAACATAACTAATCATTAGAGAATTGCAAATTAAAACTAAGATGACTACTATTCTAAAAAACCTGAAAAGGATGTGGGGGGTGGAATGTAGTCATTCTACAATATACAATATATTGTCTCCACTGCAAAACAACACGGCTATTCCTCAAATAATTAAACACAGCAACTCTCCTTTGGAAGCAAGTCCCACAGAGACGCTGGCGTGCCCAGGGTCACAGAAGCACTACTGACAATAGCCCCAAAGTGGAAGCAGCTGTGCCCATCAACAGATGCATGGAGGAACCAAACGTGGTATAAGTACACAGTGGAACATTATTCGGCCCTGAGAAGGGAAGAAACTATAACGATGCTCTATGAAGGAACTTTGAGGACATTATGCAAAGTGAGACAAGCCAGTCAGGAAATAAAAAATCTTGTAAATGAGGTTACCTCTGAGCCACACAGTGAGGAAGGACAGTGGTTGGGATAGAGAGGGAGGAACGGGCATAAAATTATAAATAAAATCATCATGGGGATACTTTTGGCTTTGCAAAAGGATGAGATTTTAAAGTTCATTGTTGAGCAACACAGATGTACTTACTGCTATGCTAGAAACAACCTTGATGGTAAATTTTACATCAGGTACATTTGGTCAAAATTAAAAGGTTTTGCTCGCTGTTTTTATTTTATTTTATTTTATTTTTTGCTTTTTGGGTCACACCTGGCGATGCACAGGGGTTACTCCTGGCTCTGCACTCAGGAATCACTCCTGGTGGTGCTCAGGGGACCATATGGGATGCTGGGAATCGAACCCGGGTTGGCTGCGTGCAAGGCAAACGCCCTACCTGCTGTGCTATTGCTCCAGCCCCTGCTTGCTGTTTTTAAACACAAAAAGATTACTTCTAGTGGTGGAGGAGGAAGAGAAGAGAGTTTGAGGACAGGAGAACAGATTTTTTTTTTGGTACTGTTTTTTTTTTAATTTTATTCTTTTATTGAATCACCATGTGGAAAGTTACAAAGCTTTCAGGCTTAAGTCTCAGTTATACAATGCTCAAACACCCATCCCTTCACCAGTGCACATATTCCACCACAAAAATCACAGTAGAAAGAAAGAGACAGACATAGAAAGATTGCACTCATATGTGGAATATAAAGTAGCAGAGAAGTACGAGCTTGCAATGATGCAACTTCTGGCAGAAATTTATCTGGACTTAGTTACTAAAATACTAAAATACAGAAATCCAAAACCACGTGGCAGCTAGTACAGCCACACAACCTCACATCTCTTCATTCTCAGCAATGGAAAACAAATTATCAAATGCTTCCTTTTCAGCAGGTCCAACATTGTGTGTGTGTGGGAAACGGGGAAACTCCAAACAATAATAGTGAGTTTTTTGTTGAAGTATTGAATGTAATCAAATTAAAGAGAAAGTAAAGTGAAATTTATCAGCTACTGTGATTCTAGGAGAACAGATTTTACTAGTTATCAAAGTCCTGTCATTTTTTGTGTGTGGTGGGTGTGTAGGTACTTACACTACTATCATGCACAGGTAAATAAACAGCTAGGCAGGAAGCTAGGAAGATAACAGAGGGACGGGAAGGGGGACACAGACAGGAGCGGTGAGAAACAGCAGGGATCTAAGGACCCAGGGTGAGAATGAGTCTAACCCAATGCTGTCCACCTGGAATCCAAAAATAAAATCTGTTCCAATAGGTCCAAGAGAACTGAGATTCTTGAAGACAGAGTTCTGAAATCTCTCATCAAATCCAGCTTTCAGTGAGATGACAGGTAGAGCAAAGAGCAGCGGGAAGGAACGGCTGGAGCGATAGCACAGCGGGTAGGGCATTTGCCTCACACGTGGCCAACCCGGGTTCAATTCCCAGAATCCCATATGGTCCCCTAAGCATCACCAGGAGTAATTCCTGAGTGCAGAGCCAGGAGTAACCCCTGTGCATCTCTGGGTGTAAGCCCCCCCCCCAAAAAAGAGCAACAGGAAGAACAACCCCCCAAGTTTAGAGAGCTCCCTGGGGTCATACAGGACTGGAGCACCGTGCTGTGGGCCACGGTGGGGGCAGCAGCAGAGAGGGAACGTGGGAGCAGGCACTCACTTATGCCCTGCCATCGCTTTAGATCTGGCCATGTCCCTTGAAAGGAGGCCATGGGACCCCCTGCTTATGCATCAGCGATGTGTAAGGGTCCAGCTGGGTCCAGTGATGCGGACACCTGGGCCAACTCTTCAGCTGGGGCCAGATCAAAACCAAGCCTCACTGTCCACCACACTGAAATCGAAGGCAGTGATGCAGCAGTTTCAACATCACCCTGGAAAAGGCCCATAGGAAGATGCCAAGAGGAGCAAATGCCACAAAGGATTTCGCTAAAAAGTTCTCTTTCTGATTATCTCTCAAAATCGCTACTATCCCTAACAATTTTTTATTGTGAGGGGAAGAGACGTATCTCTCTCTTTTTTTTTTTACTACCTCCATTTAGCTTCTTGTTTCAATACGTCTTAGTTCCAAAATAGACCACGAGGGGTTAGAATGCATCTTTGCATGCAGGGGGCCTGGGTTTGATCACTGGGTTCCCCGAGCACTATTGGGAGCAAGCCTGGAACACCAGACTGGAAGCAGCCCCTGAGCATGGCCAGATGTGACCCCAAAATAAATTTTAAAATATATATATATATTATATAAATTATGCACAGGCCATTTTAGAACTGGTAACAGAACCCAGCCAGAGACCGGTACTGATTTATGAAACACGTAAAGACAGTGAAACAAGTTAGCAGCACTGGACCATGCAGGCGGGGCTTCTGTGCTTGCCAGCGCTGCAGGGGGGAGAGGACGAGCCAGAGGATCTGGGGCCGAGGGAGCACTCTGCAGGGGAGACGTCACTGGCTCCTGGCTGTGGTCAGTCACCTCATCCACCACACCAGGCTTCACACACCTTTCCTCCCGAGCGCCTCCATCCCAGACACATTATTTCGCCACCCCGGTACCTAAATCTTGCTGATCCTAAGTCATAAGGACTTTTATTTTAAGACAAATATTTCCAAAGCCACGCGACTCCACATGGGCCCCGGCCCACAGTTCAGGAAGCTGGCTCCACAGGACAGGCTGACAAGTGAGCACGGGGACTAGGTGCAGAAGTCATTGTTTAGGAGACCCATTGTCACACCGTGCACAAGCAAAGGGGACAAACTCCGGGTCCTTCTCTGCAAGACCAAAGGTAAGAGCGTGGCACACACAGGGCAACTGGAAGTGCTTTGAGTCCCACGTTCTCCTTCTCATAATTAGAGTTCTACAGCTTTAAGGTAATGGATACTGAACAAGCTAACGACCTGCCATGTTCAGTGAATTCTGTCCCAGGTCACACACTTCGATGGGCAAACGCCCCCCCCTTTCCCCTCCCCCTGAACACTTCCAAATAGATCACTGTTAAGTACTTGTGGCAGAGTATTAAATGTAGTCAGTGCACACGGGTCTGTTAGGGAATCCAGAAGTCAACTTAGCCGTGATGTCCCTGAAAATTAGACATAGTCCCTTCCAAGATGCCCACAATTAGAAGGAGGCTCCAACCTCACCCTCAACGGCTCAAGTCCAGTGCTCCATCACCCCGCACCTGCAGAGGAGAACCCGCATCTGTTAAGCTCCACTTTTCACCCACCCTGCCCTGGTGGGCCTGCACCTGTTACGTCCCGCTCTCCACCTGCCCCGCACCTGAGGCCTGCACCCTGCAAGGACGCAGCACCACCTCCACGCGGGACCCCCTCTCAGACCCTCTCAGGCCCCCTTCTTGAATATCAAGTCGCCTTAACGGGATGTGACCATCCACGGCTCCATCCGCTGTCGTGGACGACAACCCCTACCTTCCCCTTCCTTTGTAACCCCCATCTTTCCTTGTCCATCTTTTTTTTAACACTTGTTTTAAATTTTATCATCAAAGATAAAGCAAAACCTAAAATGAGTTGCCATTAGCCAGCATCCACTATAACTGTCCCGGGTCTCCGACTCACCCCCACCTGCTCCCAAACTCCCACGGGAAGCAAAATGCTGTCACTGGAAATTCATTCGTAGATATTTCAGCTTCTCTACAGCATGCCTTTTACAAAACATATCCACAATAACCTCAGATCTCCAAAAATTAACAACAGCTTCCATGATCACATATCCATTCAGTGTCAAAACTTCCAGTGGACACACAAATGTCTTAGGTTGTTTTTTTTTTATTCTGTTTGAATTAGAATCCAAACCAGCTCTACACATGAGTTGATATGTGTTCTGTCTTGTGTATCTTTTCATCTGTGAGTTCTTTCTTTTTTCCCCTGATACATTATGGGTTTTGGTCTTGGGGCTACCGGGGTCATTCCTGTTGGTGCTGGGGAAAGAACCTGGGGCTTCTGCATCCGAGCACACCCCGGCCTGCTGTGTTCTCTCTAGCCCAGCGCCACTGCCCTGTGCTTGCTCAAGTCTGTTCTCTCCCCGCCCTCTCAGTCCTTGCTGTACTCTACCACTGATACTGTGAGCTCTCGGATCTTACTCCCTTCTGCCTATGGCTCCATTTTCCTGTTCAATAAGGAATTCCACAACTGACTTCTCCTGACTTCTCCTTTCTCTTCTGCTCCTCCTCCTCCTCCTTCTCTTCCTCCTCCTCCTCCTCCTCCTCCTCCTCCTTCTCTTCCTCTTCCTCCTCCTCCTCTTTCTCCTCTTCCTCTTCTTCCTCTTCTTCCTCTTCTTCCTCTTCTTCTTCTTCTTCTTCTTCTTCTTCTTCTCCTTCTCCTTCCTCTCCTTGTCCTTCTTCTTCTTCCTCTTTTTCTTCTTCTTCTTCTCCTCCTCCTCCTCCTCCTCCTCTCCCTCCTCCTCCTCTTTGTACTGGGGGGTGGGGTGGGTTAGGATGGTTGGCCCATACCCAGCTATGCTCAGGGTTTATTTCTGGCTCAACACAGGGATCACTCCTGACAATGCACAGAGGATCACTTACGGTTCTGGGGATCAAACCAGGGACAGCCACATGCAAAACGAGTGCCTTAACCCCTGTAAGGTCCTTGCTGTCCTCACCTAAAACTGCAAGCCCTCTCCTAACACTCTCTCCAATCCGCCTTCACAGCCTTGTTAAAAATCCCTAGCTTTTATTACCTCCTAATGTACCACTTTATTGCTGCGCTTACAGCCTCTTTCCACCACAAAACGGAAACTCCCCTAAGCCCGAGATTTTATCTTTTTTCTGCTGTCTCTCAATGTCTAGACAGCACCCAGCCCAGAGAAGATGGTAATGAATATCTGTTGGACAAATGAGCACACTGGCACACGTGGCTTTCAAAAATGCTTCCTCCAGGCGCCTGCCTGACTCTTTGGCTCTCCCTAGCACAAGCATCCGAACACAGCAGATATGCTAAGACAGCACCTCGCGGGATTAATGGCCAAGCCATGCTTGGTGACATCTCACATCTCTCCTGACATCTGGCTTCATGATCAGCCTTGATCCCCTGGGCCCTGGCACAGGATTGGTCAAGAATGAGCTGTTCTTGCTGCCTGGGGTCAAAACCCTGAGTGGTTTGAATATCTTTGCATGTATTTCAGTAAACATTGTTTTCATATAAAATTTGTTCACAACCACATCAATGCCACACCATGTGAGATGGAGAAAAAGAACATCCATGCCTCCTTCAAATGGTGATACTGTGGGGCCAGGGATGTAGCTCAGTGGTGGAGCACTTCGCTTGGACGCATAAGGCTCTAGTAATCACACACACCCACACACATACACACACACAAACACACACACGGGGTGGGGGGAGTGCACATAGTGAGTTCCTTTAAAATCTCAGAGCATTTGAATATATTCATTAAAATGGATCACAATGACCACAGGTATAGCATGATCAGTGCACCATCATTGTTATTTTCATCTTACAGACAAGAACACCAAAGCTCATCTTTATGGAAAACAATACGAACACTACTTCAGAAACTAAGAATTGAGTTTCCATGTGACCCAGCAAGTCCACTGATGGGCATCCACCGCAAGAGCCCCAAAACGCTGTTTCCAAAAGACATCTGCACTCCTGTATCCACTGCAACACTATTCACAATAGCGAGGACCTACAAATAACTCAAGCGTTCAAGAACAGATAATTAGGCGAAGACACGGTGATATGTCGACACAAAGGAGTACTTACTTCTCAGCTGTAAGAAAAGATGAAATCGTTGCAATTTGTTGTTCCGTGGATGGAACTGAAGGGAATTGCCCTGAGTGAAGCTAGTTAGGAGGAAACAGATGACAGAATGAACTCTGTCCGACTTAGGATACAGAGAAACGTAGTGTGGGAATAACACACTGTCGAAGTCAACAGAACCTGAGAACGGGCCTACAGTTGGGATTACCAAGGGTGTCGGGGGTGGTGGGAGGGACCGAAACAGAGGTGGAGGGAAGCGGACACTCATGGATGGAGGGTGTTGTGTGGCGATGCCATCCTGGATAAAACCCTACCAATAACAGCATCATAAATCACAGCACTTCAAATCTAAAGACATAAAGGAAGAGAGAAACTCAAATAATTTTAAAAAATTATTTATCTGGGACTGCCATCTGGAGCCGTCTGGAGCACATGCCTTGCATGCAAGAGATACAGGTTCAAGTCCCAGCACCAACTGCTGCCAGGGGTGGCCCCCCAAAACAAAAGCCTGCGATCTAAGGAACATACAGAATCTCCTCTCCCACGGGTTCATGCTGACTAGGAGCAGCAGAGCTGATGGTTCAGCCACACCCCATATGCTAGAGTAACAGTGCTCCTGACCTCCCAGACTCCTGAGTAGGAAGCCACGGTCCTCCCTGTGAGCTGCTCTTCACTGGCTCCTACAAGACGGTCTCCACACAGCGTTGCATGTCGTCTCCATTGCATGCAGCTGGTGGTCTTTAATTCATCCCAGGAACAGTCCCTCCTGACCATGCCTGGCCGCTCAGTCTCTCCGCCCTCTGGCAGCCTCCATTGCTTCTGGGAATAACCAATAATGCCTCCTCCCTGCCTCTGTGTGCTTTCCTCAGACTCAGGAGTCTTCATGTACAGAGGTGCCTGGGGTTTGTCGCCCAGCATCACGGGAGCAGATTCAAGGGCAGTTTGCTTAAGGCGACATATAACTCAACTGTGGGACAAAAGCAAGGACCTGATACACCCCATATGTCTTTCATCAGACTAAAGCCCTGCCACAATCAACCATAATTCCAGATGAGGCACTGGGAAGGAAGGGCCGGAGAAAGAATTAGGGCCTGCCAAGGCCGGACAGTGTCGTCCCATGCCAGGGAGCACTCCAGAGCATCAGTCGGAAGGCCGAGCTATTCTCCAGAGATGAGAGCTGGCAAATGTGTCACCCACTCGTGCCACCTGCCCTGGCTTCACACAGTGTGTGAGCTCAGAGCAAAGCTGTAAGGGAAAGAGGGAGAAAGAACTACCTGTCTTAGCCGCAAGAGCTCCTCCTGTCTCCTGCCGGGGCTGTAAGTAATCACCTACAGCAAACTCTTGGCTCCAGAAACTTCTTATCTGAAAAGGAGCCTGACCTGGGCCCCAGCTGCCTCCCAGGCCAGGCCCACAGGCCCGCATGCATTCCTCTATGGCTGCCTGTGGAAGGCAAAGCGGCATATGTGAAAGCCACCCCTCCCCCGTGCCTTGTGCCTACAGATCTGGCCACTGATGACTCCACTCCCCTTTCTGTCCTGTGTCTGTGCTCTCTGTGCCCCCAGCACCCAGGAGCTCTAGGGGTCCATGGCATCCCTTCAGTGTGGGCGTCGTGGAGACAGACGTGGTATGTCCCTCATCACACTGATTGCTGAGGGCAGGGGCCGTGTCTCCTCCACTCCACTCAAACGCCCCAAGAAGTCTCCCTGGACGTTGCAGTGTGTGAGGTCCCAGGGAGACACCTGATGGTGCTCAGGGCTTGCTCCTGGATCTGCACTCAGAGGTTACTCCTGGCAGGCTTGGGGGAACCACATTGGGTGGTACCAAGAACCAAACCTGGGTTGGCTGTGTGCAAGGCAAGTTCCTTGCCCACTGTACTATCACTCCAGCCCCACTCCATCTTTTATTATGCCTTATGAGAATCTGAAATGCATTAAAAATAGATCACATGCATACTTTGTCTTCTCAATAACCTGCAAGGAAAAAACTCTAAAGCAGTCCAGAAGCTGGGATTTCCAGTCCCAGTTATAGTTTAGAGGCCAGAATCCAAGTTCCGGCTTGGATGTAAGTTCCGGCTCTTGTTACTTTACTAATGACTTACTAGTAACGTGTCCATAAGCCAATCACTCAACCTGTCTGAGGTTTGGTTTCCTCATACACAAATGGGGGACAGTGTTTCTCTTCCATGTCCTTACTGGAACTAGATGCTTTAGTCGGGGGTGCAAGGCCTTTCCCACCTGGTCCTGCCACCCGCTGAATGCAACTGTTGTTCTGATGCTTGAACTGCTCCACGTCCTTCCTCCCAACTTTCATCTTTCCCGCAGGATCCTCACTTGAGCCTAAAAGTCACTTCCTGGCAGAGAGAGATTATACAGCAAGTCGTACAGCACGTGCCTTGCGAGCCGCTGACCCTGGGTTCATCCCAAGCACCAGACATTGGTTCTCTGAGCACAGCCAGGAATTAACTCTTGAGCAGAGAGACCCGAGCAAGTTCTGAGCATCACTAATGGGGTCCCAATGCAAAAAAAAAAAAAAAAGTCACTTTCTCAATGAGGCCTTCCTGGCTCTCCACCCTGGACCTAATGTCCAGTCCTGGCAGGGAAATGAATCCAGGGAGCTTGTGACAATGCAGCAGGTGGGCAGGTCCAGTGTTCATTGCTTCTAAAAAGCTCTTGGGTGATCTGCTGATTCTTGGAACAGCACCCCTGCACCTCTGTAATTCCGTGATAAATGTCCCGTCACTGTCATTCCCGTGGCTAAACTCCTTACTCCAGCCCCTAGCTCAGAGCCTAGAGGAGCTGCAGTCGAGAAATGGCTGATGATGAACATGTTCGTGCCCACGCATACCAGCAGTGCCTCTCGCCTCGATATGACTAACGGCCACAGACTGCCGTGCCAGAGTCAACATTTAAACCAAGCAGAGTCTGGGACGGCTCACACAGGTGCCCAGTTAGAGTACAAAGGATTCAATAAAAGGTCAATAAGGGGTAATGAATATTCTTTCATTGATGGTACTATCATTGGGCAGGCTACAATTTCTAGAGATAATAAGCACGTCCCTGACCTGTCCCTGACCTGGATGCAGAACTAGGGACTGAACACGCCTGAGTGACTGCCGAAAGGAAACAAACTTAAGACGTCACCCACTTTTCACAGTCACCCAAACCTTCCCTTGCGCCAATTTCTACTTGCAGTTGGGAGCACAGTTTAAGCAGAGAGAGCCAAGAGGTGGTGTCCGTTCTCAGCGCAGACAAACAAGAGACGGGCTGGGAAGGACAGCATTGTTTTAAAAGTTATTTCCTTAGTCCTCAAAGAACTGGAACAAAGCAGGATTGTCCTGGCTGCCTCCCCTGCAAGAATTCCCATTCTAGGCCTGTAGAAATGCCATGGAAATTCTACTCAGAGCACAATAACGAGGCCCAAGAGGCAGCAGCCGTGGACAGGGCTGCGAAACGCTCCCCTCCCACCAACTCTGCTGCCGCTTCGAGCAACGCGCCTCGGTTCCCTGCATTCAGCCCTTCTGATCACCCCACTCCCGCCTCCACTTTGTTCCTTTCGGCCCACGCCGCACAAACTCCTTCGGGCAGGGAGTGGGCAGACATGTACACAGTTCAGAAGCTTCTAAACAAAATCATCTCAGGGAAACCTGCCGATCAGGCCATTTCCAGGAGACCGATGCAGCTCTGCGGAACCAATTCCCGTCATTCTCAACCTCCTACGGACGAGGGAGGAGCACAGAAACCCGGAGAACGCGCTAGAAAACTGCACCTTCAAGTAAGCGACTGACTCCAGGGTCAGCAGGGCCACTTACAGAAAGGGCACTGGAAGCACCCTCAGAGTCAAATGTGGGACAAAAAAACAAAACAAAAAATAAACGAGGAACTTTGTAAGGGCTGGTTTGAAAATACAGCTATGGATACAGTGTTATAAGGCAGCAGAAGTAAAAGCAAACCTATAAATATTTACTGATGGGGCTGGAGCAATAGCACAGCGGGTAGGGTGTTTGCTTTGCATGCGGCTGACCTGGGTTCAATTCCCAGCATCCCACATGGTCCCCTGAGCACCGCCAGGAGTTATTCTGAGTGCAGAGTCAGGAGTAACCCCTGTGCATCACTGGATGTGATCCCCCCCCCAAAAGACAATATGTATATATTGCCTTTTATATATATATAAAAAGTATGTATGTATATATATATGTGTGTGTGTATATATGTATGTATATATATATACTTATATATATATATACAAGGATAGTAGAGACAAATCGAAATAACTGAGCTATGGCCCTGCCCAGCACAGAGAGGAAACAGTAACAAAGTGGGATATGAGTAATGCTCAAGGGGACCATGGGAGATATCCCCAGGAGGTCAGCAGACAAGCTGGGGGAGTCTGGCGCTGAGGCTGGGGGTCAGGGAAGGGCACGCGCCTTGCCTGTGTGATCTGCCTTTGATTCTGCGCAGCTAAGACCCGCCCTCCCCCATCCCTCCTGGGAGAAACCCCTAAGCACAGCTGGGTTGTCCTAAAAACGGAGTCGTCTGGGTCGGTGGTTTGCAACCTTTTGCACACCTGCAGAGTAGGGCCCGTCTACACACAGTGGGTGTATCTGGAGAGCACACCTCAGGCCCACCTGCCACCCCAGCCACATTCGGGGCCATCAGCGAAAAGCAGTGAGTGAGTGAGTGAATGAATGAATGAATGATGTGATCAGAGCAGAAGGGCGGCTGCGAGAGGGCTGAGCAGAGGGACGCCCGGGTGCTAATGGGTGTCAGGGCACGTGTAGAGGGGAGCAGAGCAGAAAGAGGCCAGGGAGGCGGCAGGGTAGCGGGGCTGCAGGCACGGGCCCGGGGAGTCTCCGAAGCTTGAGGCCGGGACAGGGAAGTCAGGGGGGACAGGCGTGGGGCACACGAGGCCGGGCAGTGTTTGGAGGAGCACTGTGAGGAACAAGCAAACTTTAAAAAGCAGGCAGAAATGCCAGCTCGACAGGAGAGGACAGTGTGTGTCGGGAGAGGAGCTGGAAAGAATGTGGGAATTTTTGAGCGCCAGGCGGAGGGTGTTTCTGTGTTTTTCAAAGATGCGAGTGACAGAATGCATTCATTCTTCCAGCACGGCTCCGAGAGCACAGAGGATACCGATGACTCCCGAATGCCACCTTCACTCCCCGCCCAAGTGCCCTCCCTTAAGCAATGTGGCCATATCCTTCTGTCGGGCCAGAGGCCTCATTAACAGGCAATCGGGGCTCCCTGGAACTTTCTAAGTCTGGGAACTGTCAGCAGAGGGGAGCAGGTGACTCCTGAAGAATGGAGGAAGGCAAAGAGCCAACAGGACAAAGGCATGAGCCAAGCCGAGACTGAAGGACACTGACCAGGACACCACAGAAGGCAGGGCAGAAATGCCCTACAGGGAAGCTCCGGCCGGGAGAGCAAGGCCCAGAAGACGAGAACCCCGCCCCCACCACCAACACAGCAAGGGCTCTGGTTCTAGAGGGTTCTCGAAGTCAGGGTTAGCTGCACGTAGTGAGATGGTGAGGGAATGTGCCATAGTAGGACATTAGAACTAGCAGAATCGGTTTTGCATCTCAAGAAAAAAAAATACTTATTTTACTATCGTTTAGGTCAATGAGAGGCGGTTAGGTGTTTTAAAATCTGACTGCCTCAGTGGTGAAATGGTTTTCTGATACAGGCCAAGAGGTCAATAAACACTGAGCTGCGGGGCTGGAGCAATAGCACAATGGGTAGGGCGTTTGCCTTGCACGCAGCCAACCTGGGTTCGATTCTGAGCGTCCCATATGGTCCCCCGAGCACTGCCAGGAGTAATTCCTGAGTGCATGAGCCAGGAGTAAGCCCTGTGCATTGCCAGGTGTGACCCAAAAAGTTTTTTAAAAAAAACAACACTGAGCTGAATGTTTCTAAACCTAAATCACGAAGACCAACACTACGGTGACAGAAGACAGTTCCTACCTGACAGCCATTCTCTCCTCCTTTCCAAGTTCCAGGAACTCCCATTTCTCTCCCAGAGGCTCTTCCTCTGGCTCCCAGGGACGAACCAGGATTTGGTAAAGCAAAGCAGGGTACATCTATTCCCCTTGACAGTAGTTAGCTTGGGAGTGGGCAAAGCTGGCTGACAAATCAGCAGGGGCAGGGGGCCAGAGCAATAGCACAGCTGGTAAGGCGCTTGCCTTGCATTCAGCTGACCCAGGTCTGATTCCTGGTATCCCGTGGTCCCTTGAGCCCTGCCAGGAGTGTCTCCTGAGCACAGAGCCAGGAGTTAGTCCTGAGTATAGCCAGGTATGCTCGGGCTATGTAAAAACAAACAAAAAATGGGGGTGGGGGGCTTGGCTTCCAAGTGGTGCGCCACAGGTCCAGGGACCCCTCCTGGTGAGTGTTCAGTGGGAGGACTTGAGGGTGTGGAGCTGCTCGGCCCTTTGGTGCTGGGGGTTATTTGGGCCACCCCAGTGGTGCTAAGGGGCCTCCAGGGCTGTGCCTGTAGTGTTCAGGGGACCACAGTGTGCTGGGGAGCAAACAGGGCACGTGCCCTCGCCTCTCTGCCCGCTCTCTGATCCTCTGACAAAGGCTTTTATCCTTGCAGGACAACAGATAACTTTAAGACAACAGATAGTTTTATTCCTACTGGAATCTGACAATTTTAAGACACGAGGTTTGGAATTACGTCAGTCATCTTCCAAACATGTAGCACTGTCGTCCCATTGTTCATCAATTTGCTCGAGCGGGCACCAGTAACATCTCCACTGTGAGATTTGTTACTGTTTTTGGCATACTGAATACACCACGGGTAGCTTGCCAGGCTCTGCTGTGCGGGCAGGATACTCTTGGTGCCTTGCGAGGCAAATGCCCTACCCACTGTATTATCACTCCAACATGTAGAGGTGACAAACCTGGGACTGAGAGATGGCAAACTAAAGATATGGTCTCCCAAACCCCGCCGAGCCCCTGAGCACAGCCTGGTTTGGCCCCAAACCAAACCAAAAAAAAAAAAAAGATGTTCTGCGTATAGGAAGAGTTTGGGTGTATACAGAAAGAGGAAAACACCCAAGCAAGCCGTGAAAGACCCATGCAGTGTACCCAACTCGCACTGGATGTCAGGCATGCTGGCGTCTCGTTCTTACCAAGTCACTGGACCCTCTGAGTTCCTGTGTCCCATTTCACAAATCAAAGGTGTGGCAAAACCAGACTTTGTCTCCCTGGTCCAGGCTCCTGTTCTGTAAGTGATCCTGGATCCTTCTTACACCCACAGAGAAATGTATGGGCTGGAGAGCCAGAGTAGAACCATACATCTATTTCATCATTTATATGTGTAAACTGTGAAATAAGTCACAGTTCCATTTGTCACACAGCCATCTATTTTGGTCATGCCACAAAATTCTGTCCATGAAAATGTGTAATGTCCTAGGCAAGTGCCAGGTAACCTGTGACCCCTCAGAGTTGTGGATGAATAATGTGGTGTGTACAGCTACAGAGAGAGAAGTAGGTACCCGGTACATCCGGAGAAAAAGTTGATACTTTTATGAATGGTGAATCATAAGAGTTGTGTGTGTGTGTGTGTGTGTGTGTGTGTGTGTGTGTGTGTGTGTGGTGGAGTAAGGGGGATAGAGAGATAGTATAATGGGTAGGGCATTTGCCTTGCACACAGCCAACCAGGTTTGATCCCTGGCATTCCATAGGATCCCCTGAGCACCACCAGGAGTAATTCTTGAGCACAGAGCTAGGAGTAACCCCTGAGCATTGTCAAGTGTGGCCCCAAAACCAAAATCAACAATAACAAAAAAAAAAAAAAACAAACCAAGACTGGAGGCAGAGGCTAACCATTCCAGGGCGCGGCGGGTGAGGGGAGCCTGGCAGACGCACCAGGGGTGCAGAGGTGGAGAGTGCCAGCACCCGCCACCGTCCAGCATGCCTCCCTGCTCCTACGGTGCTTGGCGTGGGGCTTGCAATTTGCCCAACTGAAAAGCATCTTGTGCCCTCCCCAGATGGGCACGGCCTTGGCATTCGGTGTTCTCAGAGGAGCTCAGGCTCCTGTCCGAAGGCGCAGGGCCCCACGGGGTGGACTGGACAGGACAACGGCGCCAGCTTCTGTGGACTATGGCCAGGGCGTGGTCAGAGCAGACCAGGTGGCAGTTGTATTACTCCTGCTCCTCTTCCTCCCCATCACCCACGGCAACCCGATAAGGCTTCCTGCCCCTCTTTACCCCTGACTCTCGCTCCTATCCTTGGCGGCTATGAGCTGTACCCCTGGGCCTTGGCCTCTTTTTCCACCAGGCACTGCTGCAGTGACCAGTTTCATGAGCGACCCACTTCACATGGGCACCTCGGGCTGCTCCCAACATCCCCCCGTGCTTTTGTTGCAGGTCTTCCTACCGACACTGGGCCGAGGGGGTGACAAGATAGGGCCAACTCAGGCAGCCTCCAGCAGCAGACCCCTCCCTCCCGATGGATGGTCCTGAGGAATGGTCAGTGTTCAGAGCCCTGCAAAGGGCTGGCTCATGGGGATGGCATCAGCAGCCCACCCTCACGTGGGCACATCTGCTCTTCCAGCCTCTTTCCCTGTCCTCACTGTGCTCCAGGATGGCACATCCTAACAGAGCTGGGGTGTGTAGTTCTTCCTCTTAGGCTCTGTAGGCTTTGGCTATGACCCAGGATGCCAAGGAATTTGGGGTCTGAGAAGGGAAGAGAGCTTAGCTCCTTTCCTTAATTAGGATATCATGGGTCTTAGTTGGGGGTGCTTCAATGGAGACCCAGATTTCTTTGACCCCCTCCTGCCCTGCTGGCCACTCCCAGGGCACTGGGCCACATGCAAACACCAGGGGTACGGCATGGTCTCGCCAGGACAGTGCCTGCCACCACCACCTTCCAATGACACAAACACCGTCCTTCTCAAGTCCTTTCACTTAGGACACACAGGTGCCACCCCGCACCCACCCCCAGCTCTGCATGCCTTGTCTAGAACAGCACTCTCACAGCCCCTTCCTGCCCCCCTAGATTTTGCGTGATCACAGGGCATAGAGGTATACCGAACTGGTGTACACATTGACATTAATTATATGGAAATTTATTTATTTATTTTTTTTAAAAACAACTTTTTTTTTAATTTTTATTTTTTTGCTTTTTGGGTCACACCTGGCGATGCACAGGGGTTACTCCTGGCTCTGCACTCAGGAATCACCCCTGGCCATGCTCAGGGGACCATATGGGATGCTGGGATTCGAACCCGGGTCGGCCGCGTGCGTGCAAGGCAAACGCCCTACCCGCTGTGCTATCACTCCAGCCCCTGGAAATTTATTTTTAAATGAAAAATTCCCAACCCCGTTTCAGTTTTGTGCAGCTGGAGAAACTTTGGTCTGGAAGAAAGAGCTGGGTAGAGTACCACAAAAGGGACAGGCTGGTCCCCAATCTCTGTGCTCTGCCCTGGAGCAGGCTGGCTTCCCAGGCGCAGGGCTCTGGCCCCAGCTGCTCCCCGTGCAGCCACGTGCCCGGCAAACTCAGCCTGAATGAGTGTGTGTGTGTGTGTGTGTGTGTGTGTGTGTGTGTGTGTGTGTGTGTGTGCTGGGGTGGAGGCGGGGAGACACTGCATGGGAGTTACCAGAAAGCTGCTGAGTCTTCCCCAAGCCTCACACCTGGCACATTAGCCCACGGCACCACCCCTCTGCCCGGTCTTACCCTACACAGATGGACAGGGGTGGGTCTCAGAGGCGGAGGCAGGGGTGGGGCTGGGCACAGAGACCTCCTGTCACATGGGGTGACTGTCACCAGCTGTCCCTGACGAAGCAGCCTCTGGTTCATACACCACAGCAGCCAAAGGAAGTCAGCTGCTGGGGGAGAATTGACCTTTGAAGCAGCAGCTGACACGGATAAAAGGTCGGGTCCAGTGACAACTGGCAGTGAGCACTGATGCTAATGGAGTCTGCCAACCTGCTCTCTGAGACCCGAGACCACTGGGCTGATCACTGACCAGCCCTTCCCTTCCCTGCTCAGGAGGGGTCCCACCTGACGGAAGGAACCGAAACGCACTCGGACAGAAAGAGCTGGCTCCCCTCCTGGGAAAAACGGGCAGAAGCAAGAGATACCAAGGCCCGGGATCTGATGTGGCCTTTATCAGTAGGTAGAGAGGTGAGGTTGAGCAACTGGTAGGGCGCTTGCCTTGCACGCAGCCCATCCGGGTTTGAGCCCCGGCACCCCATATGGTCCACTGAGCCCCTCAGGAGTGATCTCTGAGTGCAGAGCTGGGAATATGCCCTGACAGCAGCCAGGTGTAGCTAAAACACAAACAAACCAAAAAGAGAGGTGGGGAAAGGGGGAAACGGTTGTAAAACTAAAAAGGTAGTCTCATCGGCTGAAATAAGAATACATTTAAAAAATAAAAGGCTCTTCTGAGCTAACAGAATGAATTGCTGTGCATAAACACCATGTCTGTGATTGACGAGTCCCCGTCTGCTGTAGACGAACCCCATGTGGACCCGGCTCTCTGCTGAGGATAGACCCCACGTCTGCTGTGGATTAAACCCATGTGGACCTGACTCTCTGCTGTAGGTGGACCCCATGTCTGCTGTGGATGAAGCGCATGTTGGCCTCACTTTTCCCCTCTCCTAACCTAGTGATGGACACTAGGACCAGACCAGAGGAGAAATTTCTGAGCGACCCTCTAATGAGCCCCCAAGTTGCCTTAGTAAAATGGCAATGACCCAGCCCTTCAGAGACATGCCTGGGTGTGGGGGAAGCCCGGTTCCTCAGGCTGTCTGACAGCCCCACATCTGTCACGCTGCTGCCACCTCACAGAGGGAAGGTCCTGGCAGACCATCCCAGAAGAGAACAGACTCGGATTTAAGGGGAAGGGACTGCCTGCGCGAGGCACACTGCACCCAGCCTCCAGGACAGCCTCCTCCGTGCCATCTATCACAGAAGGACCCAGGTGGCCCAACCCTACTCACATGGGCTTGAGAGCAGTTAAATCCAGAGTCGAAAGGGAGAACGGTGTCAGTTAAATCCAGAGCAATTAAATCCAGTGGTTTCCGGGGTTGAGGAATGAGAGAGAAACGGGAATTACTATTTAATGGGGTCAAAGTTTCATTTGGGGGCACCAAGAAGTGCTGGAGAGGGGCTGGAGCAATAGTACAGTACAGCCCGGGCCCCAATAGTTTGTTCATAGCAGGCCCAGATTTCTCTTATGTACCTGTGATATGGGTAGCACTGTAGCAATGTTGTCCTGTTGTTCATCGATTTGCTTGAGTGGGCACCAGTAACGTCTCCATTGTGAGAATTGTTGCTGTTTTTGGCATATCAAATATGCCACAGGGAGCTTGCCAGGCTCTGCCGTGCGGGCGGGATACTCTCGGTAGCTTGCCATGTTTTCCAAGAGAGACGGAGGAATCGAACCCGGGTCGGCCGCGTGCAAGGCAAACACCCTACCCGCTGTGCTATCGCTTCTCGGCCTTTTGGCTAAGATCAAGAGTGCAGTGTGCAATACAGGTCTAGAAGAGAATGGCGCAGGCCTTACGCCTCAAAACAGAATTGGGGTTTTGACGTTTCACCACATGCCCTGCAGTCAGCTGAAGAGACATCTGGGCCCCAGCATGAGCTGACCAGCCTGTTCTTTCTTCCCCAGTGCGCTGCCCACTCCAGACACATCTGCTCTAAGTCTGCAGACCCAGACCCCGCTGCCCTCCCACGTCCAGGGCTGCAGAATGCGCCGGACAGTGGAAACCAGCCCAGGCAGTTCCTTTTTTCCTGCCAGATTCCCAGCCCTAACCCTGCCCGCCAGCAGCCAGCCCTCTGCCCACACCGCATCACTGATTCACCGGGGCTTCGTCTCCTCTCCTCTCCCCGGGGCTCCCCGACACCTGCAGGCTGCCTTCCCCCCACACACACACACATTCCACCCGGAGAAGTTACAAGGCGTCTTACTGGGATGCTGGGGTGTGCTGGGGTGGGCCCACTAGCCCCACCCTTCATCCTGCACTGTGGGGAGAGTGCTGGGCAGTGGCTGGACTGGGGGGACCGGGATAGTGACAGACACACGCCCCCAGAGAGGCAGGTGAGGCCCATGAACGGAGACAATGGTGGCGAAGGCAACTCAGAGCGCAGGGTGCAGGGAAGAGCCCCCCCCCAGGATAAGTTTGCCCCCTGCCCCCCGCCCCAGGAGTAAGCTGAGTGGCAGGGCTCTTTCCCACAGGCCACAGGCGACCTGCTCTCTGTCCAACACCAGCCCGGAGAGTGAAGGCCAGCCACTAGTGAGCCCCCCAAATTTGTTCATTGCAGGTCCAGATTTCTAGCCGCAGGCTCCCTGAATCCAAAGGTAATCAGCTTCCTGGAAACAACGGCCATGTAACCCAGGCATTCTGTTTCCATCCCCAGAGAACTGCCAACAGGGCCCTGTTCATGCTCCATGTTTGTGGCTCAGGAGGCACAGGAGGCCAGAGGAGGAAGCAGCCCAAGTCGTCAGCATATGAATGGACAGACAGCAGCCCCGCGTACAACGGAACCAACCCAGCTTTAATGAGGAAGAGCCGGCCGGCACAGGCACACAGCACTCAGCCTCCAGGACAGCCTCCTCCGTGCCATCCATCACTGAAGGACCCATGTAGCCCAACCCTACTCACACAGGCGGGAGAGTAGTTAAACCCAGAGTCGAAAGGGAAAATAGTGGTTCCGGTTCCGGGGATGAGGGCAGAGGGAAACGGGAATCACTATTTAATGGCGTCAAAGTTTCACTTGGGGGCATCAAGAAGAGCTGGACGGGGGCTGGAGCAACAGCACAGTGCAAGGGCTCCTTGCGTGTGGCCCACCCAGTTCCAATCCTCCAAACCTTGCCAGGAGTTATCCTGAGCACTGAGCTAGGAGTAAGCCCTGAGCACCGCTGGGTGTGGTCCCCAGACAAAACAGAACAGGAGAAAAAATCCTGTTGAGGCAGGGGCCAGTGGCCGCATGGGTGAGCGTCACGTCACCAACCGCAGACTAACAACTCCCAGCGACAGTCATTTGTATATTTGTACATTGTGTGTATTTTGCTGCCATCATAAAAACAAAAGTCAAAACAAGCTATTCCTTACATATTATATGGATCATTAACAGGTCTACTCAAGGGGGAACCTGGATGGTAGGTGACGAGAGACCAGGAAAGGTCTGCAAATGCCTACAAGCTGGACAGTCCTCTTCACACAACTCCAACCAAGAGGCACCGAATGGAGAAACTGAGCCCGGCAGACTGAACAGCAGCTTCCGGGCCCCACACTAGCTCTGAACTCAACTTTTCTTGTCAAGGGTCAGCAAGGAAATGGCTTTTCCTTGTGCCCCACTTTCCTGAAGTGTACAATGGAAGGACTGCATTGCATCCCCCAAAACTAGGCTGGGACTTCTCAAAATACACTGCATCTGGCAGTGTATTAAGAATGCAAATAGCCACCCCAGACTGACTCTAAAATTCTGAGTCTGACCTCAGACATCTGCATCTGAAAGATCAGAGACAGGCCTGAGAACCACAGACAGGACAGTTGATATTTTTATAACCAACGAGGCTCTGGATTATTCACATTCTTTAGAAAATGAAAAGGGTCACACATCCAAACACACCAAACAAGTGCTTGAGGAATAAACAGGGTGCTGGAGTAAAAAAAAAGTAAAGGAAGATCTGCCTATAAAATAGAGGAGATTCACTTAAAAAAACAAAAGTCAGAATGAATGCATCCTCAAGAGCCCTGTCTTTAAAATACAAGAGCCTGTCTTCTACGGGAACAGTTCTCACTCAAAGCGCTTCTGAAAGTTTATTGGCAAATAACTCCGAGTCTGCTGAGAAGCAGAATGGAATCAGTCTCGTTTGTCTGGAAATGAAAGAATCTTCATTCTGATGATGCATCTGCTGATCAGGCCACTTTCAGAGATCAAATCCTTTTGGAAGGGAAGGAGCTGCCAATTAACGGAGGACACCAAGTGAGTGCAAGGCAGGCTGGGGACCCCAGAGTGTCCCCTGGGAAAGAAGCACTTGCTCCACACAAGCTGGAGGTGGAGAGAGAGAATTTGGGGGGGGGCAGCCCCCAGCCTCCCAAAGGGGACACTATCCTCACCTTTCTGTCCTCTCTGTCCTTACGGTGGAGGTTGAAGGCCAAGGGGATGACTGAGAATACACAGCGGAAACAGAGCCGTCCTTGACTCCTGCAGAAGTGAACCCCCAGGCTCCAAGGCCAGCACCCCAGACGGACGTCAGGAACTGGAGCGATGATACAGCAGGTGACGATACAGGGATGATAAAAGCACTTGCCTTGCAAGCGGCCAATCTAGATTTGAATCCTGGCACCCTATATGGTCCCCTGAGCACTGCCAGGAATACTTCTGAGCACAGAGCCAGGAGTAAACCCGAGAGCACTGCCAGGTGAGATCCCCCCGCCGCCCCCCCAAACAACAACAACAACAACAACAACAAAAACAGACCATGATGTCACATCACAGAAGGAGGCTCAGGCTCCCACCCACCCCAAGCTCTTCCGCAGACAAAAGAGTCTTGAATTGACAGAATATTTTGGCGCCAGCCCCGGTTGATTCTTTCGCTCTGGGTGGGTTGAAAAATATGTCTAACATCCCACAGAGTGCAGAGAGAGCAGAGAAGTGAAAGATTCTTTCTCGATCCCGCTTGGAGACTCTGAGTCCCCGGGAAGGAGGCAGGCAGGTCCGGGCCGGGCCGATCTGTCGCCACCGCATAACTCCGGGGTCCTTTAACTTGAAAGTTCACTGAGAGACAGAGAAGCGGGGTACGAAGGTGGAATGGATTTGGAATCTACATGGACTGTTTCATAACACCCTCCCCGACTCCTCCCAAAACCTGGAGATTTCTTCTTCCCTCGCAGAGTCTCTTTCCTGATGCCCTCCTGGTCTGACCCTCTCTCTTTACTCCCGCCCTGCTTCGCTATTTCCTGCATAAACCGCTCTGGTCCGACTGTGCCCGATGGCTGGTGGGGGGAAGCTGCCCTCCTCTCCCTGCTCTGAGCCTCCTGCCTACTTCTGGGTATAACTCAGGCCCTGCCGCCAACACGTTCTTCACTCCTGTGGCCTAGGCCACAGAGTGAGTCCTCCAGGGCCCCCGCTAGCACGTGTCAAACCACAGGTGAGGTGCTCTGAGCCCTACTATTCAGACGAGACAGGGAGACGTCCCCAAAGGTAAAGACATGAGACTTCCCCAAAGGTAATGCCTACCCTGTCCTGGCAGGGCGGGGTGCCACCTCTTTGCCTGCTGTCGGCTCCGCCAAGTGGGATGCCATGATTTCACCTCCCAAAGCTGATTGACAACCCAGTCCTTGTGTGGAACCCCGCCCAACCCCCCCCCCCACCCCGGCAGGCTGCAACCAGCGTGGTGGCGCAATGGGGTCCCCATCTCCTCGGACACTGGGTTCCTGCCCCACCCAGGGGATGGCAGAGAGGAGAGGCCACATTCAGCTTCCGCAATCCTGGTCACTCTGTGGGCACCCTTCCCCATAGCCAGGGCATCACGGCCCACTGGCTATGGCGGAAAGGCTGGTGGGCGTGTGCCACTGTGATGGGGAGAGAGAGGATTCCCGTGAGGGGGTCTGGGTCCTGTCCCCATGGCCTGCCCAGCGCCAGCAACACTCTCAAAGAAAGCCTGAGGCCCACTGTTACCCACTCTGGGTACTAGAACACCCTGGCACATTCACGGCCTGTGTCCCCTGTCCCGTGGGCCCTGGCCGGGCTCTTCCCTGCCAGCTCTAGTGCAGACCCTTCCCCAGCCTGGATGCAGAGGCTGCACCTGGATCCGGGAAACCCGAGCCCTGGGCCTTCGGAGTGCACCAGTGCTCACTAAGTCCATCTATTTCTCACTCCCCTGGTCACGTCTTCCGCTCATCCCCTTGCCGGGCTATTCCACAACAGGCCCAGGGCCCTGCAGTTGCTCTAAGAGCCCCTTCCATACTCAGGCTGAGGAAGCAGCCTGCCCCCCCGCGCCCCCCCCCACCCGCCCCAGCTGCTGGCACCAGCCAGACGTGCAGAGACACAGGACAGCTGCATTGAGACAGGGCCTCGCCCAACCGCACGCGCCGGGAAGCCGACCCTACACCCCCAGCCCCACCCCGGGCTCCGACCTCTGACCCATCGAGGCCCATGACACACAGGCTGCACACAGGCCAGCAGCATGGGGCCAGCTCCCACCTGCCAGATCTGCACATCCAGCCGACCCCAGCTGCTCCCCGGAGGGGCCCTCCTGCCCCCAGGGCTTCTGCAAGGCGGGGAGGTGGGGAGGGCGGAGAAAGCAGAGTCACGGGGTCACAGCCCGCCTCTGGCACTGCTGCCACTCAGATTCAGGCCTCGGCCGAGCTGCCGCGCCTGGTGCCGTCCGGTCATGCGCCTCCTCCGGGGAGCCACGGGGCCAGCTTGGTGGGCCTCTCAGCTCACGAGCCAGGCCCCCAGGGCGCCTCCCACCCACCACTCTTCTGCCAGGCTTCAAAGCCGCCCCTCACTCCCACGCCCTGCGCAAGGCCCCCAGACTCAGATGGACGATGTCCAGCCGCTCCTGAAACTCGCGGACGTTCTTCACATACATTTTCCAAAGGAAAAAAAATACCCCAAAGTCCCCAGAGCATCCCCAGAAGACCCAAGGGCCCAAGTAACCTGAGCGAGAGCCTCAAGGAACCAAGATCTAATTTCAAGAAAAATGTCTTTCGGGACCCGGGGTGCAGGTCGGCGGCTCTTCTCACGCCAAAGCACGGGGTTTCACCTGTGTCTGAGGAGGGAGGAAGGGGAGGGAGGAGCGGAGCAGCTGCCAGTCGCAAAGAGGAACCGCCCGGGAGAGCTTTCATCTTGACAGCCAGTGGGTAATGGGAAGCCCACCCAGAACACCCGCCCGGAAGCGGTGGGAAGCAAGAAAGCCCCTCCAGGCACTCATCTGAGCCGGTGAGTGGGGACACCCGAGCCCCAAGTGCAGGGGAGGCAGGCACAGGTCAGCTCTTGGGGGGTCCCTTGGTGGTGGCGGATGATCACACAGTACACATAAAGGACTGGGAAGGAGAGGAGCAGGGTGCGGGGTGCGGGCCGGGAGGGGCCACGACCCTCTCAGAGCAGAACCAAGATGATGCAGTGAGAGAGCTGGGAGGGGAGGGAGGGAGGGAGGGGCTCCAGGCCAGGGAGGAAGAAAGTGGACAAAGGCTGGACCCCAGAGGAAGCGTCCAGAGTCCTGAGGGACACGGGCAAGAAAGAGGGATGGCAGGAGCGTGGTCATGCGGGAGGTCAAGGCCATCCTCTCCACTGCCAATAGCCACCACCTCATGGGAGATGTGGCGAGCCCCCCACCTGCCCCAAATAAGAGATTTATGCCCTTGTCCATGCCCCTGTGCCCTTTGTATGTATCAGGCTGCCCACACCAACCCTGCCCCCACCCAGCATTAGGTCTGCAGAGCTCGAGTGAGAAGCAAAGAGGAGCTGGGTCTCAGGGGCGGGGGGCCCAGGGCGTGGCCCCACGGGGTGGCCTACCTCCACTGTGGGCCCCGGGGTCCAGGCGGCAGTTCAGGTAAGGCCGGTCCCTGCCCCCCACACCGAAGCCCCATCGTGGGG
Organism: Sorex araneus; assembly: GCF_027595985.1. NCBI lineage: Eukaryota > Metazoa > Chordata > Mammalia > Eulipotyphla > Soricidae > Sorex > Sorex araneus. The sequence continues at coordinate 37,982,675 of NC_073308.1, read as the reverse complement.
AAGGCAACAACGCCAGGCCCCGCATCACTGCCACAAACAGCCTGGAGCACCTCCAGGGCTGCCGGGCCCAGGGGAGCCCTGGCCCGTATCCACAGCAACCAGCAGCTGTGCCTTGTGGTCCCCAGGGCAGGCGGGCAAGCGGCTGCCAGCTCGAAGAAGAGAATGCTTCCCACGCCCGTTCCTCCAAGATGCGTCCTCGTGCACTTCTGGCCGTCCTCACCCCCCCACCCAATCTGCCATGGGGCGAGGGTGGGTCAGGAACGTGCCTCAGCTGGGGTCCGGGGTCCACCCCAGCACCACCAAACGGGAAAGGAAGAAGGAAGCAGACGCCAATGGGGATGATGCACTGGTTTCTGGAGGCTTTCCTCTTCGTTTCTGTTGGAAGTGGAGCCTGCATAAAACCACACTTTCCAATTCCCTGCAAATCCGGGGGGCAACTCTGGATTCAGCCCAGCCGGAAGGAACCTGAGCTGCCCGTGCACCTCTGGCGCAGACTGCAGCTCGCGGAGCACACGGTGAAACCCACCCTTCTTTCTTAAAATAAAGGCAGACGTCTAGAAGGCCTACACTGTGGGTGATAAACCCTTTCCTTTCCTCTCAGCTCCCCAAAGGAGATGCCAACCTGGAACTCCCATGCCACTGCCCCGTCACACGCCTGCAGGCTGCCCTTCACCATGGGCAGAGAGGAGGGTCCCTGGGAGAGAGAGATGAGGCTCAGAGCTTCATTTAAAAGAAAGCAGTTATTGCCCACTGTGATAGTAGCTGAAGTCCGTTACTGGATTCCAAAAATATAGGATCAGACTTGCAAAGCCAGTCCCCAGAAGGACCCAGATCCACCACTTGCTCCTGTAATGGGGTTCACCCAGAGTGGGGTGGAACAGACTTCCTTGAGTGCCTCCATTTACCCTGCAAGCCCATCTCACTGCACTCTTGAAAGAGGTCAGGTCTGCTTTTCTTTTTTTTTGGGGGGGGTCACACCTGGTAATGCACAGGGGTTACTCCTGATTCTGCACTCAGGAATTACCCCTGGCGGTGCTCAGGGGACCAAACTGGGATGCTGGGAATCAAACCTGGGTCGGCTGCGTGCAAGGCAAACGCCCTCCCCGCTGTGCTATCGCTCCAGCGAAATAAAAAAATAAAAATTAAGACTTTTTCTCTAGTTGAAATGAATCTTATAGAAAAAAAAATTTTTTTTTGCTTTTCGGGTCACATCCAGCGATGCACAGGGGTCACTCCTGGCTCTGCACTCAGGAATTACCCCTGGCGGTGCTCAGGAGACCATATGGGATGCTGGGAATCGAACCTGGGTCGGCCGCATGCAAGGCAAATGCCCTCCCCGCTGTGCTATCGCTCCAGCCCCCAGGTCTGCTTTTCAATAAAAGCTAAACAAACACCAGCTTCAGTCTTTCCTCTCTGCAGGCAGATAGGGGGTCTTGGGGGTCTTGAGGCAATACATTTCCACCAAAAAAAAAAAAACCGAGGAAGAAAAGTCAAAACCAAATTGTGATCTAAAAAGGAATTCCTGCTGTAGCCAAGCTAGATAAGTCATGTCTGGACCCCAAGGAACAAACGTGCTAGTGAGACTGAATAAAGACCACCAAGAAAAAAGGAATCCTCAACAGTGCCCTAGCAACCGACTGCCCTGGCCACGGAGCACCCTGCCGGGCTGGAGCGGCCTGGGAAAGGCCCGTGGAATCGGCTTTGCAAGGCAAGAGCGCGCCCTGCTCCAACTTGTCCGCATCCCAACTTGGGGTGCAGAATTTCTTTCTCTGGGCAGGGAGCTTGGGTCACACCCAGCAGTGCTCAGGGGCTCTTCCTGGCTCGATGCTCAGGAGTGAGTGCTGGCGCCTTCGGGGGCCGTATGGGATGCTGGAGACTTGAAGCAGGGCTGGCAGGAGCGAGACAGCATCTTACCCTGGCACTGTCTCTCGAGGACTGTCTAGTCTCCTTCCTGTCCTTCACCCTCTCTTGGCTGTATCTGCTTTCCTCCACTCTTCGGTTCAGTTTTTGTTTCGGGGGGGGGCACACCTGGCAGTGTTTAGGGGCTGTGCCTTCGATGGTGCTTGGGGTCCCATGTGGTTCCGGGAACCAAACCCAGGACTTCTCGTGCAAAGCACGTGTCCTTTGACCCATCGACCCGGTCCCTTCCTATTGCCTTTTTTTTTTTTTTTGGTTTTTGGGTCACACCCAGCAATGCACAGGGGTTACTCCTGGCTCTTCACTCAGGAATTACCCCTGGCGGTGCTCAGGGGACCATATGGGATGCTGGGATTAGAACCCGGGTCGGCCGAGTGCAAAGCAAATGCCCTACCCGCTGTGCTATCGCTCCAGCCCCCCTATTGCCTTTTTTTTTTTTTTAAAAAAAAGAAAAACACAGAATTTTTCCCCCATGGTCTTCAACTAAAATTCCTTTCTGCGAGAATGAATCCCAGAGACGTCCCTTCTCCTGTGAAGAGCCTACCCGGACCTGAGGATGTCAGCTCTCGAACATTCAGAAGTTGAGGTGTAAGGACCAGCTCCCCCACACAGATGGGGAGTGCAGGGTGCACTGAGGGCAGCCCGCAGGGCCGGGGGAGGAGGGCCTGGCAGCAGCAGGGCATCTGTGTGCCGGTCCCCCTCCTCCTGGGCACTTGACCCAGGCAGGGGCAGCAGCCGTCTCTGCTGTGACGGCTGCCACCCGGCTCTGGGGCCCGCCGCACCCCCTCTCTTCCCAAGGGCCTCATTTCCTTTCTGCAACCTCAGGAAAGAACTCTTCCACATGGCCTCTAGCCTCCTTCCTCCCAAAGAACTGCCCTGTCTTCAAAATAAAAAATCAACCTCCCCCCCCCGCCGCCATGCTCTGAAATGATGAGAAGGAAGAAAACGGACCCGTTCGTTGGCCACTCCCGCGCCGATGAGAAAATACATCAGGGGAGGATGGTTTGACATAAGCACATTCCTGCAGCCCAGACATCCTGCCGCCTCCTGACCACCCCAGCCCCCGCCCCCCAAAACACACCCCCACACACACCGGTCCTCCCCTCCTGCAGACAGCATTCCACACGGAAGGGCTGCCTGGACTCCAGGGGCTCATCTCTGCGGGCTTTGCAGAGTGCAGGCGCCCCCTGCCCCCCGCTTCCACTCCCCCCACACCACCCCCCGCAGCCAAGCCCGTTTGAAGATGGTGGTACTGGTCTCAGAGCCTGGTACTGCCTGGAGGGATAAATGAGACACAGCAATGCAGTTGTTGGCAGCGTTCGGGGTAACACACATGACGAGTAACATGCGTGTTACTTGTCGTTAGCTAGCATCTGTGTGTGACACACAAGCGTTTTGGAGGAGAGGGGGCACACCTGGTGATGCCCAGGGCTCACTCCTGGCTCTGCACTTGGGAATCACTCAACCAGATGGGGGTGTCCAGGATCGAACCTGGGCAAGGCAAGCATCCTGCCCACCATACTATTGCTCCAGCCCCAGCCCAAACTTTTCGGGAGCAGAATCCAACTTGTCACGGTTGAATTTCCAATGCTGGATTCAGTATCCGCATACTAAGCATATTCAATCATGAAAGGAGGGGCTGGTGTAAGAGTGCAGCAGGTGGGGTGCTAGCCTGGTACGCTGCCAACCCAGGTTTGATCCCTAGCACCCTAGATGATCCCTAGATCCCCACCAGGAGTGATCCCTGAGTGCACAGAGCCAGGAGTAACTCCTGAGTTTGGCCAGATGGGATCCCGAAACAAAATGAAAATAAATATAAGTGTTGCCTCTAGTTGGCCACCGACCGGTTCCTAAGACGCGGCAAGAGTGCCACATGACGTCGTGCTGGTCCCCAGAGGGATGGCTCTCCTCACGTGACCTTCTCCCTTCAGAAGGGTTCCACACATTCAGCCAGAAGGAAGAAGTGCTCTGAAAGGGACTCCTGGCACACCGCGCTGCCAGGCCTTGCCAGACCCCGCTGCCTCCCACCTGGGCTCAGGAGCCCACTGAGCGATGAAGCACTAGGGGAACTCCAGCCAGGGGCGGGGACCAGATCTGCCAAACCCCCGTTCCCCTTCTAGAATACACCAACCAGGTGCAGGGACCTGGTGGTAGAAACAAGTTCGGCTGTGCCGATGCGTTTGGCTGATGAGGCTGGCGGAAGGGACACTATTCTCCGCTCCTAGATACTTTGGAGAACAAAATAAAATTTTAGGTCACTAATAATTCCATATTTTGCTAGAACTTACTCTTCCTGAATCGCTGGGAAACTCCAGACTTGGGTTAGTCTCTTGTACACTTGTCTGTGGGATGTGTCCTTTGTAGAAGTGCTCCAGCTGGTCTCCCGGCCTCCTTTTGCAGGAAGGTACCTCAGTGGCAGCCAGGACTGTAGGGGCCCTTTAGACCCCCCGCCATCAAACCACCTGGCCTCTCTGGGTCTCTCCCTCTAACCCTTTCAACCTAACTTTGTGCCCATCTTTTAGAAATGTCCTCTAAGCAAGGAGCAGTTTTTACATGAAGGCGGCATCTCGGACAGTAAGTAGCACATCACACTTTGGTAAAGCTTTCGCTTGATGGAACAAATATATCATGCTGCATTCTTGTGATAAGAAACTTCATGAAACTAAACTTTGGGAGTGGTGGGAGGTGGGGAGGGGACAAAGTAACTAAGTCACAAGAGGGAAGAAAAGCTTCCCCAGAAAGGAACTCAGAACAACATTGTCTCCATTGCCCACCAAAGACCCAAACATCTGAAGCCCCTTTGATACAAGTGTGATGTATGGAGAAACACAGACCACTCGGCCAGGGGGTTAAGCAAAAGGCGTCTCTGAACATTCCAATTCCATAATGGCCCCAACAGTTATTTGTACCAAATGTTTACAATAGCAGCATTATTCCCAACAGCCCAAAGGCAGAAAACTCCACATTTCATTGAGGGGGGATAAGACAAATACTGTGGTGTATCGTGTCTATGTAAACACACAAACATGTATGCTGGGGTGGCCTATTGGAAGCGGATACACAAGATGTGGTATGCCCATATAACTGAGCCATTCTGCTCTCAGAGGCAAGGCACCCCGACACTCGCCACAGCATGAATGGGAGACATTCTGCCAACTAGAATGAGCCAGACCAGAGGGACAAACGCTGTGTGACTTCACTTATATGTGTCAGGTTCCGAGCCCAGTCAAATTCACAGAGAAGAAAATTAGAACGGTGAGTGCCAGGGGAGGAAAATGGGAGCTCAGAGTCTCCCCGGGCGAGGATGGAAAGTTCTGGAAGACAGACGGAGGTGGTCACTGCACAGCAACATGAATGTGATAAATGACACTTAAAAATGCCTAAAATGGTAGACATTACATTGAGTACAGATTATCACAATGAAATCACAACTATGGTGATGATGAAGAAAAGGAAAAAAAAAACAACAGCATAATGAGCACCTCTTGGCTTGGTACATATCCCTTTCTACCAAGAGCTGAACACGCTCATAGAGCACTTTCCCTGCCACCCAAAGGCAGAACACGAGTACGAAACCTTTCCTGAGCTGAGGGGCTGGAGCAATAGCACAGCAGGTAGGGCGTTTGCCTTGCATGCGGTCGACCCGGGTTCAATTCCCAGCATCCCATATGGTCCCCTGAGCACTGCCAGGGGTGATTCCTGAGAGCAGAGCCAGGAGTAACCCCTGTGCATTGCCGGGTGTGACCCAAAACGCAAAAAACAAAAACAAAAAAAAAAACCTTTCCTGAGCTGAAATGACTTGAAGCAAGAAAGACCATTCACACACACACACACACTCACACACACACACACACACACACACACCTTTTGAGAATTCCCAGACCCAGAAAATAACTTGCCAAAGCATAACCAAATCTCACGTAAGACCTAAAACAGCTCTTCTGTGGAAACGGGGAAAGACGATGAGCAGCTGGCCCGGAGAGCAGCTCCCCAGAACCAAGGCTGAGCAGACCCACTCCAATGGCTGCTGCAAACCTAAGGCTGAGGGCTGGTGCCACCGCGGGAACTGCCTGGGACAGCAACAGCAAGTAACGCAAACTCCTGGGAAGCAGGGAGCACCTGTGTATCCACTGATACGGGGCTGTGCCCGGGAACGGCAGGCAAACGCCCCAGACCCTTGGTGCTGTCCTTCTCGGCCAGGCTATCTCCTGCCTCCAGCCTCTGGGCTCCTGCCCGCCCCTGCCCCAGCAGACAAGCACGTGTGGCCAAGAATGTGTGTGAGGAACGGGGCCCTGCTCCCCAGGCCAGGCCCCTGCTGCGTGGCGCCCAGAGGACACCCCGTGGCCCCGCCCGACAGCCTGGCTCTCACCAACCTGTGAGGAGGTCTGTTAACTCTATCACCCATCAGGGAGCTGCCCCCCACCCAAGATGGGCTTCCTCTGCCTCCTGGATTCGCCACATCCACAAACCAGCCAACGGAAGGCTGCAGGGAAGAGCGGGCGAAGGGAAGGTCTCAGAGAGGGGGGCGTATGCCCCCTGAGTGTGCCACAAATACATCAGCTTGTACCAGAACTGGCTTGAACCCTCAGAGACACCGCATGACCAGCCCTATAACCCCAAAACCAGTCTGCAGGGAAAGAGAGTCCTGCAGGGGCTGGGCCGGGGGCCAGTTGGGGCTGCACCTGGTAGGCTCCGGGGATGGAATCCAGCAGGGTCCCAGCCACTGCTGTGCGGTATAGACGTGTTGAAACTCTCCGGACTGTGCCCGTTGGAATGAACACGTTTGAGGGAACATAAATTATACCTCACTACAGTTGATTTTTGAAGTTAAAACAACAGTACTAAAAGGCGAGCCCTAGGAGCCCCGAGAACGGGGCGCTGATGGATGCTTCAGCAGTAATTTAGGAGGCAAATCCTAAAGGCGGAAACGCTTAAAGGAAGCAAGATAATACCTCCCAAATGACTGTATTTACTAGGCAATCCCAGAAGCCCGAGACCTCCCTCCTTCCACCTCCCCCGCCCCAACCCCAGAATTTCAGAGTCAGGCAAACAAAGACCCCATCAGACCTCTCCTCGGGCGGATGGGAGTCAGGGTTCCCACCGCTCCTCAGAACTGGGTAATAGCATCCTGTCTACACTGGGTGAGTGGCGGGGAACAGGGTACCTTCCCCACTCGTGGTGTGTTGCCCCCATTACCGTGTCACTTCTCACGGCTCCCCACAAAGAGCCCCTTTGGGGAGCTAGAGCTCAGGGAGCACAGGACCTGAGAAGCACCCTGAGGCTTCGACGGACAGGCTGTGGGGACTGGAGACCCTCTGGAAAGCTGTGGGGACAGGAGCACTCAGGACACTCTGGGGACAGGAGCACTCAGGGAGCTGTGGGGACAGGAGCACTCAGGACACTGTGGGGACAGGAGCACTCAGGACACTGTGGGGACAGGAGCGCTCAGGACACTGTGGGGACAGGAGCACTCAGGACACTGTGGGAACAGGAGCACTCAGGACACTGGGGACAGGAGCACTCAGGACACTGTGGGGACAGGAGCACTCAGGACACTGTGGGGACAGGAGCACTCAGGACACTGTGGGGACAGGAGCACTCAGGACACTGTGGGGAAGGAGCACTCAGGACACTGTGGGGACAGGAGCACTCAGGACACTGTGGGGACAGGAGCACTCAGGACGCTGTGGGGAAGGAGCACTCAGGGAGCTGTGGGGACAGGAGCACTCAGGACACTGTGGGGATAGGAGCACTTAGGACACTGTGGGGACAGGAGCACTCAGGGAGCTGTGGGGACAGGAGCACTCAGGACACTGTGGGGACAGGAGCACTCAGGGAGCTGTGGGGACAGGAGCACTCAGGACACTGTGGGGATAGGAGCACTTAGGACACTGTGGGGACAGGAGCACTCAGGGAGCTGTGGGGACAGGAGCACTCAGGACACTGTGGGGACAGGAGCACTCAGGGAGCTGTGGGGACAGGAGCACTCAGGACACTGTGGGGAAGGAGCACTCAGGGAGCTGTGGGGACAGGAGCACTCAGGACACTGTGGGGATAGGAGCACTTAGGACACTGTGGGGACAGGAGCACTCAGGGAGCTGTGGGGACAGGAGCACTCAGGACACTGTGGGGACAGGAGCACTCAGGACACTGTGGGGACAGGAGCACTCAGGACACTGTGGGGACAGGAGCACTCAGGACACTGTGGGGACAGGAGCACTCAGGGAGCTGTGGGGACAGGAGCACTCAGGGAGCTGTGGGGACAGGAGCACTCAGGACACTGTGGGGACAGGAGCACTCAGGACACTGTGGGGACAGGAGCACTCAGGACACTGTGGGGACAGGAGCACTCAGGGAGCTGTGGGGACAGGAGCACTCAGGACACTGTGGGGACAGGAGCACTCGGGGCAGCGGAGGCGAGGCTCCGGATGTGGGCCCTCTCTCAGACTGTCATCAGCCTAGTTCCGGCCGCGCTGTCCTGAGCAGCCCCCTGACTCCCCACCTGTGACTCTGGGAGCTGTGTCTCCGCGGCACCGCCCTGTTCCTGGTGCAGGGAGGACGGCTGCCGGGCCGAGGGCTCCCCACGGGCTGGCCCCACGGAGGAGGAGTGAGCAGAGGGATGCTCGCAGGACACAGGATTTGCCCAGTCTGAAACCACAGGTCCTGGTCACCGACACTCAGACGTGTCATCACCAACATTCCCTACTCAGGTCCCCTCTGGGGACTGGCGATGGCGGGGGACAGGCCAACCACACACCTCCGGGTTCTCCTGCTCTCTCACTGGGGAGCCGAGAGCAAGTCACAGCTCCTGCCTATAAATGGGGGGCCGCCTCAGTGAGGGGCCAGATGAGGAAGGGTCCCCGCCCCACGCCTCCACCACCCAACCCTGCCCATGACTTGCTCGGGCCAGCACAAACCGGAAAGCTACCCGTCCTTCTCCAAAGGGATGGTACAGGGGCCGGAGAGATAGGACAGCAGGTAGGCCGTTTGCCTTGCACGTGGCCGACCCAGGCTTCATCTCCCACATCTGTATGGTCCCTGGCACCTCCAGGAGTGATCCCTGAGCAAGAGCCAGGAGTCAGCCCTGAGCCCTGAGTCCCCAGGTGTGGCCCAACAACAAAAAAATAATCAAAAGGGATGATAGGTGTGGGGTGCCGGGCGCCACTCAAGGCCCCTGTGCCAGGAGCGCAAGCCTTGCGCACGGGAAATGAAGTGTGGGGCCTTAAGTATTTTTAAATGCCAACAGATGTTTGCAGCGGGCGTGTAACGTGCACTTTTCCCGGAGCAGGAGGAGCTGGGAAGAGCTGCTACTGGAGACCGGGGAAGGGGGCAGCCTGGGGAGAGGAGATCAGGGATATATGGAGAGGGAGGGGACATGCAGGCTGGGGCCTGGGGGGTGGCCAGGGAAGGCGGGGCCAGACTAAGGCCACAGTCCCATACCCAAGACCCCCCCAAAGCTGGCGATGGCTGGGCTACTAGGGGACACTCATCTCCGGGACCATGGCAAGCCCCAGCAGCCAGGGCTGACCACAGTTCAGGGGAGCAGCAGGAGGCCGTGGGCCCGCGGGCTACGGAGGGCCAGGCCCGCTGTGGAGAGACCCACGGCTGGGGGACACACACGGTCCCACCTGCTCAGCGGCCGCGTGGACTGGGCCCACAGCCATACCCAGGCCAAGACGGGGACACGCAGGGACACTTGGAGGCCACCGGCACCACCCTTCCACCCTTCATGGCCACAACTCCAGGCCGAAGAGCAGGATGCTGCCCGTCCCCTCGTCCTCCCTGAGGGGCCGGGCCCTCTGTCCCGTCCCAGCCCAGGGTGGACTGGGGTGCCCTCTTGATAGGCCCCAGGTTTCTGCACCCAGCCCTCTCCAGGAGAGGCTGCAGCAGGCTGGGGCGGTCCAGAACACAGCACTCAAAGGCCCCGAGTGGACACGGCAGGGAAGGAAAACTGCCCCCCCCCCCCAAACAGGGGCTGTTAACACAGTCTGTGGCAGAGGCAGGCCAGGAGGAAGCTGCCTTTTCTACATCATTTCCATGTGCAAAAGGGAAAAACCTTCTCCTCGCTCGCAGGAGAAGCCCGACTCCCCAGTCCCGGCAGCAGGGAAGGCAAACCTGAGCTCTGCAAACGAAGGGCTGTGCCTTCCCCGGGTCCCACCCCGACTCCCTGCCCCCCCGCCCCACCAGCGTCCAGTCTGAGCTGCGGTGAGAGAGGTGTGAGAGCCTCTGACACAGATCCCAGGAGGTTACTATGAAAATCATTCACTAGTAACTGTTGCTATGAAAATTCAGAGATTCTCCCCTCCGATGCATCTGTCTGATGTCACTGACTTGCCAGCGTAGAAGGATCCGGAGGAGACGAGGATGGGTCCTTCGTGGCCCCCTCATCATGGGTCCAGATTCCGGCTACAGGAAGGCCCCCCCTACCAAAATAACGCACACCTTCACGGGGATCGGGGGGCCCGGGAGGGCGGGGGCTGGGACACAGAGCCTGCGTCTGACCCCGGGGCTGCAAGCTCCCGCTCCCTGAGACTGTTCCCTTGGCGCTGCGAGGCGAGTGCTGGGGAGGTTTGCACGGGACAGCGCGACCCAGAGGAAGTGCTCGATGAAGAGGCGCCATTGTGGCAGAGCTGGCATGACACCCTCACGGCCGGCCGGGGCGGGGGGGGGCAGAGTGCCTGTCCCTCCAGCTGCACCAGCACCACCCAGGCCTGCGGGAGGGAGGGCAGCAGAGCAGGCTCAGCACCCGCCTCCAGGAGAAAGGCGCGAGTCTCCAGCCCCTGACAACCCCTGACAACCCCCATCGCGCTGGCAGGAAGCCCTCAGACGCGAGGCACAGGATTCCACACTGTTCCGCAGGCCAGACGCGGGGCTGGCCACACCCTGCCCTCCTCACCTCCAGCCGCTCGCCAGCTCTGTGCCCTCTGCACGTAGCGGGGCGTCCAGCCCCCACACCGATCACAGTCACGGTGTTCCCAGGAGTCTGCAGATGCTTCTAAAATTAGTTGCTGCTGCTCAGAGTGCAGGGGGGTGGGGGGAGGGATGGCGGCGAAGGTGGCCGCCACGTGGGCAGGGACAGAAGCCTCGGCGGGTGGGGATTCCAAACAGCGTTTCTTCCTCCTGGTCCACACTGGACAGAGGCCGGGGGTAAGGCCAGCACACCAGGGTGGGCAGGCCCGGAAGCCTGCGCGTCCGCTCTTGACAGGGGTGACGGCGACCTGCTCCCAGTCCCTGACACTCCGCCCCAGAGACCAAGTGTTCCTTCAGTAACAAAGACTCAGTTCCTCCCGGCCCCCAGAGGCAGGCCACTGAGCCCTCCGCCCCAACAAACTCTCAAGTCACTGGATTCAGAGTGAGCCCCGCCAGAGGGAGCACTCACTGGGAGGAGCGGATGGAGCGTCCCCACGACCGGTCTCCCTCCCCGCAGCCCCGGCGCTGCTCAAAGGGCTTCCCGGCACAGGCCTGGTCCTGCACCAAGCCAGGAAGCTGAGCAAAACGTCGGATCTCCCCTTCCCCACCTGGCGGCCCCTGGAACCCCCGGCCGGGAGCCAGCGAGTCTCCGAGGGAGCGGACACAGGAGCGGGAAGGCGGCCGTGGTGGACACGGAGCCAGGAGCGGCTGCAGGGACAGCGGCAGAGGAACGGGGTGACTGGAAGAGCCGGGGAGCCAGTGCCAGCACCGCCTGTTCTCAGACCAAACGCCCTGTCCACCCTCACCGGGGCTTGGGGTCCTGTCCTTCCCTCGTCCTGAAATTCCGGCTCATTGGGATGGCTTCTCCCCTTTCAACCTCCTTGCTGACCCTCATAAATAAGTTGGCTCTGGCTTCTCCTGGAGGCTGGCACAAAGGGTGACAGGGGAGGAACGGGGCGAGGAGGGGACCCAGGCCGGCAGGGCTGACCTCCTACCTCTCTCCTGACGGGGTCCGGGTCCAGCCATCCAGAATCCTCTCAGTCTTCCCCCATGGGGATAGGCAGGGAGGGTGCCAGGTACTTGTTAGACCCAGGCCCAGCGGGCACTTGTGGGTCTGAGCGGAGCTCCCCTGGGCGCCGGGCTCGGAGGGCACCCAGTAGCCCTGCCCTGGGCGGAATCAAAATAATTCCTGGTTTCACGGTCCTCGCCACCTCCCACTCGCCACCTCCCCAGCTCCGGGGCAGACACAGGGCTGTATTATCCAGAGCCCACCGAGGCCTCCAAGAGCGCCGTGAATGGGACGCCACACAATACGCTTGTGTATTAATAACCCTCGCCACCCCCTCCGGCGCGGCACCCGCTCACCGCTGGGTCCCCCTCATGCATAATGGACGAGTTGTGTGGCCCGTGACACAAGCCGGGCTGTGCCGCTCAGGCTCGGGGGGATAGACAGAGAGGTGCCAGGCCGGGCCAGGCTCCCTGAGGCAGGGGGGAGGGGTGAGGAGCAGACCCCCAGTGACGGGCGGGAGATGGGATGGCTCCGTGGGGGAGCGCCGTGTAGGGTGGGTGGTACGGGCCTAACACAAACCCAACCAGGAACGGGAAGCGATGACTCACCACACAGCCAGGGGCCCAAGGCGGAGGGCTGGTCCCCCCAGCACCACCCTCTACCTCCCAACCCTTCTCCAAGCCCTTCAGCTGCCCCCAGAAAACGACGTCTGCTCACTGCTCGTTCCTGGTCCATCCCTGGCCCCACTTCAGGGCCTGGCTTCTTCTCAGCATGGAGGGCCCCGATCCTCTGCAGGGAAGTTCAGAAATTGGCTTCAAGTTCTTTTTTTTTCTTCTTCTTCTTTTTGGGTCACACCCGGCGATGCACAGAGGTTACTCTTGGCGGTGCTTGGGGACCATATGGGATGCTGGGGATGAAACCCAGGTTGGCCACGTGCAAGGCAAACCCCTACCCACTGTACTATCGCTCCAGCCCCGGCTTCAAGTTCTTGAACTCGTTTGTGCCCTTAGGTCCATACATCCCACTTCTGGGGCTACAGGGTACACAGTCACGGAGCATCTGAAGACAGAAGTCAGCGTGCATCACGGTATGGCTTATACCGGCAAAATATTTTAAATGACCTAAATAGGTCACTTAAGAAACGATACACAAATTTCAGTGTGTGACAGGCAGCAAAGTATAAAATGAGGGTTCTAGAGCCAGAGGACTTGGATAAATATTTAGCTCTGTGTTCACTGTGTCACTGTCATCCCGTTGTTCATCGATTTACTTGAGCAGGTGCCAGTAACATCTCCATTTGTCCCAGTCCTAAGATTTTAGCAGCCTCTCCTTACTCATTTTTCCCAACAATTGGAGGCTCTTTTCAGGGTCAGGGGAATGAGACTGTTATTTTTTTTTTACTGTACTTGGCATACACCACGGGGAGCTTGCCAGGCTTTTCCGTAGCTCTGTGTTACCCCGGGCAAATTACTCAGTCCCACCCTAAGCGCTTTTCTTTTCTGTATAACTGGCATGCTGATAACAGTCCTAAGAGATAAGGATTCAAAGGAAGTTGGCATCCCATATAATTAATACAAAAAGTTTTATTAGCTTCTTACTACTATGTCTAAGCAATAAAAGTTATAAAAGTTATAAAAGTTATAAAAATTACAATGAGAGAGAAATATTTCTTGTTTGTGCAGGGGTCACTCTTGGCTCAGAAATTACTCCTGGCGGTGGTCAGGATATGGGATATGGGAGATCAAACCTGGGTCAACCGCATGCAACGCAAGTGCGTGATCCTCTGTACTATCTCTCCAGTTCAAGAAATATTTTAAATATGAAAAATGATTTTAGAGAGCAGATTAAGGCTTGAAAGAGAGTAAGGGGTTAAGGTGCTTGCCTTGTACCCCTCCAACCCTATTTCTAAGCCCTGAGCACCACCAGGTATTAATCCTAAGCATAGAGCTGGGACTAGCTCCTGAGCACTGCCAGGTGTGACCCCCAATCCTTTCCTAGGGCAAAAAAAAAAAGCAGATTACAAAAATAGGACAAGATCTGCTATCTTTCAGTCGTAAAATGAGAGATAATGTGCATCTCTGTGCTTTTTTAATTTTCTAGTTTTTCTGTAAAGGTAAACCTAGCTTTGTTAACAAGAAAAGGGTGTATGATATGGGAGGGCTCACTCCCCCATGCAGAGTTCAAGAGTGTTGCCCTTTTCGAGGGGGTCTCTGCGTAGGCCCCAGCACAGCACAGCCTCATGCTGGGCTTCAACATCAGACCAGTCCAGGGCCCTGGCCCCCTGCAGCCCCAGCTTCCTCTCCCCTGGAGCCTGGCCATCTCTGGGGGGCAAGTCTGAGGGGCCGAGAATGCTGGTGGGCGAGTGGGATTTGTGAGCATGCAGACCAGCTGAGAGTGCAGACGGGCAGCCCAGCGGTTCGGAAGCAAAGAGAGACACCTCCTCGGAGGGGAGCAGAGGCAACACCGGTCCGAGGGACTGACACGGAGAGACCAGTTATTTCTCGCACACGTCGAGCAAGACAAGGGAGAAGGCGCCAATAGCTGCCAGGTGTCGAGGGTCCCAGATGCAGCCTGGTTCCCGTTCACATGCAGGACGCTGCAGTTCCTTGGGCTTGGGTGCTCATGGGAGCAGCCGTGCCAGCCTGGCTCTCAGAGCTGTGTGGCATCCTTTCCCAAGGCGGGAGAAGGCCTTGTGGAGGGCATCAGTCAGAGCCGGGGTACGGGGCTCAAGAGCAGCAGGCCAGGCCAGCCTGCTGTGAATCCCATTTGCAGAAAACATCTCGGCAGGGGGTGGCCATGAGCACAGCAGGAAAGCAGAGGGCAAACTCCCGCGGTGTGTCCTGGGTGGGGCTGACAGATCCCAACCTCCAGCCCCTGCTAGCCACAGCCCCCACCTACGAGCACTGAGCGCCAAGCTTAGCTACTCCCTTCCACACCAGCACTGAAATGATTTCATGGGCCGGAGACAATGCAAGGATTAAGGCAATAACCTCGGGTGGGACCAACCCTGGTTTCACCAATGCTCACATAGGGCCCCCCGAGCACTGCCAGGAGTGACCCCCAAGCACAGAGCCAGGAGTAGGACTTCAGCGTTGCCAGACATGCCCCAACTGCCACCCCTGCCCCCCAGTCTATTTTGGGCTAGCTACATTAGAGACAGAATAGAGAGGTTGAGGCAAGTGCCCTGCCTGCAGCAGGGTTAGCCCACAGGTTCACAGGGTCAGTCTGTGTGAGCCTGAGGCCCGCAGACCCCGTTGGCTGACTGGCAACTGCTGTAGCCAAGGGCCCAGGCTCATCTCGGGCACCAGTCCTCACTGTCCCCAGAGGAAGGTGACCTGTCACCACCTGTCCCAATGTACCTGTCTCCAGGGACAACGCAGGAACTGGGTGGCAGAGGAAGCCCAGCACTGAGAGGGAGCGGCTCGGAGGGCGTCTCCCAGAGGACTCGTCTAGTGCCCAGACCCCAGGGGTGCCCAGGTCACTCAGAAGAGACCCGTGCAGAAGCCTAGAGTCAGGGGGCCCGAGTCCGCTGGCCTGGGTCTGTGCCACCTCTGCGGGTGCTTCTGAGTCTGTGCAGTGCGGTGGCACATCTGTGTGTTTCTAGAAGGGGTCTCAGTGCCCAGGGGTGCCCCAGCTGAGTGCAGGCACGCTCTGCTCTGCTGCACGTGTGCACGCTGGTCTAAGGGATGTGTAAAGCGAGCCTAAGGCATGTGGAAGCGTGTCTATGGCAAGCCTAAGGCATGTTCAAGTCCATGTCTAAGGCACATCTACACACATGTCTAAGGCGTGTCTCTGCGTGCGTGCTCTCTGACCGCTGCGTGAGGGGTGGCTCTCCCACATGGTTCTCAGCTGCTGGCCGGCAGAGCAGTGTCAGTCCACAGTGCAGAGAGGCTGAAGCCATCGTCTCGGGAACTCGTGGTCAGCACCCAGCAATCTGATGCCCACAAGAGTCCACTGACTGTTCTTGTCTTTTATTTATTTATTTATTTTTTGCCTAATGTCCCCTTCTCTACCCAACTAAATGCTCTCCACACAGGCTCTGCACCCGAAGGAGCCACTTTTGGAAGCAAAGGCCTGAGGTCAGTTGGGCCAGTTCCACAGCCTTTGTCTCCTGAAGCCCTGTTACCTAAGAACTGACCTCTCACCGGAACTGGGCGCAGCTCCAAGTCCCTCCACGCTGGAATCCAGAGGGCTGCCGGCCCCGCCAAGAGGGCATCCTGTTACCGACTTTCCTCTAGTCCACTCCCAGGGCTGCTCCCTCACAGGCTGGTGCTCACGGCAGGTACAGGTGAGCTGAGCTGATCCTGCGCGGTGCCAGGATCAAACATGCCACACAGACCACGAGGCCTGTGGTCTATACTGGTAGACTCCCTGCCCTGTCCCGGACATCTGTTCCTGGCTCTGAAACTCCACATCTCGGACCTGGCTGTAAAACGGGAACAGTGTTGATGCAGTGTGAATGGAAGGAAGGGTGGAATGTCAGGAGAATTTAGTTCGTCACTTTCAATCTTTCCATGGAACAGAACCCATTGGTTACCTATTGGTCGGATAGCACTGTAGCGTCCCACTGTTCATCGATTTGCTCAAGCGGGCACCAGTAACATCTCCATTATGAGACTTGCTGTTACTGTTTTTGACGTATCAAATATGCCACCGTAGCTTGCCAGGCTCTGTCGTGTGGGTGGGATACTCTCGGTAGCTTGCCAGGCTCTCCGACAGGGACGGAGGAATCAAACCCGGGTTGGCTGCGTGCAAGGCAAACGCCCTGCCCGCTGTGCTATCAGTCCATTGGTCAGGTAGCCAATCAAAATAGAGAATGGGATGGCTGGGGGAGGGAGATGGCAGCAGATCAAAGGAGGTTCCCAGCCCTCCTTGCCTCTCTTTCTCTCTCTCTCCCTCTCTCTCTCTTCTTCTGCCTCTCTCTCCCTTTCTCTCTCCCTCTCCTCTGTCTCCGTCTGTTTCTGTCTTTGTCTCTGTCTCTCTTTCTCTCTCCTTCTGTCTGTTTCTCTTTCTCTCTCTCCCTCTCTCTCTCTTTTTTTTTCTTTTTGGGTCACACCCGGTGATGCTCAGGGGTTACTCCTGGCTCTGAACTCAGGAATTACCCCTGGCAGTGCTCAGGGGATGGTATGGGATGCTGGGGATCGAACCTGGGTCGGGCGCATGCAAGGCAAACACCCTACCCACCGTGCTATGGTTCCAGCCCCTCTCCCTCTCTCTCCCCCTCTGTCTCTGTCTCTGTCTCTCTATCTCTGTTTCTTCTTCTGTCTCTCCCTCTCTCTCCCCCCTCTCTCATCTCTGTCTCTCTCTCATTCCCTCTCTTTCTGTCTCTGTCTCTCTTTCTGTCTCTGTTTCTGTCTCTCTCTCTCTCTCTCTCCCTCTCTTTCCATCTCCATCTCTCTGTCTGTCTCTGTCTCTGTCTCTCTCTCTCCCTGCTCTTTCTGTCTTTGGCTCTGCTGCCTGTACTTGTCTCTCTCTCTTCGCACATGCCCAGCCGACTGCAGGCTCTGGCTCACGCGCCCAGACAGATGGTTAAATACAGGCAGGACTCACAGGCCAGAGCAGGCAGAATACAGGCAGGGCTCAGACACCCTGGAAGGCTCTGATGTGGTGTCAAGTCATTGCCCAGACAGGGGCAGATACTGAGCATAAGAGCCTAACTGTTGTAGACGTTGCCATGGCAGGAGACTAGGAAGGCCAGGACAGGGCAGCAGGCGCTGCTGGGGTACGGGCGGAATGGAAAGGCCAGCCACGGGCATAGAGCACAGGGGTCTCACGCACGTGCCTATGGTGGCAGACTGGAGACTTATGGAAGATTGGACAAAACATCAGAGAACCACCCGGATACATCCCAGGATTGGCCCAGGGACACGATTTCAGACCAGGAAAGCAAGCACAGGGGAGTGACACGGGAACAGGACCTGGGAGAGTGACACGGGAGCAGGACCTGGCCGTCAGACACTGGAGTGAACAGACCACATACAGGCGATGCGGCGGTGCCAGGGGCAGGACGAGAGACACCGTACATGGGTAAAGGAGACACCGGACATGGGGAGGAACTGGGACCAATCCACTTAAACTGTAAAATAAACTCTAACTTTTGAAAAATGGAATCACTGTGAGATAACACAATTACAAAATTGTTCATAATTGGGTTTATGGACAATCAACCTCTCTTATGTCTCTAATGTCCCTAATGTCTCTAAAATACACGGGGGGCAGGGGTGGTGGTTGGGGCACTCCTGGCAATGCTTAAGGCCTACTCCTGGCTCTGTGCTTGGGGACCACTCCGGGCAGTGCTCAGGGGGCCATACGTGAGCACTGATGAAACCAGGGTTGGTCCCTCCCCCAGGTAACTGCCTTAATTATGAACATACAATGTTCCAACACACAACCCTTTACCAGTGTACATTTCCCACTACCCTTTACCAGTGTACATTTCTCACCACCAATGTCATTTTTCCTCTCTCTCTCTCTCTCTCTCTCTCTCTCTCTCTCTCTCTCTCTCTCTCTCTCCCCCCTCCCCTTTTGGGCATTATGGTTTGGAATACAGGTACTGAAAGGCTTGAGTGATAGCACAGCAGGTAGGGCGTTTGCCTGCGGCCGACCTGGATTCGATTTCTCTGTCCCTCTCGGAGAGCCTGGCAAGCTACCGAGAGTATCTCGCCCCCACGGCAGAGCCTGACAAGTTACCCGTGGCATATTCGATATGCCAAAAATAATAACAACAAGTCTCACAATGGAGACGTTACTGGTGCCTGCTCGAGCAAACTGATGAACAACGGGACGGCAGTGCTACAGTGCTACAGTACAGTGCTCTTTTCAGCACTCAGCTCTTGTCCAGAGTGATCATTTCCAACTATCATTGTCACAGTGGTCCCTTCTCTGTCCTAACTGCACTCCCCCTCCACAGCCCCCAAAGAAGCCGTTCCTTGACTCCAACCACACCTGGGGAAGGGAGAAAGTCTTCACCTTCTAGACTCTGACAAAAGGCCCAGTAGAAAAGTTCTAGAAAGCACCCACAAAACCCAACTCAAAAAAGAAAATGCATCCAAAAAATGGGGGTAGATCTAAACTCACTTCCTAGAGCTGACAGGCAGAAGACCACAGGCACCATGGTGTGATGAAAAAGCATTCAGAGAGATGTCACCTCATCCAGTGAGGGGGGAAAAGAACAGAAACAGCAGATGGTGGCAGGGATATGGAGGAAAGGAGCACTGACTCACAGGAAGGAGTCTGCTCTAAAATTAAAGCTAGAACTGCCACATGCCCCAGGGAGCCACCCAGAGGTATCTACCCCAGAACAAAACAAAACACTGGGGCCGGGGGGAAAATAGCTGTACGGTGCTTGCCTTGCATGCCACTGACAAGGATTCGATCCCCCCCACCACGTACGGTCCCCCAACTACTGCCAGCAGTGATCCTTGAGCACAGAGCCAGGAGTAAACACTGAGCACCACCAGAGGTGGCCCCCAAACAGACAAACAATAACAACAGACGCCCCCCCCCCCCCGCCGCCGACTAAGTCAAAGAGACAATGCACACCTCTGTACATCAAAGAGCAATTCGCAACAGCCAAGTTCTGGAAGTACCCAAGTACCCAGGGGTAGATTCGAGGGTAAAGAAGTTGTCGTTTAGAAAAATATGCACGCAGTGGAATGCTACTCAGCTGAAAGAAAAGACGAGCCCTGCATTTTGCTACACATGGCTGGAACTGGAGACGGTCATGCTAAGTGAGTCAGAAGGAGGAAGACAAACACCAGATGATCTCGCTCGTATGTGGAGTATAAAGAAACAAAGCACCGGGCTGGCGTGACAGTTAAGCAGGGAGGGCACTTGCTTGCACGCAGGCCCACCTGGGTTTGACTCCTGGTGCCACCTATGGTCTCCTGAGACCACCAGGGGTGATCCCTGAGCACAGAACCAGAGTAAGCCCTGAGCACTGCCAGATACAGCTGCCATCACTCCCCATCCCCCACCCCAGAGAGAAACAAAACGAGGAAACAGAGAATGGCCAATGAGAACAGACCCTTAAACTCTGACAACAGCATTTACTAAGAAGGGACAGGTTACTGATGGCGGGTGTGGTGTGGTAACACAGTACTAAAACACAGAGCAAGAGGGATAGTACAGGGGCTGGAGTGATAGCACAGTGGGTAGGGCGTTTGCCTTGCATGCGGCCGACCCAAGTTCGATTCTTAGCATCCCATATGGTCCCCCAAGCACCGCCAGGAGTAATTCCTGAGTTTTGAGCCAGGAGTAACCCCTGTGCATCGCTGGGTGTGACCCAAAAAGAAAAAAAAAAAGAGTGATAGTACATTGGGTAGGGTATTTGCCTTGCACACAGCTGACCCAGATTTTTATCCCCAGCATCCCATATGGTCCATCAAGCCCCATCAGGAGTGATTCCTGAGCACAGAGCCATAAATAAGCCCTGGGTATAGCCAGGTGTGGCCTAAAACCAAAAAAAGAAACAACCCTCCACACCCCCTTCCATACACACACATACACACGCACACACAAAATTTATACTCTTGAAACCAGTATTCCCTGGTTTCAATAAACCACTCACACAATAAAGTAAATAGTCCCAAAACCACACACACAAAAAAGTAAATAAATAAATGCTGTATAAAGCCCAGCTCACCAAGCTATTACCCGTCTTTCTTTTTCCTTTTGTGATGAAGACACTGTGATTTACAAAGTTGTTCATCAGCGAGTTGGTACCAGCCTTCGAACCCTGCCCCAGAGAAGGCGAGAGAATAAATCAGACTCTGTGTGTGGGCTCCTCTCCCTAGCGTGACTGACGGCTCAGAGAGCCCAGTGCCCTACCAACACTTACAAAGACGGGGGACTTGTTCTCAGCCTCTTAGCTCCCTTCTATCTCCTCTCCCCCACGGCAGGGAGGACACACAGCTTTGTATCCCAACCTCTCCACCACACTTCCAGGCCATACCTAGTACTGGACACATGTCCAGTCCCTAAAAACGCCATCTCCAGTTTTCTGGAGGAATAGAGGTGGTCAGCTGCATTTAGACTATAGGCCTCTGAAGCTGGTTTTTTCAATGAACACACCAGAATGTATACATTTAAAGGAGTGCTATCGCTTTTAAAAGAAGTTCCCTGGCAGGGAGATATGTATTGAAACAGTGGGTCTGGGCTTCCAACATCCGGATGCTTCTCTCTGGAACTGCACTCAGACCCTGCAGCATCTCCTTCGGATGCCTGCTTCCCCTCAGGGGCAAGATTTTGTTCTGGGAAGGTAGAGGTACTGAATTTTCTAAGCTGAAATATTGGTCCACAAATGGGAAAGATGGCCAGTGATCCAGTTGGGAAAACGGGTCGGCGGCAAAGATGATTCTCAAGGAAAGCCCCGATGCCTGTTCCTGGGCTGTGAGGCTGGTAGACACACACAGTTCCCAGGACAGCGCCTGTGGGTGAGCCAGGGCTGGGATGAATACCAGTGAGACATCGCTGTCACCACTTGGTTCCAAGTGATGGGACTTGATCCCATCACGATCCTGCTCCGGAGCTGGAGGCTTCTAATTCCCTCTTCTAATTACAGAGGTCCAGGCCCGGCATGGTCATGGCTTCAGACTACACCCCCCTCACAGGCTGGTGCTGACCAAGAAGCTGATAGGATACAGAGCAGAGGGTCCCAAAATTATTGGCCTAATTCCCCTTTTTCAGAAAAAAAAAAAGCAGCACTGTGTCCCGCTGGAAATCTTTTTTTTTTTTTTTGAGGGGGCCACACCCAGGACTTACTACTGGCTCTGTACTCAGGGGTCACCCCTGGCTATGTTTGGGGCACCATAAGGGGTGTTGAGAATCAAACCTGGGTTGGCCACATGCAAGGCAAATGCCTTATAGACTCCAGCCATGAAAATCAATTTTCTTAAGGGAACAGCAAATGTCCCACAATTGCACTTAAAATTACTACTGCGCCCCAAGTCTCCATTTTGGGAAATACTGATCTAGAGGTTCCTCAGCAAGTTAAACGCTGATTTGCCATATGACCCAGAAACTCCACTTCTGGGGAAAATATCACCCCACCCCTCCAAATCGAAAACAGGTGCTTGTACTCAACAGGGTCTCCCACAAACACATCGGTCCATCAGCACGTGAAGCTCAGACCAACGCGGCAGGCCCAGGCCTGTGGCTCAGTGTGATAAAGCAACTGCCTTGCAGCTATAAGGCTGCGAGTTTGATCCCTGGCACCGCCCCAATGTCACTAGTACACAGGGTGACGTGCTGGCTCTGCTAGCCTGATCCTTGAAGTCACAGGGGGCAGAGGGAGAGACAAGAAATCTTTTTTTTTTAAATTTTTTTAAATTATATTGAATCACCCTGAGATAGTTACAAGCTTTCATGTTTGGGTTACAATCTCACAATGATCAAACACCCATCCCTCCACCAGTGCACATTCCCCACCACCAATATCCCGGGTATACCCCCCCTTTCCAACCCTCTTCCTGCCTCTAAGGCAGACAATATTCCCCATACTCTCCCTCTACTTTTAGGCATTATAGCTTGCAACACAGACACTGAGAGGTCATCATGTTTGGTCCATTATCTACTTTTGGCATGCATCTCCCATCCCAACTGGTTCCTCCAGCCATCATTTTCTTAGTGATCCCTTCTCCATTCCATCTGCCTTCTCCCCTCCGCTCATGAAGCAGGCTTCCAGCTATGGGGAGACAAGAAATCTTAATGCAGTACCAATACTAGCACGAGCTCCAGCATGGAACCCCGACAACACGCTGAGTGCAAGAAACCAGACACGACGGCCACGATTCCACGTTCCACAGCATAGTCACCAGTTCCTTGACATGTGAAAAGGCATATTCCTTTGAAACCAAATGCACAGAGAAGTAAGAACGATGGATTTATCTGGGAAAACTTTGCACGTTTCTAGACACCCTGCCAAACCACCTACTATGTCTTATACAACATCATACGTAAGACCGGCATTGCTCAGACTAACAGAGGAAAGTGGAAATGAGAGGGGACAGCCTGCAGAGGGTGGTTCTGGATGCCAGGACGGGGTCAGCGGGCACCTTTGGCAGCTCAGAGTGCCCAGAGCTTCAGGGGCATCTGCGGTGAAACCCACATCTGTGTCCATCTGTATCCTATAAGCAAACACTCTCTTCGGATTACTTGGTGACTGAAATGTACCAGTATGGCTTTTGGTACCAGCAAGAAGGCGAAAAGAAAGCCAAAAAAGCGGGGTGAGAAGGGGCCTTCGGGGTGAGCCAGCAGAGAGGGATCTGGGCAGAGCAGAGAGGAGCAAGCACTTCCCTGGGGGGGGGGGTGGCAGGGATGGCGGGGGCGGGGGGGGAGGGTGAGGGGAGGAGATGTGTAGATGTGTTCTCCTTTCATGAGGATGACAGTCAAGTGGCCACCAGCACTGTGGGTATGGGTGAATGGTAACTGTTAACGGTAATGGGTGTAACACTGTGGGTACGGGCAAATGGTAAGTGTGTAACCCTCTGTGTAGCACTGTGGATATGGGTGAATGGTAACTATGTAACCCAAACACCATCACTGCGGTGGACTCAGGCCCCCAACAGTTGGCTCTGGAATGGTTAAATTGGAACTGGAGACAGAGCTTCGAGGACTGCACCCACGCTCACTCCCAATGTCCAACTCACAAAACGCCCAAGGATGAAACACGAAATGGCAAAATGGACACATTTAACTCAGTGTTATGTACTTGACTAATACACAACACGGACAGTCTGTGGGGTGGGCCCAGGAGGGCAGGAGGTGGCGGGGCCTCTGAGCTGAGACCTCCACAGTGGGCAGAAGGGAGCAACATCAGGACACTGGTCCATGGACCAGGGACCACCTGCCCCGCTCCTCACCCAAAGGATGGGAGAGAGGAAACGCTTCCCGGTAAGTCCTGGCGAGCAGGCAGAGGAGGGAAGCAGGGGGTTCCTCGGGCTCCCCACCAGCACGTTCCGTTCCTACGACCCCGGCTGAGCTCACACCTGCTGAGCATCTGATCAGAAACAAGGCTTCCTCTCCACCCGCCGCTCTGCCCCGCAGGGCTCCCCCTTCCCTCCCCTGCTCCTCAGGGATATTCACAGATGCTCCAAGTCCACTCTGCACCCTCAGCTGGAGACTTCAGCAGGAACCCACACACCAAGAAGGCAGCTGAGCCCTCCCTCGACCCCCCCCCCGCCACAGCTTCCGGCTGAGGGGTGCGTCCTCATTTCTGCATGTGAGGATTTGCAAATACAGAGCCCAGACAAGGCCCTTAGCAGCAATTACAAGACTAATGACATTAAGTCTTAAATGGTTCTTTCAGACTCAGATCCCTTATTAGCTGTGACAGCCAGTGAACCAGGGGAGCAGTGAAGTGTGATGCGTATGAAAAATAACCGAAAAAAATGCAGCGGTCTTCACGGCTGAGGCTCAGAGCAGCTGCAGGACCTGAGATGTAGCCTCTACCAGAAACTGGGGAGACCCCCAAGAGGTGCATCCATGCCTACTGTCACCTTGGCATCTCCTCTTCTCCCCAAGAACTTCGGGAACCAGTCTTTGGGTGCACTGGAGCCAGAGGGCACCTATTACAGCTCGGGGAGCACTGTAGGCAGAGAGCAGTGAGCAGGTTCTTGCCAGCTGAATGGTCTGGCACCTTCCAGCTCACATGCCAGGAGAAAGCAACGAAGGTGCCTCCCGGGGGTGTAAGGCAGGCAAAGACCCCCCAGCCCATCCTGTGTCAGGGCAAACTCCCAGCACAGTGAGTGATGCCGGTATCAGGGTGGGGGCAGGGTCCCAGGGCTGGGAGGAGAGTCTGAACTAAGAACCAGCCCAGAGGGCTTTCCAGAAAAAGTGGGGGGGAGGTCAACTCCAGTCTCTGGGGTACCAAGAGAAACCCCTCCTTACTTAACAGACAAAGGGGCATCGCCCCCACGTGCAGGCAGGACACAAGCTTACCCACAAGAAATCTGTGACACCCAGGAAAATGGGGGCCCAGGCGGGGTGGGAGGGGGAGGCGGCTGAGAGGCCACCGTCAGGCAGACCACCAGCCTGTCTCCATGGCGACGCCGTCCTGCGTGGATGCAGGAATAAATTATTGATCACGGCCACACTTTCCTGCTTCCCCTTGGGGAAGGCCCTCCGTGCGGCAGCCCCTCGCTCCCCTCCTCCCCTCGTCTGTACACTATGAAACAACCTGCTGGAAGCCACACCAGAGCCAGAAGATCACAGGTCTGGGCCTCCAGCCCCCCTGCCTCCCCTACCCCCTGTGGACCCGAGTAGGGGCTGAACACCCCCTCCCAAATGCCTGAGTGGAAGCCCCAACCCCCAGGACTCAGAACATAACTGAGCTCAGAGATGCCTTTAACAAGGTCCCTGAGATCAAATGAAGCAATGAGGACAGGCCCCAATCCAACCGGGCAAAAGGAGCGAGGACCAGGACACGGACAGGCTGGCAGAGAGAGGGGGCCTGTGAGAACACGGGGAGAAGAGCCACCAGCTGCATGCAGAGAGTGAGGCCTCGCTGGAAGGCAGCCCCCCTCCCCCGACCCGAACCTTGATCTTTAACCTCTGCCTATGGAGAAAGGGGAAAGGCTTTTGCATTGCCTTGTGGGCCATAGACCTTTCATACAGTACTCCTCCTATGGAAGACCCCCTAAAAGCGAGACTGAAAGCATCATCAAGCTGCAGGGTCACAGCACCCTGAGACCCCACCCACAGGTCACATGCAGGGGCCCAGAGCTGGGGACACAGGGCTGGTGGATGGGGGCTGAGCCCAGTCCTGGTGTCGGAGGGTGGGGACAGGACCCGCAGCACAACAGCTGACTCGCGTTCTTCACTCTGGCTGACCACTAGACTCCCCCACCTCCTGGGCGTCCAATTCCCCGTTGAAGGGGTACCAGGCAGCAGGCCAGGCCGAGGCCTGGGAGGCATCAGGAATAACCAGAAGCCAGGGCCACTGGCACAAGGTGGAGGCGGGGGGAGCTGGTTAGAGGAAGAGACAGCCCCACTGAGTCCAGCTGGAAAACCGAGAGGTGACCTTCTAGACTGAGGGAAAGCTGAGGGCAGGTGGGGAGGGGGCACATGTGAGATGGGGGCAGCTTCCACTCCAAGTTCCACATGGAATCTGGCCCCACAAATACACCCAAAGGAACTGAGAACAGACCTCCAAAAAGTACATGCACACACACGCTACACACACACACACACACACACACAGAGTACAAGCACACACATGCATGCACAGATGAGCACACGCGTACATGCATACACACATGCGTGAACACACACAGGGGTACATGCACACACATGCATGCGATGAGCACAAGCACACACGAGCACACGTGTGCACTTGCACACACACACATGCACACATGCCCACCTCCTCCTCCCATGTGACATCCCACCTCTGAGGCCTCACAAAGACTTCCTCGCCCCTTTCAGCTGATGCTTCCAGCTGGAACATAAGCCCTTGGGGACAAAGGCTTGTCATGCTTGTTAGGTCCGGACCCCACTCCCCGCTGTGTGACCTCTCTGGGCTCGTCCTGTCTCAAAGAAACTGGGAATAATGAGCACTGTTGCCTCATGGGTCATTCTGAGACTAAATAAGACAAATAATGCCTACGAATGACACACATACCAGCATATATAGAAGGCGCAAGGGAAACGGCCTTCAGTAAATACTGCTTCTGCTTCTCCCTCCTTAGATGCTTTATGTCCAATCCCAGTTCATGGCTTCCACACCAGCCACCTCACTGACTGGTCCCCAGGTGTCTGCTGATGGTCCACTACGAACACTCCAGGTCCAACTGGTGGGGCTGGGCGCAGGGAAGACTGGCCGGGTCCCCAGCAGTAGAGGCCAGGGCCAGGTAGACAGCAAGACCAAGTTGGAACTCTCTTTGGTGTGTATGTGTTGTGTGTGGGGAGAAGAGTGGAGGTCGAGAGACTCCCAGGTAGCATTTGCAGGAGGTGGGGGGCTTGGGGGCCATTGCAATGGATCCAGATGATTCAGTGCTTGGGCTGGGCCCTGCCTGGGGCAGCTCTGGCAGAGGCCTTGCCAGCTCTTGAGATTAACAGGGTTGGATTTCACCCTATCACGCTGGATGAAGTCAGCCAGGAGAGGAAAGGCAGACAGGATGATCTCACTTACCTGCGGAATATAGAATAACTGGGCGAGGAAGTGTACTGTAGTAAAGGGGGGATGCCCAGGTCGCCCTTGGCCCCAGAGCTTAGGGAGAAGGACAGAAGGGGAAAGAAATCTAGTAGGGAAGGAAGAGGAGAAAGGGAAGTAATAGGGGGACTGGGGATCGGTTACACTGGCGCTATGGTGGGTGGTACAGCCATACACCCAAAACACAGACTCAACGACACTGAGAACACGCAATGTAAGCCGCAACCACCAGCACTCTGCCACGCGACTGTCAAGGTGGCAGGCAGGGGTGGGAGAGGGATGGAATATGGGGGCACCGGGGGAGAGAAGTTGACACTGGCGGTGGGACTGGTGTTGAAATATTATATGCCTAAAACTCAACTATCAACAACTTTGTAAGTCACAGTTCTTTAATTAATTTTTTAATATAAAAATTGAAAAAATAAGATTTCATCCTGGAACTCAACCCTCATGATCAGGACCCCTCAGACCCTGCCCTGGCAGAGCCCTCCCCAGTAACAGGTGCCCCCTGGGCTCTCCACGTGTCAGGACGGTATCCGTCTCCAAAGGCCTCACCCACAGGGCCTTCCCCAGGCTCCCGTCTACACTGTCCTCTCTCACTGCCCAATCCCGGCTGCCCACCCGTGCCCAGTTAGTCAGAGCCGCGCCCTACATCTCACTCCCGCAATAAGATGATGAACTAAACGGCAGGAGAAAGCCTCGCCCGGGGCTTGGAGTGCCACCAGAAGGTGTGGAGGAGGCAGAGGGCATGCGGCTGCAGCTCCCTGTGCACCCCGTCCCCCCCCCCCCCCCCGAGGCCTGCCTGAGGCCCAGGGCTCCCCAGCCAGGCTCGCCCTCAGTATCGCCCATGGTGGCGAGTGAAGACCCAGAAGGGTTAACGCCAGAGAGGCCACATGCACCTGGCTACAAGCCCGCCCTCCTCACAGCAGCAGAATCTGCTGGAAATAAGGCCCGGCCCACCAGGTAATTAGGTCGGCTTAGGGATTTCTGTCAGGAGGCCCGGGAGGCCAGCAACAGGCTCTATTGTCTGCAACCGGACTCCCAGGTGCTGAGGGCACAGCCCCTCACCCACTAAGGGGAGGCTTCCCACGTGTGAGGCTTGCCCTTCCCATGTCCCCCTCCCCCACCCGCCCCACTGTCCCAGAAAAGGAAGGAACAAGAGGGAATGCACCCCCAAGGCCTTGGCTCTTGCTGAGAGAAAAGCAACCAATCAGCTCTCTCCAGCCCCCATCAGCCCATCACTGCACCCCCCCAAGGCGGGAACGCCCCACTGGGCCTGATGTGGGAACAGCGGGTAGAGAGGAGAGTCCGGAGAAGCCCCACCTAGAAACTCATTCCCACCCTCCCCATGTGGTCTCCCTCCTCACCCCCTAAACCGGAGCCTCGGCTTGTCACGAGCTCCCAGGGGCTCCCAGCGGCACGGCTGTGTGAACAGCTGCGCTCCGACACACGCGCACACGGCCACTGTCTCTCTGCCCCCCCTCCCCACGCAGGAACTGAACACAAAGACCCTGTTCCGGTTGCCTTTGCCCTCCTCTCATCCTAAAATAACGTGGGAGCCAGTAACTGAAGCCTTGAGTGTGGATGCATGCAAAAAGAAGGTTCTAGGCTGGGAGTCCAGGAGGCCAGTCATGTCTATACTTGATCTTAGCCAAAAGGCCAAGAGGCAATGGTGAGTCACATCTAAATGGGGTACATGGAGTGTGCATGCGTACACACACACACACACACACACACACACACACACACACGCACACACGCACTCCCCACCAAAGCTGGAAAGGATTAACATATAAAAATACAAGCTAATGTGCTTAGGGGGAACTAAAAGCGAGTCTCAATGGTCTGCAGCAAATGTTCACCTGGAGGCCAGCTTTTAGAGCCGCAATTTTAGGGGACCAGCTTCTAATGGGACTCCAAGTAAATGAACGCATTAGTTTTCATCCTCTCCATGAGAAAATTTGGAAGGATAATCTGTAGAAAAATGGCATCCAGTAGATCCTTCCTGCAGCCAATGTGGGCGGTAGATTATCGGGGGTGCAGGTTCTCTGCAGTATTGCTTCCAGCTGTTGATGTTGCTTCCAAACCAGCAAGCCTGACTTGGATGGCATGGGGACTGTGTCTGCTGGATGGCACCCTGGGCCTGACGTGGGAACAGCGGGTTGAGAGGAGAATCCTGAGAAACCACATGAGTCAGGAGAGGCTCCAGGGGTGTGTCCCGAGTCTGGGCACCTGGGCTTTACCCATCCCGCATCATTGGGGCTTCTTCCAAAGGCTTCTCTTCCCTGCTCCAAGAACGGCAACTGAGGGGCCGGAGCGATAGCACAGCGGGTAGGGCGTTTGCCTTGCACGCGGCCGACCCAGGTTCGATCCCCGGCATCCCATATGGTCCCCCAAGCACCACCAGGAGTAATTCCTGAGTGCAAAGCCAGGAGTAACCCCTGAGCATCGCTGGGTGTGACCCAAAAAGCAAAAAAAAAAAAAAAAAAAAAAAGAATGGTAACTGAAATTCAGGTCCCACTGAAGACACAGCAGCCAACCCAGAAAGCAAACGGCGGGAATTCCCTCATGCCACTTCAGAGCTCTGCGGAGAAGGAGCTCATCTGGAAAGAACAGGCTTCGCCACAAATAATTAAGCCGGGGGGGGGGGGTTGGGGCTGGAGACATAGTACAGAGGGTAGGGTGCTTGCCATGCACGTGGCAGAACTGGGTTCGATGCCCAGCACCGCCAGGCGTAATTCCTGAGTGCAGATCCAGGAAGAACACTGGAGCATACCTCAATGTGGTCCAAAAACAAAAAAAAATTAAAAATACAAATAAAACAGGTAACTGAGTTGGTGGGGCAGAGAGGAGGCTGCGCTGTCCATGTGGTCATGCCTGTTTCGAGTCCACAAAGAGGTTCTGCCTGGAGGCCAGTGGGACAGGCCACCGTCATGGCGGAAGCACTCTCAGAGAAACAGAACTTACTCCTTGAAAGGCTTCTCAACGCACTTTCTTCTCCGAGCAGTGCTCACAGCATCAGGCGATGCCCAATGTCCCTCTCAATGCCAGGATTCCATGATCTCATAGGAGGTCCTCGGGTCTTCTGGGCAGAAAGCAGCTCTCGAGCTGTCGTTCTGACATCCCCGCTATCAAAGTACAAACTGGACTCCCAACAACAATTCAGAAGGATTGTTGTCCCCCACCTCAGCCTAACTAGTACCCTCACCTGTTCTTCATCACGGTTTCCAGTCCCCCAGAGTGTCAAAACCAGAACCTCACAGATTGTTATTGCAAGGACTTCCTAGCTTCCACCTTCCTTCCTACCTTCCTTCCTTCCTTCCTTCCTTCCTTCCCTTTCTCTCCTTTCTTTCTTCTTTTCCTTTCCTTGCCTCTCTCTCTATCTCTCTCTGTCTCTGTCTGTCTCCGTCTCTCTCTCTCTATCTCTCTCTGTCTCTGTCTGTCTCCGTCTCTCTCTCTCTCTCTCTCTCTCTCTCTCTCTCTTCTCTCTCTCTCTCTCTCCTGGGATGCCAGAAATAGAACTTAGGTCAGCTGCATGCAAGGCAAGTGCCCTACCCACTAGTATTGCTCCAGCCCTGTTTTGTTCATTTTTGTTTTGGGAACACACCCAACAGTGCTCAGGGCTCACTCCTGGCTCTGTGCTGAGGGATCACTCCTGATGGCTTGAAGAGACTGTAAGAGGTGCCAGGGATCGAACCCGAGTCAGCCACATGCCAGGCAACAAGACAAATGCCCTACCCACTGTACTATTGCGCTACCCCCACCCCTGCATCTCTTATCTTATAACCACTCCAAGGAAGTGCTAACATAACTTGGCTATTTTTTCCCCATGGTTTTAAGTTTTAAAATATACTTTTTGAGATCAGCTTACTCAAAATTTTATAAAGTGTCTTTTTAACAAAATCTTTAATAATGGTTATACATGAGTACATTCAACTTCCCACCCTGTTCAGTAAGTGGCAGATACTGTCCAATTTAGTTCAGATTAATTAGATAAGAAAAGGAATGGTGGTTAAGACATTTTCAGATGTCAGCATGTCAGGCTTGCAGATCAAATAACATTATGGTACTTTAATCAAAAATTAAGATAGAAAAAGAGCCAAAAGCTTCCCTCACCTCCTGAATTTGGAAATGCTTAGCCTTGGAGCCTTGTATGTTTTAAATTTTATTTCTAACAGAGAGCAGATATCAGACTGATTTACAGGCCTATTTCTGTCATCGGTGTGGTTAGGGTCTATTCCCAGTGAATAAAAACCCACTCTGGATATAATTACCACTTTACTGAACGCTAGAAACATCTTGATGTGCTATATAAAAAGTCTGGTCAAATGACTACAATCTGGTAACCACCATCTACAAGCAAATTTGGAGAATTATTATTATTATTGTGTTTCTCACCAACAGGATGAAGGTCCGTATGTTTCCTGTCTCCACTCAGGGCTCATTGTGGATAAACTGAACAACGGAACGCAGGAAGGGAAGCAAATGGAAACTGAGAGCAAAACTGTCTCTGCTAAAGGCAGGGTTCGGTGAGAAGATACCCTACTCCTCACCCCTCCACACCAGGGCCCCGCTAGGTTCATATTCAGGAAGGGAAATAGAATACAGGCATTAACTGAGAAGTTGAAAGCAGAAAAGAAGGGAACCAGAAAGAGAGTCCATCGTTTAGGGCACTTGCCTTGCACATGTCCGACTTGGGTTCGACTCCCAGCATCCCATATGGTCCCCTGAGCCCTGCCAGGAGTAAGTCCTGAGCACCACCAGGTGTGACCCAAAAACAAACCAAAAAAAATGAAAATGAAAAACAGAAATGAAGTTGGCTGCTGGTGTGAGCCCTTGAGAATGCCCCAGTTTCCATGCCAGCGGCTGGGAATAGGGCTCTGATCTCCCAGAAAGCAGCTCCCCCCACTGCGAGCACAGAGAGGGTGGCCGAGGCACTGACACGCAGATATCTACACCTCTTTCCAGTGTAGACACAGAGGGCTCTGCTTAGAACTCTTTTCTGGATGCGGGTTGGACCCTGGGTCCTCACGCGGCCCCTGGGGCAACTCACGAGCTCTCAGGACTCTTCCAGCAGGGAACAGATACCCACCACACACAGTTCCCCATCAGGGAACAGATACCCACCCACACACACAGTTCCCCTGCCCCATCAGGACCTAACCACCTAAATGGGCACCGGATTTCCAACACAGAAATTTGGGGGAGACACATTCAGATTGCAGCAGACCCACTTTCAAAAACTCAAAAAGCTAAACCAGCAGTTCTCCCTGAAGCAGCAGGCACCTCCTGGAAACTCCAGAAATACTTTCCTGGGTCCTACCCGGGCCTTGTGATTCAAATGCAAGGGGGTGTGAGGGCAGGAAGGACACAGCCAGGAGTGGTTTCTGACTGCAGAGCCAGGAGTAAACCCTGAACATCGCCGGGTGTGGGCCTCCAAATCAAACCAAACAAAATGCAAAAAGGGACCAGCAGACAAACTCGAGAGCTTTCGCCACCCCTCTCAGCCCCCGCTAGGCGCCTCATGCCCGCTGCTCCAATGACAGCGTGGGCTGCCTCCAAAGGGCACGGAGCTGCAGCAGACAGAAGCCAGGGAGGCGGGTGTGTGAGACTTTCTGGAGAGAAAAGGCCGAAGCAGAGAGGGAGAGTGGAGGGTCTAAGCCCTATAGCGCCTGAGCTGACCTCAGAGAAATGGCCCAGTCAGTGGCCCTGGGAAAAGATGAGCGGGGTCTTCCTCTTTCCTCCTGCTCCCCGTAAATGGACAGCACAGGGACAGGGCAGGTGCAGGACACACACTCTCCCCAGCAGCCAGGACGGGGCAGAGAAGCCAGGCTATGAACGAGACCCGTTCGAGACTTCCCTTCCTCCTCCACAAAGCGAATGAGAATCTTGACCCAAGTCGTCCCCCAAGGCACCCCTTACAGAACCAACGAAACACAGCGGAAACCATCCGTGTCCACTGTGCCTTGCCATGGGCCAACAGCAATGAGGCCATGGCCACGGGGTTTTCTGGCTGGAAAGCATGGTCAGCATTAAGGCTAGCCCAGGGGCAAACTCAAGCGGATGGACTTAGACTGGAATCGAAGAGACCGGCCCCCAAGAGGCATCCAAGATGTCCAAGGCATGGGTGGCCAGGACGAGACTGCGGGGGTAAGAGGGCAGGAAGGGCACAGCCAGGAGTGGTTTCTGACTGCAGAAAAATGCTCTAAGTAAATGGCAGAGGGAGGGAAAGAGGCCGAGGAGAGGCCCTGCCCCCCAGCCCTGCTTGTGGCTTCGAAGGGGGCGCTCTGACCAGCCGTGGCTCTAACCTCATCTTCCGTTACTCTGTGACAATAAGCAGAAACAGGAGGTCACAGCCATCCTTGCTCAGAAACCACTGCTCCCCACTGGTGGTTAGGCTGTCATCAATTGATTGACACGCATCTGCGGGAAGGAAACCACAGGGGCAACTGAAACATGCACACACACACACACACACACACACACACACACACACACACACACACGCATGCACGCACTCTTTCATAGCCCCACGGGGAATTCCAGGATTGATTGGCTGGGACAAAGGTTCCTGGCTGCAGCGGAAGGCAGAGCTCGGAGCAATCTCCACAAACAAGCACCAGGGATTGACCGCCCCAGCCAGCAGACATGGGGACATTCGGCCCCTCCCAGGCTCAGAGGACGTGTCCCCAGCTGAACTCAGCACCTGACTAGGCCCTGACCTCACTTAGCCCCAGCCTTCTAGAACCTTCCAGCAGGGTGCAGACAGACAGCCTTCAGAGTCTTCTGCTCCGTGTCCTTTAACCTCAGGCTCCTGGGGAGCTGTATACTGCCACCCCTCACTCCGCCACGGTCAGCACGGTCACAGAACATCCGAGCAGGCAAGGACAAGTCTGATGGAGAAGGGAAAGTCAGGGCGTGGGGCCACCAGCTAGACTCGCCCAACTGCACCCCCCCCCCCGACTCGCCCCCACCCCATGGGCCTCCTGCCCGTCCCACAGTGCCCAGGACAGGGGATGCTGGAGAAGCCAAGGCTGATTGCTCACCCCTCTGCAGTCACAGGGGCATCTCGTGGGGTTCTGCGGACAGCCGTGGGGGGTCAAGGCTCCGGGTACAGAGTGTTTCATTTTTAGCCCAGGCCTCGCTGAAACCTTGTTCTTCCAAAGGGGAAGCATGCTGACCAGGCAGAGCCAGAGCCGGGAAACTGTCCTCAGACACGGAAAGCCCCAGGGGCACTCAAAAAGAAAGAGACAGAAGCCAAAGTGCCAGGCGGGGACTGGCCCAGAAGACACCAAAGCAACACGACAAGCCCTGGTACCTGAAAGGAACCCTGAAATCACTCCCGACGGAAGGTAAGTCCCGGAGCATCTTCCGTGGAGGCATGAGGCCTCAAGTTCGACTCCTAGCACCATCCATACGGCCAGAGCAACCGAGGCAGCAATGCTATCTGTGACGCCCCCTCCAGCCCCCACCAACCCGCCACTACAAAATGTACAACCTCCTGTGCATAGTGCAACCAAGTGTGTGAAAGCTCCACAACCGTGAGTAGCGGCTGGTCACTGGCAACAAGGGGAAGGGAGGGGAGGGGGAGGGGATAAGGAAGAGGGAGGGGCTTGGGCAGGGCAGGGCAGGATAGGATAGGTTCTCACTGTAGAGGAATGGCCCTGACACAGGACAGTTCTGCAGCACCAAGCTTCAGGAGCCACAGGACCACAGCCAGCCAAAGTGGACACACATGGACAGATCCAAGCGGTCCATCCTGCAGATGAGGCAAATGAGAGGCACAAGTCTAGAGCCCACATGCTTACGCTCGCTCCCCGGTTGCTGCACGAGTGAGTTCTCTGTCTCTGTATAAGCCCGCTGGGGGGCTGAGCTGAAGAACCACCCCCACACCTGCTCCACGCACAGGCAAAGAGGCCCTGGACTAGCAGGACCCTCCTCAACTGGCCAGATCACACACATAGCTCCGCCCCAGCCTTCACTGGGGATGGAGACTTGGGCCACATCCAGTGGTACTCAGGGGCTACTCCCGCCACAGTGCTCTGAAGGGTTGCTTCTGGCAATGCTCAGGCAGCCAGGTGGTATGAGAAATGGCTCCTGGGGGGCACGCCATGTCAGCACTTAGCCCATTGCCCTCTCTCCTGGCTCTTCGTCCCCAGTGTTTTCCAGAACATCGGCATCAGCCCCACTTCCCCAGGATGCCCTTGGAGTCAGGGGGTGCCTGATGGAGGGAGTGGTGTGCAGGAGCCCCGGGGGTGCCTCTCAGGGCAAAGCCATACATAGGAGGGGAAGACCCCCCAACTCAGGAGGGGCACAGAGAACCCCAATGATGAAATGGTCCTGCGGGCATTCCACCCAAGTCTGAGGAAGGCTCGAGGCTCGGCCCCTTTCTCTGTACCCTGTCTGGTTTGCTTGTTTGTTTTGGGAGCGGGACTCACACCTGGTGATGCTCCAGGGTTACTCCTGGCTCTACTCTCAGGAATTACTCTGTCCCTGCTCAGGGATCACGCAGGACCCCGGGAATCCAACCCAGGTGGGCTGGACGTGAGGCAAGCACGCTCTCCGATGTGCTATGGCTCTGGTCCCGCACCGTTTCTTTGGGTTCCAGAAAGACCTCGAACCTCTGCACGGGAAGCAGATGTGGCCCAGCCTCTCCGGGGCCCCAGGGCCCCTCAGGGAAGTTCGTGTCTGGGGCAGACACCGTCTAGCCTCCTGCTTCAATGCCAGTGGCCGCCAGACAAGAATCATCTCCAGTGTGAGCTTGTGACAAAACCCAGAGGTGCCTGCGGGGTCTCGAGCCCCATCACAGCTCCCGTGGCCTCGTGCACAGGGGATCGTGACATCCAAGCCAGTCAACGAGACGACAGAAACCCAGCCACTGCAGGCTGCCGGCACAGAGCTGGGGTCTGGGCCCGGGTCCCCCTCAGTCCCCGTGCTGCACAACCCGGCTCGTCTGGGTGGCCGGGGAGGAGTGGCATGGCCGCAGGCAGGCAGGGAGCACATGAGCCCCTGGGTGCTCCCTGGCACGCCAGACCAGCGGGGTCTTTGTTCCAGTTTTCTGGCTCTGTTGGGGCTTGGGCCTCCAGAACAGGCTCAAGGGAAGCGCGCACGCCACTGGGGAGCTGCCAGCTCAGTCTCTTCTGCAGGCAGCAATGAGGAGCACACGACCCCACTTCTGTCATGGAGAGAATGAAAGCCACGGGCAGCCAGAAACGCGGCCTGGCCTCCCTCTCAAAGCCCACCCCCGTTTTCTGCTGCCCAATCCCGTTGACAACCAGATCTGCAGCTGTAGGCCAGGTTTGGGGCGCCTGCACCCCCTCTGACTCACTCCAGGAGCAGAGCCACCTGCTCCCACCTGCTCGTGGTGGAGGGGGACGCCCTGGGGGCAGGGGCCACTCTTGGAGTCCTTCGGCACCACGCGGTCAAGCCGCCAAGTGAAGCCCCGGCAGGCTAAGGACTCGGAGGGGCAGGGCTGAGCGCATCTGCTGGGACGAGGACGCCACAGGCAGGGGAGGGGGGGGGCGCGAGGAGAGAGCCCTCCCCGAGAGCCAGGCCCTGCAGCCCAACCTCCCGCCAGGCCTTTTCAGCATTCGAGTCGCAGGTCCAACAAGCGGAGACTGCAAGGAAGTCAGGTTGCAGAATCAACAGTTTCCGTCTCCCCCGAGAGGGTGACGAGTGCCAGGGTGGGGAACCCGCAGGGTGGACCTCACCAGCCTGAGCGGTTTGCAGACTGGCGGGGGATCCGCTATTCCTGGGAGCTGGTGAGCGATGCAGACGCTCAGGCCCTGTGGACCCTCCGGGCTCGGCCTGTATGCTCTGAGCCGGAGCCCAGGTGGCAGGCGTGCAGGCAGAG
Source organism: Sorex araneus (assembly GCF_027595985.1). NCBI lineage: Eukaryota > Metazoa > Chordata > Mammalia > Eulipotyphla > Soricidae > Sorex > Sorex araneus. The sequence goes on along the minus strand of NC_073308.1, from coordinate 37,945,835 downwards.
GGCAGGAAAGGGCAAGCTCCCTCCCGGAGTCCGCCCACGGGGCCCTCCCCCAGCCCAGCTGCTCCCCTCCGGGCAGAGCCCAGCCCTGGGCAGCAGAGAAGAGGGGCTCGGTGAGTGCTGGGGTGCCCTACCCCCAACCCTGCTCCCTTGAGTGCCCAGAGCCGTGCCTGGCCTGCATCCCGGCCTCGAGACCAGAGCTGCAAGAGGGCTGGGCACGCCTGGCATGCACAAGGCCCTGGGTTTCATCCCGAGCACCAGTGCCACCCACCAAGGACTCTCAGATTCACACTCAACCAGATGACCCTGCTGGCCCCCGATACCACCGGCCCCAAGCGGTCATGCTGCCAGGCCCAAGCTCAGACCCATCCGGTCCAGTTAGCCAAGCATCTCTGGGAATGGTCCTGGACCCCACTGAGCACTGTTTAGGAGTCCCCCACCCACATTACTCTCTATGACTAGGAAATAACCCACGGGCAAGATCCTGTCCCCATGTAAGGGACCAAAAGAAAAAGCGTTTTCTTTTCTCTTGTCCTCTCTGGGTCCCCCCGACCCGCCCTGGAAGGGGACACTCAGGACAGCCCGGCCTCAGCTGGGCCCTGGGGAGCCAGCCAGCAGTCTCACCCCCAAGGCACAGTCATGTGGGCATGGAGGCGGCTGGTACCAGCCAGACTGAGGGAATCCTCACGACAGGCCACACAGAGACACGCACACAGCGCCCAGCTCCTCCCCCACACCCCCACTGGTGCCTGCGTATGTGTGTGTGTGTGTATGTGTGTGTGTATGTGTGTCCACACGTGCGGCCTTGGCTCCCCCTCAGGAGGGGGAGGCCCTCGCCGCCCCTCCTTTGTCACTGCCCGGAGTACCAAGCACAGAGACTCCCGCCGGGGCCAGCAGCTCACTAAATAGTGCTGTGTTCCGTGCACACAACTCCCCCCGGGCTGAGACCATCGCTGTGGGCTAACAAAGACACTCACTGAGGCCCGCAGGCCGCACAAAGAGGCCAAGGCGGGAAGCGGGGAGACTGTCAGGCCAGCCTGTGGGAAGCCACACTCCAAGCAACGGAGCAGGATTTAGCCCCGGGAGCTGGAGACCAGAGTCTGCAAGAAGGTGGGCGAGCACAGCGGAGCTTCTGCCCGGGCTCTCGGCAGACTGGCACTACTCGCCATCAGTGGGCACTTAAAATGACCTCGCTTGTTTGGGTTTCTTTTTTGCTTGCTTGTTTGTGTGGGGGGTTTGCCTGCTTGTGTTTGTGCTTTTGTTTGTTTGTTTTGGTCTTGGGCCACACCTGGCAGTGCTCAGGGATTACTGACACTCAGGAATTACTCCTGGGAGTGGACAGGGGGACCACAGGGGGGGCAGGGGAATTGAACCTGGGTTGGCCGCTTGCAAGACGAGCACTGTACCTGCTGTGCCATCACTCCCGACCTCTGCTTGTTTTTGGCCACGCCTGCAAGCACACAGGCTTTACTCAGGCTTGGTGCAGGAGGGAGCACGTCGTGCTGGGGACTGCAGCTCCTGCGTGCAAAGCACACAGCCCGGCCCTTTGGGGGCCACCTTCTGGCCCATGATCGGCTTTTTAAGCTACCACACTCACGCACACTGCCATCCCGGACCGTGTCCACGCAGCAGATAAAGAGTGTCCAGATGTTGGGGGCTGGAGCGATAGCACAGCGGGTAGGGCATTTGCCTTGCACGTGGCTGACCCGGGTTCAATCCCCAGCATCCCATATGGTCCCCTGAGCACCGCCAGGAGTAATTGGAGGAACCCCTGTGCATCGCCAGGTGTGACCCAAAAAGCAAAGAAAAAAAAGAGTGTCCAGATGCCCAGGGGGAGAAGGGGAGGACACGGGGCCCCTCTCTCTGGTTGTATACTCACAAACCTCGACCCAACCAGGCATCAGCCGCTGCCCGGTCAGTGTGTTTGCCTGGCCACACAGCTGCTTTGCTTACCAGCCCAGGTCTCAGGGACCTGTCCAGGGGGCCTACTCTCCTCTCTGCCCCTAAAAGGAAAGTCACAGCAACCCATCATGCTGAACTCACTGCAACCGGAAAGTTGGGCCAAACCCAAACCAGTAGCAGACTTTCAGTCCAGACTCCACCTGGGGAGGCCTTCTCTGGCAAGGCACCTAGCTCACCTCCACTCAAGTCCAGGCTCATTCCCAGAGGTGCCAGGAGAAGGACCAATAGGGAGGTGTCTAGAACAAAGGACAGGGGGTCAGACGCTAGGGTTAGATGCAGTTCAACACAACAGCCACCAGCCACACACGAGTGCTTACATTAAATATCATTTAACTCTCAGTCAGGTTCATCACATTTCAGTCGTTACCTGTGGTTCCTATGCTCCTATGTCCTCCTAGGGGACATGCCCATAATCACAAAAAGCATGACTGAACAGCACTGATGTGAAGCCCTGAGATGATTCATTTGATATTGTCTGCCTTAGAGGCAGGGGGAGGGTGGGAAAGGGGAGGTATACCCAAGATATTGGTGGTGGGGAATGTGCACTGGTGGAGGGATGGGTGTTTAATCATTGTGAGATTGTAACCCAAGCATGAAAGTTTGTAACTATCTCACGGTGATTCAATAAAATTTTATTTTATTTTATTTTATTTTGCTTTTTGGGTCACACCCAGCGATGCTCAGGGGTTACTCCTGGCTTTGCACTCAGAAATTACTCCTGGCAGTGCTTGGGGGACCATATGGGATGCCGGGGATCGAACCCGGGTCGGCCGCGTGCAAGGCAAACGCCCTACCCGCTGTGCTATCGCTCCGGCCCCTCAATAAAATTTTAAAAATTAAAAAAATGAGAGAGAGATGTTTCATTTGAAGTAATGAGTCTCTGGAAACTTCCAGTGCTCTCTCTGTGTCTGCAGGCAAGGGTGAGAGGTAGATACTCTGAAGTGCGTAGCTAAAGAACTGCATTGCTCACAATGACAGCAGAAATGTACTGGAATTCTCATGGAAGTACAAAGACTCGAAGGCCAACCGTATGGGCTACAACTCCAGTCGGTTTAGCATGGATATGCGCACTCTCATGGTCTCCTCCCAAGAAGGCCATTACTTGCTTCCCAGGCCCATATTTTTTTTTCCATCACAAGGACTGTGAAGTCAGATGCTTAAACCAGTTTGCTGCCAGAAAGCCCACGGCGTGCCAGCTAGTCTAGCCAGCGCCATTCCCAGGTCTCTTTGGGTGGTTCTAAGTATTCCCAGACATCACTGAGACAGAAATCTTGCAAAGAGCAGATCAGCACCCTGGACAGCCACAAGCTCCAATTTAGCAGCCAAGAAAAAAGTTTCAGCACCCACTTCCCCCAAACCCTTCAGAGAGCACCAACACCCAAACACCGCTAGGTGGCTGCGATGGGATTTCCCCTACCCACCTTCTCTTCATAGCAAGAACAAGCCCAAGAGGGAGCTTTCACACCCCTGAATGCCACCTCCTCAGTCAGAGTCAGGAGTCTGGAAATTCTAGTTCCAGCTGGTCTCACCCACTGTAGCTTCCATGTAGGTTCCAATCTGGCCAATTCAATGTCTGATCATACCATTCCTGTTCCTCCTTAAAACCTTCCACCGGACAGATTAATTTACACTGATTCCCTCCCTGCTCTGACATTCCAACACTTCTAGATTAGCTCCTGCTTTAGGGAACTTAATTACATACCATTTTATATAATTACTAGGTTCACATGTAGCTTTCAAAGTTCCTGGAAGGCCAGTGAGTGGAACAGCCTCGTAGTCACACGCAAGTCTCAATTTCTTGATCTTGGTAAACCACAGATATTGGACTAAACCATCTCCAGCAGACTGGGAGTCAGGGATTCTCCCAAATCACACTGCCACTTAGAAGTGTGCTATATATAAAACACAGGCCGCAAAGATGAACTGCCAATGAAATCAATGTTATGTAAAAAAACAATTGAGGTCACAGTCCAGGATCCAGGTCAGACCAAGAACCCTGAGCTAGCTCCCAACCTGAGTAACTACGGTTTCAGTTCCACTAAGTGAACGATGATCATCAGGAAGAGATCTAGTTTCTGTCCCTACCTACGTCAGCAAAGGAAAATTGCCTGTGGCCTCAAAGGCATGTTCCTTCCTAAAGAATAGGTCACCTCCAACACATGGGAAAGGCCCTCACAGAGTCCTCAGAACAATGTCCCTCACCCAGACACTGAGAAGAGGCAGCCACAGCTGACAGCAGTGCCCAGACAGAAAGACTAGGGAAAATTTTTAAAAATCATAATAATAATCCTTGATGGTGTCACCAATTAAACTCCAATTAATCTCACAAGTCAAGAGGCATCATAGAGGAGGAACTATCTTCCATCTTCCTGTTGCTCATCAAATTGCTTGAGCGGGCACCAGTAACGTCTCCATTGTGAGACTTGTTGTTACTGTCTTTGGCATATTGAATACTCCACAGGTAGCTTGCCAGGCTTTCCCGTGCAGGCAGGATACTCTCGGAAGCTTGCCGGGCTCTCTGAGAGGGATGGAGGAATCGAACCCAGGTCGGCTGCGTGCAAGGCAAATGCCCTACCCGCTGTGCTATCGCTCCAGTCCAGGAGGAACACTGACTTAAAATTTTAGGTAAAATTATACTTTCCATGTTGGAGCAGTAATACAGTAAGCAGAGAGTTTGCCCTGCACACGGCTAACCTGGGTTCAATCCCTAGCATCCCATGAGGTTCTCAGAGCCTTGTCAGGGGGTGATACTGAGTATACAGCCAGGAGTAAGCTCTGAGCTCCACCAGGTGTGCCCCCCGCCCCAGACAAAAAAAAAATTATACTTTCTGTCAAAATGCTGGGTTATATTTGCTCATTATATCTGCAAGTATTTATCTGTCCTGGGCCAGAAAGATTGTACAGCAGGTGAGGCATCTTGTATGTAGCTGACCTAGGTTCAATCCCCCAGTACCACATATGGTACCCAAGTCATTCCAGGAGTGATTCCTGAGCATAGAGCCAGAAGCCTTGAGCACAGCTGGATGCTGCCACCAAAAATTACAACAACAAAAACTGTATTCTCCAAGAAACTAATAGATCAACAAAAATCGATCCATTTGATTTATGGATCTATACACAATATGCTGTTGGAATGATAACACAGAAAGACCCATTTTGCACATGGAGAAATCAAGGCCCTAAAGTGATTAACAATTTTAACATATCCATAGCTTTGTATCATAACGATTTATCAACATCCAGAATCTAGCCTGAAATTCTAGAATATTTCCCTAACATTGGTACCATGCACACGCGAACACACTTTTGCGCATCCACATCAGAGAACTCTCGGTAACACAAGACAAGTTATAGAATTTACTGACCCTACAGTTAGAAGACTGTTCTGAATACTTGCTGCTGCCAAAGCAAATTGTCAAGCGTCAGTAAACAAAACGTTTACTGATTCTCCTCGCCGGGAAAGGTCCTCAGGATGACTCTGCCAGCCTTTCACTCTCATTCCAGAAAGTCACAAGACCTAAGAACAAAACTTCGCTTCTGGTCCATCCATCCCAGTTGGCCTACACTGGACCCAGCAGGGCGAACTCAACACAAAGGCCTGGAAACCTCTGGCCCCGAGGCCCTTCCTCAAGTTGGTCATCCTTTGAGCTCAGAGAAGAGACATGGGCAGACCCCAGCAGAAGCAGAGGACAGGTTCGAAGGAAGATGTGACTCTTGGGTTCTCCTGTGATTTCCAGACAGACCCTTCACCAATAAATTACATGCGCTGATCACCTAGCCCTGTTCCTCCTCAGCACTCACAGGTTCCCTCCACCCTGCTGACTCTGTCGCTCCTCATCCTCTTGCCCACGAGGACCAAGTTTGCAAGGTTCACACTTGCTTTCTGGTCTTTTTCCACAACCCAAGTCCAACACAACCTCTTACCAGCCTTCGTCTTGTTGAGAATTAACAATATTTTTCTCCTAATTGAACATGTGTCTTTTATCTCCCGAGGGCAGAGACAAGGAGTCAGAAGTCTCCACCAAGCTCAGGAAGATAGTGGGGACAGAGCAGATGCTCAACTAATGTCTGAGGAGGGTGATGAGAATGACAAGACGTCAGCTCCCAACCAGAATGGAATTAAGCAAGAAGCTGACAATATGGGGCTGAGTGGGGCAGGTGGGAACAGCTCCAGGGGATCCCCCACAGTCAAGCTTACCTCCAACCTGGTCACCAAAGCCCAGCCCACCCCCTTTGAAGGGTTCCGGTCAGAAATCCTCCCTCCTAGCCCCAGCTTCTTCTTACCCCGAGTGGCTGTTTATCTCCTTAATTCTGTTTACAGTGATCCTGGTAAGAGGTTCGGAAGGCCTCCAAGCCCCTCTCTAATTAAATTCATTAGAACAGATTGGGGCTTTCTTTCAGCATCTCAGAAAAATTAACAACACAATTAGCATCATAAAGATGGGGAGAGAGACTGCCAGGGGCTGTTGGGGGGTGGGGGGCGGGGGAGGCGGAGCAGGTGAAGGAGGAAAAGGCAGATGCCCGACAGCTGCGGCTGGACCACCCCCAGGCTCTCCAACTTTCCCTGGGGTTCTCAGAGAGGAAGGACAGGACAGGAAATGCATCAAGCAGGTTCTGAGAGGAGACGGTCTTGAGAAAACTTTTTAGACTGCAGGGAAACTCCGTTAAGGGCTGCTGCTGCTGCTGGGCTGGAAATGAAACATTCAACCCTCAATTTCCTTGAGGGTCCTTTTCAGAGTGACAGTACAGCAGGTAGGGAGCTTGCCTTGCATGAGGCTGACCCGGGTTCAATCCCCGGCGTCCCACATGGTCCCCCAAGCACCACCAGGAGTAATTCCTGAGTAAGTCCTGAGCACTGCCAGGTGGGGCCCCAAAACAAAATAAATAAATGAATAAGTAATTTGTTTAAACTTGTGATTTCAGAGGAAATATTAAGGCATTTTACTTTCATATTTTAAGTAATTTTAAAAGTAATTTTTATGTTTTAAGTAATTTTAAGTGTTTTTAAATCATTTTTCCACTGTCTGCCCCTCACTCACTCACTTACCCTCCCTCACTCCTTCTCTCAGCTATTCTTTGGTTTTCATTGGGTTTGGGTGTTATTTTGGGGGCCCGGGGGGGGGGGGTTGGGCCACACCCAGTGGTGCTCAGGACTTACTCCTGGCTCTGTGCTCAGGGAGAACTCCTGGTAGGTTCAGGGAAAAATATGTGATGCTAGAGATCAAAAGCCCTAGTGCAGTATTATCTCTCCAGCCCTCTCTCAGGTATTCTTAACTCCATTATCAACATCCTTTGGTTTTGTCTTTTTAATTTGCTTTGTCTCTACCTCCATTGTATGGCCTCCGATACGTGTCCTTTACCTCTTCTTTCTGGCTGCCCAGTATTCCACAGTATCCACGAACCACAGCATCCTTGCCCAGTCACCTGCCGATGGGCCTCTGGCTGGGTCCATGTTTTAGCTATTACAAACTGCCCTGCCACAAACACCAGGGTGGGTGTAGCTTTTTGTGTTGATCTTTTCACAGTTCTTCAAATGGACAAGAAAGTGTGATTGCTGGGGCCCCTGGGGGCTCTAGCTTTCGCTTTGAGGAAGCACCGCAGGGTTTTCCCCCAAATGATTGAGCCAATTTGCATTCCCCCGTCCTTTGAAACTGTACTATCCAGAATCTGCACCGAGGAAGGCCCCCTTCTATAGGTCTCGTACTTAGTCCCCAGGAGTTTCACACGTTTCTATCCCATTTCCCCTAGGTGAAGGCGGGATTTCTAGGCTTCTTTGTTTGGGCTGGTGTCTGGCATGAACCCCGGTCTTTATGCACACACAGTCATGTGCCTTCGCACGGAGCTGCCAGGCAGGAACCGCGTGTCTGCGCCTTCCCAGTAAGAACGCAAAGATGCTCGGGAGCAGAGCCCTTTCAGCAGCTTTTCCTAGGGAAGCTTCTGCAAGTGGATCAAGCTCGCAATTCTTATCTTTCCCCCAAGGGAGGAGGGTGTCAGTAGGTCGTATAGGAGAGGTGCCTGAGCACCTCGTATGTCAAGCGAATACAGATTTACATTCCAGTTCTGTCACCGCGCACCTGCTCTGCGATCTGAAGCAAATCATCATTCTGAATCTGTCTGCTTATCTCTAACCCAGGGGTCCTCACTCTGTTTCTCTTCAAACCCTTATGAAGACTAACCGAATCAACGCATATAAAGCACAGCTCAACTAGCATTCTAATCTATTAGATTAGGCCACCTCTATCTTTCCTGGCTTGCTGCAGGCTTAAGGAAAGGAGGGGAAGAGTCGAACTGGCTGGCGTAAACTGCAGAATGGCTGCTGCTCATTCCCAGATCCACCCCTGTGGTCTCAGAGACCAGGCCACATGCCTCTCCCCGCTGCCCTTGAAGCCAGGCCCCAATTAATGTTCAAAAGTCTGACAGCCGCAGCTCTACCAAGGCAGGGATCTATGTGAACAGCTTGGTGCAGACACACAGGACAGCCTGCCATGCTCTCCCCTGACCAGGAACTCATGTAAACTCTGTCACACGACTCCTTCCTTCCCTCCCTCCCTCCTTCCCTCCCTCCCTTCCTCCCTCCTTCCCTTCCTCCCTCTCTCCCTCCCTCCTTCCTTCCTTCCTTCCTTCCTTCCTTCCTTCCTTCCTTCCTTCCTTCCTTTCTTTCTCTCCTCTCTTCCTTCTTTCCTTCCTTCCTTCCTCTTTCTTCTTCTTTCTTTCTTTCTTTCTTTCTTTCTTTCTTTCTTTCTTTCTTTCTTTCTTTCTTTCTTTCTTTCCTTCTTTCTCTCTTTTCTTTCTTTTTTCTGCTTTTTGGGTCACACCCAGCAATGCTCAGGTACGAGTCCTGGCTCTGCACTCAGGAATTACTCCTGGCAGTGCTCAGGGAACCCTATGGGATGCTGGGTATTGAACCCAGGTCAGCCATGTGCAAGGAGGCAAATGCCCCACCCGCTGTACTATCACTCCAGCCCTGTCACACTCTTTCTTGTCCTAAACTTTAACTGGCTTTTTTTTTTCCTTCTCTTCGAGTCAGCTTACATACCCAAGACCTAGCAGAGTCTAGGATTTATCCCAAGGCTGGGACGAGCTCCTGAGATGAAGAAAGACCCGAGCTGTGTAAGGAGAAAGGGGCTCTGCAGGCAGATGGGGACACCTCCATCCCTAGGCTTGTTTGCCCAGTTCTTGGAGGGATGTTTTCGGTGAGCTGTGTTCAGGTGTGTCCCTTCAAAGCATCTCCTGCTCGCCATCCTGGAGCTCTCGAGGTTTCCACACACGCTGCTTCTGGACCCTGACCAGAGCCCATGCTTGCTGGCCCTCTGCCCTCACTCCCAGGCCCCTTCTAGGCACATCCTGACCACATGGGGCTCCTGAAGTCCAAGGGCTTCAGTGACAGGGCTGGGGAGCCTGGAGCATGTCCTCAGTTTTCTGAGACTCCCTCAGGCTGAAGCAGCACCCAGGGGCTCCAGCACCCCCTCCCTCCTGCTGCAAACCTCCATGCAACTCTTACATCTCTCTCCACACAGCCCTGTGCTACTGCTGCTCAGGACAGGACCGCCCCGCTGTCCACAAAGGCACAGGCCTTCAGACAAGCCGCTGGCCTCTGCCTGAGAGCTTCCTTGCCTCTCCTTACCTTAACAGGGCAGCTCTGACCTCGCTTCGTGGCTCTTGGATCCCAGCACCCAGGGTGGTTTAAGCTGCACTTATTCAATGAACAAGCAGTAACCACCTTCTGTTCCTGTCACTCCCCCAGGCAGACAGATGGAGACCGAGCAGTGTAGCCCCTCTCTCCTCTTCCAAGGGCTGGGAGCTCCTTTATCTGAAGATAAGGTGCCGGGACCCCTCTCCCTGCACCTGGATATCTCAGAGAAGGAGGGTAGCACCCAGAGAACCGCTTCTCAGACCAGCACAGAGGAACCTTGGGGGCCTGTCCCTCCATCCCTCCTTGGAACAACCCCCCCACCCCACCCCCGAAATCCAAAGCCAGACACACCCGAGACAATAGCCTCCTCAGGTGCCAGCCACCTGCTTGCTCCAAGTGCACCAGAAGGAACGGGTGGGGGGCAGCTCCCCACCCAGGGACAATGAGAAGCTGGCGCTGCTCCTAGTTTGGGGGCCTCCGTTTATCTGTAGCGCCTTTGTGATGTCAAACAAGAGCCCAAAGGGTGCTCTTTGCCACGCAGAGTCAAGAGCGGCTGCACCCGGCGATCACAGTCCCCCACTCACCCTGAGCCCCAATCAAGCCTCTCAACGTCAGAGCCCCAGTCCAATCAGCAGCCGCCTCGGCCCCAGGTGAAGACAACTCTCCGCCAGGAAATGCCAAGGGAGGCTGGAGGGGGACAAAGAGGAGGAGGAGGAGGAGGAGGAGGAGGAACATCCTTGTAGAGCCCCCACCCCCACCCCCACCCTGCAAGCCTCATGAGTGCGAACACTCAACACTAAAGTCTAAAGTGGAGAGCGGGCCGGGGAGGGGCAGAGTCCAGCTCCTAGGAGCCTCCACCTCCAATTTCAGCCTCGGGTTTCTGCAGGGGACCTCGTCCCTCCCTGGTTCACGGAGCGAACACAATGTGCAGCACGAGTCTCTGTCCCAGTCTGTGTTATTCTCTTCCTACACACACACACACACACACACACACACACACACACACACACACACACACACGCGCGCCCCTTCAGTTGAACCCAAAGAAAAGGGGGAGAAAGGCCCCCCCTCTCAGCAGCACGGGCTCCAGCAAGACAAAAGGTAGAAGGTAGCAGACGGAGCAGGGCCCTCCCCGTCCAGCTCCCAGCCCCCGTCTGTGCCTCCACCAGGCCCTAGTGCTCCGGACCAGAGAGAGGACCCGTCTGTCTCCTTTGCCCACCCCCCCAGGCTCGCACAGCTGGTACGGCCCTTTCCCAGGGGGACACACGCCAAGCGTTTCCCTAGGCTTCTCCGACTCAGGGCCTAAGTTCCGCCGGTTCTGAACCTTTTTGGGCCTGTGGCCCGTCAGAACCATCACTCCTGCCCAAGCAGGCCTCACAGCCCTGCCTCTGCCTGTGCTGAGATTTGATGGGGGTCCAGCCTGGCTCCCCCCCGAGGGGATATGGGACGCAATCGGGCAGAGGGACGATGGGGCCGACCCATCCGCTCCTCCCGCAGACACACTACTCTGGCCGGCACACACACGCGTGTGCACGCACACTCGCACACAGGAAGCCGGCACAGGTCCGGCTGAGGGCAGGCAAGGGGCTGCCACGGGGCACGGAGCGGGTGATTCAGCATTCTGCCCACTCTCAGCCCGGCCACGGGCAGCTCTCCCAGGAGCTCTCATGCCAAAGTGCTGACTTAGAGGTTGAGGAAGACGCCTTGCTACAGCCCAGAATTCTCCAGTGCCTCAGGCCGGTGCCCCCCCAAACCCTTCCTCTTCTCTGTCCCCATGCCACCGCCACCTGCTTAGAGCCCCTCTCCCAGCCACCTAGGAAACAAACGTGAACACCTAGGGGGCTGGCTGGGTGGAGCCTCGGAGAGAAACACTGACCCAGTCTTCCTCACCCTCAAAGCTGAACAGGGCCCAACACTCAGAAAGGGGGCTGGGTGGGGGTTAGAACCTCCAGGTCTCCCCAGAGAGAAGGCAGCTCTGGACAAGCAAAGTGGGTCCACGCCGTTTCACAAGGGCAGGTGGGAAGGTGATGGGAGGCAGGGCAGCTAACAGCAAAGGAAAAGGGATGGGGTTCAGAGGAGGGACTGGGGTACAGGAGGCAACTGGGAACAGACCTGGGCAGGGAGTGGGGTGGGGGAGGGCTAGGGGAGGACTGAACCAGGGGTGGGGGGAGGGGGAGTTTAGTGAGACAGTGCGGTGTGACAGGGTCGCAGGAGGGGGTCCAGGGAGGGGAGGGCAAGGAATGGGGGCGGCTGGGTCCGGAGGGGGACCAGAAGGGATGGGGTCATTGGAAGATGGGGTGTGAGCTCAACAGAGCTACAGGGGCGGGCTGGAGGACGAGGCCGGAACAGAGAGGAAAGGGGACCCGGGAGGATGCAGGACGGGGGAGGGGTGCGGCCGATGAGCTGGAATGGAAAGGGGGTCGGGGCACGCAGGGACTTGGGGAGCCCGGTGGGCGGGAGGGAAGGAGACAATGCGATGGATTCCGGCAGGTCAGGTGTAGGAGAGCAGGAACCGGGAGGGAGGTGGACGGAGCGGGGGGGGGATGGGGACAGGTCAGGGATGGAGCGAGACGGAGGAGGGCGGGAACCAAGGCGGTGTCGCTCCGGGGATGGGGGGGGGGGGGCGTCCAGAACAGCCCGGTCCCACCGCCACTCCCAGCCCCCGGGGGTCGGCTCGCCTACCTGCGGGGGCTCGGGCCCCGGCGCCCGGCGCTGTCCGTGCCACCCGCCGGCCGTTCCGCAGCTCGGCCCGCGGCCCCTGCAGCGCCTCTCGCCGCCAGCCGCCGCATTAGGACAGACAGCGGCCCTGCGCGTGCCCGGGCGCCGCGCGCCCCCGCCGCCTGCGTGCGCGCCCCCGCGCCCCTCCCTGCGCGCGCCGGAGCGGGAGCGGGCGGAGCCGGCCTGGCGCTGCTCCCCTCGGGGCACAGGCGGCGGGGACCGCGTTCGCCCCGGCTTCCCCGCCGCCCGCGGGTCGGAGATGCGCTCCCCAAATAGAGGTGCGGGGACGGCTGTGACCCTCTGGAGATGCGGGAGGTTGCACCTGGCCCTGCGCGGGGATGGAGTGGAAGAAGCCCCGGACTGGGGGAGCGGGCACGGGACCAGCTGTTTCTGCAACTGGACGCTGGGTGTTCAGGCCAGGGCACAGTGGGTAGTGCAGGTGGGGTCTGGGAAAAGCCTGTAGACGCTTCCTGTCCAGTCCCTGCTCCAATTCGCAGTGCTCTTGGGGATATAGTAAGGTGCTTGCCTTGCCCACCGCCAACCCAGGTTGTATCCCCCGCACCCCAGAGGGTCCCCCCACCCAGCACCACCAGGAGTGATTTCTGAGCGCAGAGCCAGGAGGACGCCCTGAGCACCGGTGGGTGTCGCCCCCAAACCAAAAACAAAACAGGAAAACCAAACCTCAGTGTCCATGGCAGCCCCTCTGCGGTCCTAGCCCAGCGCACTTTGGGCTGGTTGCTCGGTGCTCACACCGCTCCTGGCTGGCACCACCTTCCCCGAGCTGTACCCACCTGCCTGCCTCCCCTGTCGGCTGTGAACCCTGGGAGAGCAGGAGGGTATCATGGCCTGTGCTGTCCCCAGCTCTAATCCCCTGCCCTGAGCATGCAGGAAACGTTCTGTCTTTCCCCAAGCATTTTGAGATGCACCGTGTGGACTCTAGAGACCAAGTCCAAAGGCACGGGGAGAAAGGGTGTCACAGCGGGCCTGCGCACAAAGCTGCCCCCACAGGTCCCCACTGTCCCAAGGCTCTGTGTCCAGACTCTGCCTACATAGATGTGACACTCGGAATCCGGTCTGGGCCTAATTTGTGCAGCCAGTGCTGCAAAAGCAACCACAAAGAACAAGCAAAGCCACCAGGGCACAGCCACCACCCCCAGTCTCAGTGACAGCCCCTAGCAGCCTGGACCCGCTCCGGGCTTGGACCATCTCACGTAGAACAGCAGGAGGAGATGGAGAAGGTTGGAAAATCCTCTGAAGGGAAGGATGTGAGACTGGCAAACTGTGCAGAAAGGTGCTACTGACCCCTGGACAGTTCCAGACCCAGACCCAGGACAGCTCCCAGCCCACCCGGAACCCTCATATTGGAAGTGTCTGGCGGTGGCTGACTCCATGGCACAAAGAAAATCATTTTCGCTTCCAAGCACCTGTAGTGTGCGCCAGCAGCTGGGCATTTTGCCCGAGCATCCACCCGCCTTGACGGTGCTAGGGAGTGGATATTCTGCAGTACTGACAGAGAGGGGCCCAGACTTGGGCTCAAAGCCCACCTTTATATTCCTGACAAGCAATACAAAAGAGAGTATGGGGGAGATTGTCTGTCACAGAGGCAGGGGGAGGGGTGGGATGGGATGGGGGGATACTGGGGACCTGGGTGGTGGAAGATGTGCACTGGTGGAGGGTTGGGTGTTCGATCATTGTATGACTGAAACTTAAACAGGAAAGCTTTGTAGCTGTAGCTCACGGTTATAAACTAAAAAAAAAAATTATTTTTTTAAAGTAATGTGGAGTTCATGCCCAATTCAATCAGCTTAACCAATGGCTGAATAAGTAGCAGTACTCTTACAAGCTACCCGTGGCGTATTCGATATGCCAAAAACAGTAACAAGTAGTCTCACAATGGAGATGTTACCGGTGCCTGCTCAAGCAAATTGACTAACAACAGGACAATGGTGCTACGGTGCTACTCTTACATTTAGGGGAAAAAAAACCCTCTACTACAGGTTGGGTGATTTACTTATTTCCCTTTTTTAATTGAAATATAACTGACAGGGGCCATAGTCCAGTGGGTAGGGTGCTTGTCTTGAACACAACTGATGCAGGTTCCATCCCTGGTACCCCGTATGGTCCTCTGAACCCTTCTAGGAGAGATCTCAGAGTACAGAGCCAGGAGTAATCCCTAAGCACTGCCGGGTGTGGCCCAACTGACATTATATTATATTCGAACATATTAGTTTTAGGTATACAGCATCTGTCACACTGTCGTCCCGTTGCTCATCAATTTGCTCGAGCGGGCACCAGTAACATCTCCATTGTGAGACTTGTTGTTACTGTTTCTGGCATATTGAATACACCACGGGTAGCTTGCCAGGCTCTGCTGTGCGAGCGGGATACTCTCGGTAGCTTGCTGGGCTCTCTGAGAGGGATGGAGGAATTGAACCCGGGTTGGCCGTGTGCAAGGCAAGCGCCCTACCCACTGTGCTATCACTCCAATCCAGTGTACAGCATAATGACTTGATATTTGTATGAATTTCAAAATGACAATAAGAAAACCTAATATCCATCACTGCACACAGTTACAATTTTGTTCTTGTGATGAAAACTTTTACACAAACAGTATTATCAACTACAGTCTCGGCGCTACACATGATATTGAAGCCTCACTTTATTCTATTTTATTTTTCACACTACATCAGCTCACTTATTTTATAACAGAACTTGTGCACTTGTTAGTTTTGTCTGGTTTTGGTAGGGGGTCCACACCTGGCAGGCTCAGGGGCTACCTATGGCTACTCAGCAGTGGCTTCTGGGGATCCCAGGTAGTATTGGGGCTCACACCTAAGCTTCTCACATACAAAACCTGCACTCAGCCTGTTGAACTATCTCTGCAGCCTGAAAGTTTGCACCTTTTGACCCAGGTTGTTAGGAGAAATTAATTTTTTTTTTTTGCTTTTTGGGTCACACCTGGCGATGCACAGGGGTTACTCCTGGCTCTGCACTCAGGAATTACCCCTGGCGGTGCTCAGGGGACCATATGGGATGCTGGGATTTGAACCCGGGTCTGCCGCGTGCAAGGCAAACGCCCTACCCGCTGTGCTATCTCTCCAGCCCCAGGAGAAATTAATTTATAGCATTTGTCACAAAAGTATTCAGTAAAGATTATTATTAAGAATGAAAAATCAAAACTCAAGCAAGCTGTCCATGAAATTATTCAAAGCCCTGATGTGTCTCACAGCACAGAATTAGATCTACTTTGTTATTTTAGGTTGGCGCCTAAAAACATCTTTGATTCACAATCTAAGAACTTAGATTTACACTCTCAGTCAAATTGAAGTAACACAGGATTTGCCAGAAAGCACTGCCTGAGCAGTAGGGAAGATCTCTTAGCTTCTCTAAGACTTCTTTTTCTCATCTGTAAAATGGGAGCATCAGTGAACTCAGGCAGATACACACCAAAATGCTGTGCTAGTCACTGGGCTGGAGAGAGAGAGTATAGGAGGCCACACACTTGCCTTGCACACCGCTGTGGTTAGCTATGACTGGTTCAGATCATTGTCACCGGGTATGAGCCTCTGAGCACCATCAGGGGTGAATTCTATGCATAGAGCCAGGAATAATCCCTGAGCACCACCTGGTCTGGCCCAATCCCTGCCCTCCATAAATAAATAAATGCTAGTCACCACCAGCATGCTTCATCCTTCCATTTAAAAATATCCATTTAAGGGACTGGAGCAATAGCACAGCGGGTAGGGCGTTTGCCTTGCACGCGGCCAACCCGGGTTCGATTCCCAGCATCCCATATGGTCCCCTGAGCACCACCAGGAGTAATTCCTGAGTGCATGAGCCAGGAATAACCCCCGTGCGTCGCCAGGTATGACCCAAAAAGAAAAAAAAATTCATTTAAGAAACTGGGGTCGAAGAATGACACACATCAGAGATGCCCCCAGACCCCACGCCAGGCTATCTTAACCGGGGCAACTCAGACGGAGGCAGGTGAGTTTCCTTCCCCACTCCAACAGAACCCTGGCAGCTGAAAATCTCCAGAATCCAACTGCCGCCATGCTCACAGCCACTCTCCACATGCTCGGATATGCCTCACCCATGAGCGAATCTGCAGGAAAACCCAGGTATGCAGGACCTGTGACTGAAATCTTCAAGCTCACTCAGAGCAGAAATGGGCCTCCCCCACCCATCTCCCTAGTTTACCAGTAGCTTGGCAGTCACACCCACAAACTGTCCCTGGTGTTATATAATATCACCAATGGCCAAGATCCAGAGACTCAGAAATAAAGCTCCCAGAAGAGAGCAACATAGAACAACATGCTGCGGAGATGCCTCCAGACCCAGCACCAGGCTGCCCCAACAGGGTTGGGGCAGTGAGCTCCCCTCCCCACCCCAACAGAGCCCTGGCAGCCGAAAACCTCCAGAACTCAATTACAGCCTTGCTCACGGCTGCTCTCCATGGGCCACACAACCTCTCATGCTCTCCACTACTGATGTACCAAGAATAGCACACCACATTTAATGGGGTTTAAAGTAGAAGGCAACCAATCTCATGGGGAAAACATATATATAAGCACACAAGGCTCAAACTTTAACAAGCATGTTAGCAATATCTTATACAAGTGCTTAATAACTCCAGGATGAAATACAACAATCTTCACACACTTTCCTCTAAGGAAACTTTATTGGACCATTTTTAGGGGATTACTCACAACAATTAATGCAAAATTAATTGTTTTGGTTCTGCTTTGGGGAGCATGGTTTGGGATTTGGGGTAGAAACATTCAAAATATGGTGCAATGGTGGTGGGATTGGTGTTTGAATATTAAATATTGAATATTCATATTAAATAGAATGAATTACTATAACTATTTTATTACTGTTATTATTATTCAATAATAATACTGTGAATTATTTTATAAAAAATAAAATTTAAAAAATAAAAAAAACTGGGGTCTACCCAAGGCCAGGGAAAACAAAGAGTAGGAGGACTAGTTAGTGGTTGGAATCTACCACAAGTGTGTGTGGGGCGAAGGGTAAATAAGATAGAGGATATGAGACTTGGGCCTCTACCAGTATGACAATAATAGCTGTAAATTATCACACTGGACAAAAACTGAGTGTTAAAAGGAGGTAAAGAGATATACTCAACAGCCTTTCAGTATCTGTACTGCAAACTACAATGCCCCAAAGGAGAGAGAGCCTGCCACAGGGGCAGGCTGGGGGTGGGGTGGAGGTGATGGGAGGGAAATTGGGGACATGGTGCTGGGAAATGTACACAGGTAGAGGGATGGGTGTTGGAACACTGTATGACTGGAACCTAATCGTGAACAGCTTTGTAAGGGTCTATCTCGTTTTGTTTGTTTGTTTGTTTATTTTTGTTTTGTTTTGTTTTGTTGCTTTTTGGGTCACACTCAGCGATGCTCAGGGGTAACTCCTGGCTCTGCACTCAGAAACTACCCCTGGCCATGCTCAGGGGACCATATGGGATGCTGGGAATCGAACCTGGGTCAGCTGCATGCAAGGCAAACGCCCTACCCGCTGTGCTATTGCTCCAGCCCCTGTAAGGGTCTATCTCGCAGTGATTCAATTTAAAAAATTAATAATTTAATTAGATTAAGTTAATATATAAAATAAAAAGAAACTGGGTCTTGCAGATAAAAAGGCCACACAGTGATCTGAACGGGAACACAGGTCTCTCGGCCTCAGCGCGGACAGGCCTGAGGGGCAGTAGTTTCCAAAGCCCTGAGGTGGAGAAAGACCTTTGGCATTTTGGCCATTGCTCTTGGGGGCCAGGGACACCCCTCAATTTCGGGAGCCCTGACTGGTGCTTGTACAGGGAACAAACACGTTCAGGACGGCTCCTGGAGGCTGAGCGTCTCTTCCGACAGCCTGTTCCTCCTGCTTCTTTCTCTTCCCCGAGCTTGTGTCTCTAACTCTAGCTCTGGGAAACTCTGGGCTTCACTCTCACCCTTTGTCATGGCCCCTGGCACATGGCTGAGGGTTTTCCTGCTCTGGCCAAGAGAAGCTCTGATATCTCAGGTGCCTGCTAGGGTCTCAGTGTAGATGGTTGGGGATTGCTGAGACCCCTCAATACCCTCCAAGCAATGCTCCCCAGAAGTTTATTGGGGTGAGTCAGTTAAAAGAAATTCTATTAGGCAAAGAAAAATGGCAAAATAAAACCTGTAACTGAAGCCTCTAGCCCACCACAACCTCCAGGCATCCAGTTGCAGAAACACTAGCCCTAGTCTCAAAGGGACATGTATGAACAAGGACCGTCACACATGTCCTGATTGTGTGTACCCGAGACAACAGCTTTACAGAACGCACAGCATGCGGTAAAAGGAGAACGCTTTGCATGCTGGAGCCCTGGGACCCGTTCCCAGTCCTGCAAGCTCCCCTGAGCACTGCTGGTATCAACCCCCAAGCATTGACCATGACTAGCCGCTGAACACTCACTGCCTGGTATGGTCCAATATCTAAAAGAAAAAAGAACTTAAGAAAAAAGGAAACCCAGCCCCAGGCAGCCAGAAACCTCCAGAACTCACCTGTTGCCATGCTCATGCCTCTCTTCACGCTCGGGCCGAGCCTCACCCATGAGTGAATCCCCAGAAAACCCAGGTATGCGGGACTTTGTGACTGACAACTCTGGGTGCAACGGGACTGGGAACGGAGATCCTCTGCCCATATCCCCCTGTCTCCGGCAACAGCCAGGCCCATAAGCCACTCCAGGTAACCTCAACATCAGATTGCATGTCCTTCTCTCCCAGAAGGGAGCATAATATGATGCTTGCTATAACCATGCCGCTGGACCCCGCACTAGGCTGTTTCACTTGGGGCACCCCAGAGAGAGACAGGTGAGACCCCTCCCCGCCCCAAGGGACCCAGCCCTGGTAGCCAAAATCCTCCAGAATTCAACTGCTGCCATGCTCACGGCCGCTCTCCACATGCCTGGGCCAAGCCTCACCCACAAGTGAACCTATTCCTGGACCACATGTCAGAGAATGCAACTCATAGGACACACCTTACCTGTACTCCAAGAGCACTGCACCACATTTAATGGGGTTCAAAGTAGGAGGCAACCAACCTTCGAGAGAATTTTTTTTACAGACTTATAGAAAGGCTTAGTGGCCCCTGGGTGAAATATACCAATCTTCACACTCCTTCCCCTAAGCATTTTTTTTGGTAGCATTTTCAGCAGTTTTTCATAACAAATAATACAAAATACATTATTTCGGTTCTGCTTTGAGGCAGAGATTGGGTTTCTGGATGGAAACATCCAAAATACTGTGATGTAATGGTGTAATGGTGGTGGGATTTGTGTTTGAATATCAAATATTGTGAACTACTTTCTAAAATTAAAAAAAAATTTTTTAAAACATGAATGAGGACTGGAGAGATAGTACAGCAAGTAGGGCATTTGCCTTGTATGTGGCTGACATGGGCTTGATCCCAGGTATCCCATCTGGTCCCCCAAGCACCACCAGGAGTAATTGCCCTGTACAGAGCCAGGAGTAAGCCCTGAGCATCTCTGGGTGACGCACAAAAACAAAAAAATGAGGCAAGAGTAATTTAGTAACAACATATAAGAGCTTAGTCTTTTCTGGGAGGAAAAATAATAACAAGTTTCTGTAGGGTGGAGAGAAGAGAAAAGAGACAGCGACGTCCTGGGCCGCTTTAGAAGCTGAGGAAAGAGCACACTGGGGACCCTGAGAGATGTGGCATCGCTGAAGCCCTCTTGGGCACCATATCACTTGTTCCTCACAAGCGCACAGACGGGCCTTCGGTCCCCAAGGCACTGATGGAGGCCCCAGAAAGTGGGTGTCACGCGGTCAGTGTAGACACTGAGGTGGGCGTCAGGAGCCAGAAGCCGGGAGACCCTCGCCTCATCACCCACCCCAGCCCACCACCCAAAGAATAAGGGTAGAAGTTCTGGGGTCATTAGCAAGATGGAGACAGAGCAACCTCCATGCTGGCTCAGCAAGGTGGGCCGCCTAGGACACGGGAAACCAGAGCCCTTCAAAAGAAGGAGATGGACAGCGTTTCTGGAACCCAGGCCTCTTCCTGTCAGAAGCACAGGAAGGCTTGTCCCTAGACAGTCTAGACACCTCTGAGAAACTCCAGCCTGCTGCCCAGCGGCCCCAGGAAGCAAGAAACTGTGATCTCCCCTCTCTCCCTCTCCCTCCCTCTTTCCCCTTCCCCCTCTCTCCCTTCCCTGTTCCCCTTCCCCCTCTCTACCTCCCTGCTCCTCCCTCTTTCTCTTTGCCCCTCTCTCTCTCCCTCCCTCTCCTTCCCTCTCTCCCTTTTCTCTCTTCTCCTTCCCTCCCTCCCTCCCTCCCTTCCTCTCTCTCTCTCCACCCACCCCCCTCCTGGCAATAGCAGCTTCTCTCCCTAGATAATCCAGATGGTCCCAAACTGGTTTGGCCCACCGCCCCCATTGTAAAAAAAAATCACTCAGTGCCCACCCTCCCGAACCAAACTTTCTATGCAAACAGAAAACACCTCTGATTGTACATGACACAACTACCCCCTGTTGTTACATGCTCCCTGGGGTGGGGATCTGTATCACCTATTGGGGGAAACCCTGAGACACTGGCAGCGGGGAGGGGGGGGAGGGGGAGGGGTACTGGCCTCCAGGCCTCCCCATGGGAATGCACATGGCCCTCTGGCGGGGGTGGGGGGGGCGAATGCCAGGCACCTGGAGACCCTGGGCAGCACGCAGTGCCTCCCGTGGCCATCCTGCATAGATGTACTCGGGCAAGCATGCGTGCCGATCCCAGCGGCATTGAGGGCGACTAATCAAATGGTTCAAACCCATTAACAGTCAGCCCGAAGCCGCCACTCTCTTAGCTGCACTTGGAGAGTCGCTGCGTCGCTCTCCACGGAAATGTTCACGCTGCCAGGGCAGCCCCCGGGGGCCCAGCCAGCCCTGCTTCCCTCGGAGCCGTCCATGCTGATCCTCCACGTGGATCCGCTGAGCTCAGTCTGCTGTGTTGCTCAGAGCCCAGCGCCATGGCCGATCTGTTGGACCGCTGAAGGGAGGAAGGAGCAAAGCGCTGCTAAGGAGTTCTGCCCCGGGACAGCAGCCACCAGCCCCACGCAGCCACTTCCATTAATAGTCACCGAAATTTGGGGGCTGGAGCGATAGCACAGCGGGTAGGGTGTTTGCTTTGCACACGGTCGACCCGGGTTTGATTCCCAGCATCCCATATGGTTCCCCGAGCACTGCCAGGAGTAATTCCTGAATGCATGAGCCAGGAGTAACCCTTGTGCATTGCTGGGTGTGACCCAAACAACAACAACGACAACAAAAATAGTCACTGAAATTTGAAAATCACTTCTTTAGGGGCTGGAGCGATAACACGGCGGGTAGGGCGTTTGCCTTGCACGCAGACGACCCGGGTTCAATTCCAAGCATCCCATATGGTCCCCCGAGCACCACCAGGGGTAATTCCTGAGTGCAGAGCCAGGAGTTAACCCCTGTGCATCGCTGGACGGGATGACACAGATTAAAGAACATCTCTCTCTCTGAAGGTTGCTCGTGGACAGTGCAAGGCTTTATCAGGATGGGTGCCACCTGGTGCTGTGCAGGGCCCAGGCTGCACACGTGTTCCGAAAGGGACCATTAAGGAACTACCTCTGCCAGCCCCCACCCCCAAATTTGTGGTGCTGAGTTAGAAGCTGGCCAAGAATTCCACACTATTTACAGCTAAGACAGGCATGAGAACCCCTCGAAGGACTTTCTAAAGAATGTCTGGTTGGTGAATGCACACAGGCCCAATGAAGTAGCCAGATCCTGACCAGCTATCATCAAACTGATGAGAATGACCAGCATAGAGAACAAAATCTGAGGAGGCTTGGCTGTCCTCGGAGCCCCAACTTCTGTCTGTTTGCCTTTTTACATGTGAAATAGACAACACTCTGCTGTTATTATTTCCTGGGGAAATAACCATTTGAAATACGGCTGCTGAAATAGAGCCAAAGACAATATTTGTCTTCACACAACTGCCATGTTCGAGTTTTCTCCCAGCAGACACGGCTTTAGGGGGAGGTAAGAGGCACCACTAGTTGTTCCTGTTGTTTTCTAGGAACCACTGAAATATCTGGCATCACCACTGGTCAGCCTCCAAGTGTTCATTCTGACAGTGACTCTTGTACCAAGCCAACACACGAAATTCCCGCACGGAGCCAACATACACAAACATATAAAAATCTATATACACATATGCTGTATCACTGTCATCCCGTTGTTCATCGATTTACTCGAGCGGGCACCAGTAATGTCTCTATTACACTCAGCCCTGAGATTTTAGCAGCCTCTCCTTACTCGTCTTTCCCAACGATTGGAGGCTCTTTCAGGGTCAAGAGAATGAGACCTATTGTTACTGTTTTTGGCATATTGAATACACCACGGGTAGCTTGCCAGGCTCTGCCGTGAGGGCAGAATACTCTCGTAGCTTGCTAGGCTCTCCGAGAGGTATGTATATATCTGTTACTGCATTTGGGATATGAATACACACACATACGCAAACATAAATTCAACACATAGCAAACACACATAATCCTGCACGTGGACATATAAAAGTCACATACAATCATCCTTTTTCCACCCCTGTGACTCTGTGTTCCCTCAGAAGATGTGATTCTTTTTCTTGTTGTTCTGTTTGGGGGCTGTACCTGGCGGTGCTCCGGGGTTATTCCTGGCTCTGCACCCAGGGATCTCTCTTGCTGATTCGGGGAAACATATGGGGTGCTGGGGATCAAATCACTGATTTGATCAGCTGCATGCAAGGCAAGCGCCCTACCCACTGCGTGATTGCTCTGGCCCCTGAGAGAAGTTATTCTAACCCCTCACAAATCCTTCCCTTCTCCCGGAAACTAGGGTTTCATCCCACCCATGGGATTCTAAGCCCAGATATGAAGGGCTCCTCCTTCTGCACTGGCCTGACCCACCGAGCTGGGGTTTTGTAGTAAGTCAGATCTCATGATCAGAGTCACCATCCCCCAACCCGCCACCCCCACCGACCGCCATCTCTGTCCCATCCCCCAGCATAATCCCCGCTGGCTTGCAGGCCCAGCATGCACGGGGACGGGAGCCAGGAGGCGGCAGCTGAGAATCCGGCCTGTGGGTCTGGCCACCACCAATTAGCTTCTCTTATTAATGCCAATTTATTAACTGGGAACCCCTGGGAAGCGAGCAGGAGGAGGGTTTTGTTTGAAATGCATGTCTATTCCTCACGCGCGTGTGGACACTGGGGCTGTCTCCACCGAGGAAGAGACGAGTTGTCTCCTGCCTCCCGCTCCTCTGGGGTGGGCGTGGTGGCACCCCGGGGGGAGTGGGTCTGAGCAGGGAAACGGATGACGAGTGTCTCAGCCAGGCAGAGGTGCCACAGTTTCCCCAGCAGGGCTGCGGGCTGCCTTTGAGGTGTTCTCCAAGCGTCTTCCAGCCCGGCAGCGTGCCTGCGGCAGCAAGGACTCCGTGAGGGAAACACGGCCCCAGTGGCCGGGCCCACGCCCTCCCCAGCTCCCTGCGTACACTCTCTGCTCCTGAGTGGTAGGTGCTGGGGAAGGTTCTTCCTGTCTGGGTTTCTGCCTGGTCCTCAGGGTGTTTCCCCTCCCGGACGCCTGCCGGACCCTCTCCCCCCGAGAGCAGCTATGGTAACGCAGCGAAGGGCCATCGCTGAGGAGCTGAGGGGCGTGTGTGAGCGCCAGGTTCCTGCTGCTTCACAGACACCAGATCCCGTGATAGGTGGGTCCGACCTGCTGAGCTGTGGAGGCCCAGTGGGGTGTGACGAGGCCCCCAGATCATGTTCTTTCCCTAACGCTGGCTTTCAGGAGCTTCTTGCCTGCTTTCCGGAGACTCTTCCCCGGGACAAGCCTGACTGGCGTGTGTGCGTGTCCTGGGTGCAGGAGCAGCGACGGGCAGGTAATTTGGATGAACCCGGGGTTGAGAGAAGCCATGATGGATGCTCTCTGATCCCAGTGGCATGGACCCCCCCTCCCCCGCCCACCCGACTGTGGTCAGTTTCTAGGACCATCTTTTTTTTTTAATTATATTGAATCACCGTGAGATAGTTACAAGCTTTCATGTTTGGGTTACAATCTCACAATGATCAAACACCCATCCCTCCACCAGTGCACATTCCCCACCACCAATATCCCCGGTATACCCCCCTTTCCCACCTTCCCCCTGCCTCCATGGCAGACAATGTTCCCCATACTCTCTCTCTACTTTGGGCATTATGGCTTGCAACACAGACACTGAGAGGTCATCATGTTTGGTCCATTATCTACTTTCAGCACGCATCTCCCATCCCGACTGATTCCTCCAGCCATCGTTTTCTTAGTGACCCCTTCTCTATTCCATCTGCCTTCTCCCCTCCATTCATGAAGCAGGCTTCCAGCTATGGGGCAATCCTCCTGGCCCTTGTATCTACTGTCAAGGACCATCTTGATGTCCCAAAGGTGCTGAGAGAGCAGAGAGAGACAGCAGCCCTTTTTTTTTAATTTATTGAATCACCGTGAGATACAGTTACAAAGCTTTAATATTTCAGCTTCAGCCATACAATGATGAAACACCCACCAGTGCACATTCTCCACCACCAGTGTCCCCAGTATCCATCCCCCATCCCAGTCCTCAGCTGGCCTCTGTGGCAACTTCCCCCATGCTCTCTCTCTCCTTTTGGGCATTATAGTGTGCTCAAATTTACTCGCCACCATTCAAGCCTGCCTGCCAGGGGCAGACGCTAGATGATCCATTCTCACTTTGAATATCATGAGAGGTCGTGGCCAAGTTCGCTTCTGGAATTCTAAAACTGCAGATGGTTGGGGTCCAGAGACGTTCCTGTAGGGCGCTAATCCACTTTGGGATCCAATATGTTGTCTCCAGACCAGGGCTGTTGGTGTGCTGAGATGGTGTCCCCAGGCAGACTGTGGGCATGACAGCCAGGACCCCAAGCGTGCAGGGACACCGGGAGGGACGGCCCGACTCTTCTGCTGCCACAGTGAGGCCTGGAGTCTTAGCCTTGGAACCCGCATGCTTGGCTGGACCTTGCTCTGGAAGCTCTGGTCGCCGGAGTTTCATCTGCAGTGGGCGGGGAGAGCACCCTGCTCCATCTGAGGTGCCCCGGTGGAATTGGCTTGGCACGGGGTCCAGAGTGCTCTCCGGCTATGTGGTGTCTTCCGGGACTCACGGGGCAGCCCTCCTTTACAGAGTATTTGCTGCCGCAGGAGAGGGCATCAGCGCGGCACCCCGGGTAGCAGGAAAACAGCCAAATCGTTGGTGAGTGATGAATCTCTTGCTTTTGTTTTCAGTCATGGCTTTATTGTAAGCACCATGCAAGGGGACAGGCAGGGATGTGAAGGCACTTAAGGGCACAGAAGCCTCTTGAAAGATGGGGGCAGGACCACAGTGCACGTAACAGAGGACCCCGAGGGCTTGCCTTGGTGAGGGCGAGAGATTCTGCCAAGGTGGAGGGAAAGCTTTTCGAGGCTAGAGTCTGGGTAAGAGATGCTCAGAGGGAAATGCAGGGAGTTAACAAAGCTCGGCAGAACCTTTTTGAAATAAACTCACAAACCATTGAGCTACAGCAAAAACTCTACAGTAGTTTCTCTCAGACTTTATGATTCAAATAAACCCCATTGGATTAAGCAGCAAGTAAATTAAATGAACTCGCTATTTCTTAGGGCCCTTTTATTTTATTTTATTTTTTCTCAAATAATTTTCTTTTTTTTAATTTAAAAAAAATTAAATTTTTAAATAAATCACCATGCAGTACAGTTTCAGACTTACAAACTTTTGTACTTATGTCTCAGTCATACAATGGAGTACCCATCCCCCAACCAGTGCCCATTCTCCACCACCAATATCCCTCCCACCTCCCAGTATCCCTCCCACCACCAGCTCCCCCACCCACCTCTGTGGCAGGCACATTCCCTTTTACTCTTGCTCTCCTTTTGGGTGTTATGGTTTGCGATACAGGTAGTAAGTGGCCATCATGTTCAGTCTATAGCCTACTACAGCATCTCCCATCTCCAAGCACCCTCTACTTGGTGGTCCCTTCTCTATCTGAGCTGCCTTGTCCCCCAGCGTGTGAGGCCGGCTTCCAAGTCATGGAGCAACCCTCCTGGTCCTTGTCTCTACTATCCTTGGGTGTTAGTCTCCCATGAAGTTACTTTATATTCCACAAATGAGTGCAATTTTAGGCCCATTTTAGGGAAAAAATGGCGGCGGAAGCGCAGGTTTTCCCGTGGCCCCCTTCTCTCCCCCGTGCCAACCTTCACCAGAAGAGGGGCCTTTGCTGCAACTGAACCCCTCTCCGGAGCTCTGTCATGTCCAGACTGGCTGTGGAGTCGTGCCCCTGTGGTACGGACACGCACAACAACATGGATTCATCCTTGCGGTTCCACAGCGTGATTTTAGTCCTGAAAATCCCGTGCTGGTGCTGGAGTTGGAGCCAAGGGTCCAGCCACATGCCTCGCAAGATCAAGGCCCTGGGCTTGATCACTGGCACGGCATGCCCATCCCGTCCCCCAGCCCTGCCGGCTGTGGCTCCCAGTATAAAACATATTTTAAAAAAGCTTTTGTACTGTGACTAGCTGTACCACCCTCCACCCCCAGACCCCTCATCCTTTCTCTGTTACCAGAGTTCTGCCTTTTCCGCAATGTCCCTGAGGTAGAGTCACACCGGTGTGCCCCTTTGCAGATGGGCTTCCTCAGCCATCAGCCCCTCAGGTGCACCTTGGGGCCCTCTCTGTCCCGTCGTGGCTGTGTAGCTTTTGTTCTTTTGGTCTTGGAGCCACGCTGGGTGATGGGTGGGGCTGCTCAGGGCTTGTGGGTTGTTCCCACTGAGGTTGGGTTCAAACACAGGGCTTCCTCATCAAAACGTGTGCTCCAACCCTTTCTGGGCTTGGGGGGGTTCGGATGGGTGGGCCATACCTAAAGGCACTCAGGGACTACGCCGTGTTCTGTGCTTAGCGGTCACTCTCAGTGGTTCTCAGGGACCACATGTGGTACCAGGGATCAAACTGGGCATGGCCACATGCAAGGCAGATGCTTGAACCCCTCTCCAGGCTCTCCAGATCAGGTGGTGCATTTCTAAAAGGACTCCTCACCTCTTTCCGGGGCACCTTTTATCTTCGGTGTCGTGCCCTCTTTGCAGGACTCTACCTAGAATCCAGCTACAGCCAGTTTCAGAGACCAAGCCAGACCGCAGTGGAAAGACCGACGACCAAAACCCCCATCCCACAGTCGGAAACCCACAGTCTCGCTCCTGACCGGTCCAACACCCCTGCCCTGCCTCTGCCTGTGAACTCTCGTCCTGAAGCTTCTCAGGCTTGCTCTGCCGGTGCCTTCCCTGGGTGCCCTGCCATGGCCCCCTCTCAGCCTGGACTCTGCACGTCCTTCCCCTGGGCTTCCAAGCCGCTGGGGGAGTCACACCTTCCTGCTGGACCCAGCCTGTCTCTCACTGGCTACAGGACACGGGCTGGAGTTGCAGCCCTGCCCTTGTGAGTCAGTGTGGCTGACCGGCCATCTGCCCCTTGTCAGAGCAGGTCATTCTATATCTAAGGTTATCCCGTTGCTCTGGAAGGTTCCCCACCAAGCGTGTCCAGTGCTCTGCAAGAGGAGAGCTTCAAAGCGCCACGGGAGTGCTGTGCTCCTGCCTGAGCCTGTCGTGGCCATTCCGAGGCTCTCCTGGGTGAGTCTCTCCGTGGCCCTTCTGAGGTTCCTCATGAGCATTCCGGCTTTTTCGTGGACCTGAACTTGAAACTTCTGGAATTCCTTCTGGAACAAAAGGACTCGGAAATACAGGGGCACAATATGTGATCAAACTCCCTTGGGGGTGGGGGGAAGTGTTTTTAAAGTCCAGGTGTGCTGGAGTTAGAATTAGACTTAAAAACGATAGCGTGACTCAGCAGACGGGGTGCCCGAGGCCACCCAGTGAGGTTTGGGACAACCCTCTGTAAATCTTATCAATTCTTCTGGGAAATTGCGTGGCTATTGACACCGAGAGAGTGGAATCAAGCTTTTTTTTTTTTTTGCTTTTTGGGTCACACCTGGTGATGCACAGGGGTTACTCCTGGCTCTGTACTCAGGGGACCATATGGGATGCTGGGATTCGAACCCAGGTCGGCCGCGTGCAAGGCAAACGCCCTACCCGCTGTGCTATCGCTCCAGCCCCGGAATCAAGCTTTAACTCAGGTCAGGGTTGTTCCCAAACACTCCACTATTGTTGGGTGTGGTTACCCCTTCAAAAACCAATTCTGGTCATAGAGTTTGTGAGCAGGTTAAACGTGTCCTGTATGTGCTGCAGGTATTCCGTAAGCACCTTGAGAGAAGGGCTGCCTTGTCCTTCCTCAACCAAATTTCATTTCAATCTGTTCCCGTTCTCTGCCCCTCACTGTTGGTGCAGTAACAGGGTCACACCCCCCTGGCTTTTTGACATATTCGATATGGCAGAAACAGTAACAAGATCACACCCCAGGTTCCAGTGCTCACATGCTCAGCTGAAGCACTTAGGGGGCCCACTCCTTAGTTGGGCTTACATACCCTCTAGTTGGGGTGGCCCCGGGGCCACTGCAGTACTTGCATGGTGCTCCTCTGGGGTCACTGCAGTGCTCACACAGTGCTCCCTTGGGATCACTGTCGCTATAGTACTCGAA
The DNA here is from genome assembly GCF_027595985.1 of Sorex araneus. NCBI lineage: Eukaryota > Metazoa > Chordata > Mammalia > Eulipotyphla > Soricidae > Sorex > Sorex araneus. The sequence goes on along the minus strand of NC_073308.1, from coordinate 37,916,866 downwards.
AAATGTTTGTTGAAGTTACTGCAGTGTGCATACACATGATGCTTACACATGTGCTTGCTGGGGTCACCTCAGTGCTCACACAGAGCTCCCCAGGCTCCCTGCAGTGCTCACATAGTGCTCCCCAGGGTCATCGCAGTGCTCATCATACATGTACTTCCTATCAGTGCTGCTTACACTCACAGTGTGAGCACTGTGAGGACTGATCCAGGTGAGCACCACAAATGGAGTGTGTGTGTATGTGTACTAACAGCGCGAGACCCCCATGAGCACTGCCACTCAGGAGTCTGTGAGCACTGTAACCTCCTGTGTGACCCCCAACGAGCACCACAACCAGAAAAGGTGTAGCCCATGGCCAGGTCCCCCGGACAGCAGTGGGAGGGGACACAGGTAAGGACACATCCAGCCACTGCCTGTCCCCAGGAGACACACTTTATACTAAAGGACAGTCCTGCTGGCACTGCTGTGCACTGGCGGCCAGAAAATGTATCACACAAAGACACCCCACGGGAAAGCAGGACCGGTGAGCAGAGAAGGTGCTGAGACAGAAATGCATCCTAGACACAAAGTGGGACATTATTTTATTTTATTTTATTTTTGCATTTTGGGTCACACCCGGCGATGCACAGGGGTTATTCCTAACTTTGCACTCAGGAATTACCCCTGGCAGTGCTCAGGAGACCATATGGGATGCTGGGAATTGAACCAGGATCGGCCGATTGCAAGGCAAATGCCCTACCCGCTGTGCTATCGCTCCAGCCCCAAAGAGGGACATTTCTTACTAGGAAAGGTTCGCTGCATCAGAGAGGTATGATAACCATAAACATGTAGGCACTAAAGAGAGAAGTCCAAGGTACGTGAGGTAAAACAGATGGAACTGGAGCAATGGACAATTCAGTGAGAGTAACAGGAAACGTCAATGTCTGACTTGAAAAAAAAATACAGAATGAGACAGATCAACTAGGAGACAGGAGCGTTGGCAGCACTTACACACTGGACAGACACACATTTACACACTTACACACTCTGGAGCAGGCACCCACAACTGAACACTCTTCGCAGGAGTCCATGGAGCATTCTCTAGCACGGGCCAAATGCCAGACTGTTAAACCAGCCTCAGTCCGGAGACATGTACAGGGGGTGGGGCACTTGCCTCACACACAGCCGACTGGGTTTGATCCCCAGGACCCCTTAGGGTTCCCGCCCTCCCCCCTCCACCAGGACTGATCCTCAGCACAGAGCCAGGCCAAAAAAAAAAAAGTGAAAATGCATATTCTGAGCAGCTTGGATGATAAGAACCACAAGCCTGAGCATCTGCAAGGCTCTCTGACCGGGGATGTCACACCATCTTCTATCATAGTTAAGAAAACTGTCATCGGGGCCAGAGCGATAGTACAGCGGGGGTTTGCCTTGCACGCGGCTGACCCGAGTTCAATCCCCGGCATCCCATATGGTCCTCCGAGCACACCACCAGGAGTAATTCCTGAGTGCAGAGCCAGGAGTAACCCCTAAGCATTGCTGGGTGTGACCCCAAAAAGCAAAAAAAAAAAAAAAAAAAGAAAAGAAACATGTCACCATCATTGAAAAACTGAAACAGCTCCCCACCCAAAGACAGATCCTGCTCCACTCTGGGGACCCCCCCAGCACCCCACATACAAGCAACTGTGTGGTGAGCTCAGCCCTCTCTTCCATCCCTCCCCTCCCCCAGCTCCCAGAGGCTCCAAACTTCCAGGGGTAAAGGGTGGGGAAGGTTCCCTGGGTGACTCAGAACCCCCTTTTCTTGGGAGACAGCCTGACTCAGCCCAGAGAATCCCCGGAAGCTTACCTGGCCTACGTCTCCTTTTCCAGGAAAAAAAAAATCGCTCAAAGAGTCATTTTTTTAAAGCAAATAGGAAGCACTTCCCCTCGGCAGCTGAGACAACTGCCCCCAAGTTGACCAGTGCCCTGAGCCCCACGGTGGTATCATGCATTTTGGGAAACGCTGTTTCACAGAGCTGTGACTCAGGGGTCACTCCTGGTAGGGCTCAGGGCACATATGGGGGTCCCAGGGATTGAACTCGGCTTGGCGGCCTGCAAAGCAAGCCCCTTACTGCTGTACTATCTTTCCGACCCACAAAACTATTTTTTTGAAAACGTGTTTTAATCTCCTCTTTGTACCTCATGCCTACTTGGTTCACTTACCTTTACAGTTGTGGAAGAATCTTAAAATTCGACTCTTATTTCCGTGTAGATACATTTATGTTCCCACGTTAAAAATATAAAAAATTTGTGAACACATTTGACACCAATGTCGTGGTATCTATTACAATTCTGTTAGTGAAATTTCTGGATCAGCAGGTCTGAACATTTAAAAACTTTGCAACATCGTGGCAAAATACTTTCTAGAGCGATTTATGGATTTATATTTCTATCAACTCAGTATTCCACACCTACTGAATCAGGCATCCCTAAACCCTCAAACCTTTATACCTTTGTTCCAGAGGTCCCAGGGAAAGGCCAGCCCCAAGATTTCTGTTCTGTTTTGTTTGGGGACCACACCCAGCGATGCTCAGGGCTTACTCCTGGCTCTGCAATCAGGAATCACTCCCGACAGTGCTCTGGCAACCATACGGGATACGGGGGATCAAACCCAGGTCGGCCTCCTACAAGGCAAGCGCCCTACTCTACTATCTCTCCTGTGCTATCTCAACTGCTGCCCTAGATTTCTGCCTTAGAAGCAAGCTGCTGACGTCTCTCGTGGCTTTTACTCCTCTTAGGAACCTGAACAATGGGCCACGCCCTTTCCCTGGCCCCCAGCAAGGTCATTTGTTTCTCTTTGCTGCCTCCTAGTGGTAGAACTAGAGAAGTTCATTATGGGAGAATCTGAGCACTCGCGGAAGGAGAGGGAGCACGGAGAGTGGAGCTTCTGACTCATGCCTCGGAATCACAGCAGAGGAGCACAGAGGCCTGGATTCTGCATATGGGTCTACCCCTGGTGTGCTGTGATGTAAGGTTGTTCTTTCTTTGCCCTGTTTCTACCAAGGAAAGATAGACGTGAGAAAGGAAGAATGCTGACTGAAGACGGTGAAATAAGGCATAAAATAAGACAAAATAAAACAGAAATCTTAGGGGCTGCACTTTCCTGGGACCTCTGGAACTTACAAAGATTCGAGGGTGTAACAGATGCCTGATTAGACATGTGTGAAGTATTGAGTTAACAGAAACACCAATCTGTAAATCTTCCTGAAAAGTATTTTGCCAATGTGTTTCAAAGTTTTAATTAAAAAAAAAAACAGCTTTGAATTCTGTAGGATGACACTGGTTTGCCCTTCCTCCCTGGCCGCAGGGAGCTTGGGTTTGTTGATTGCTCCCCCAATCTGTCAATTGGCTTTGTCTCCTGATCAGACTCTGCTGACTTGTAAATATTGTTTTTCTCCTCTTCTTAATCTCCTTTGCATGGTTGGTTACTTCAGAGCAATTTTTCTTTTTATGGACACAGGAGCCTTGCAAGCTTCCCATGGTGTATTCACATCCCAAAAATATAGTAAAAGATATATGCATACCTCTCGGAGACCCCGGCAAGCTAACGAGAGTATCCTGCCCGCATGGTAGAGCCTGGGAAGCTACCCGTGGTGTATTCAATATGCCAAAAACAGTAACAATAGGTCTCATTCCCCTGACCCTGAAAGAGCCTCCAATCATTGGGAAAGATGAGTAAGGAGAGGCTGCTAAAATCTCAGGGCTGAGTGTAATAGAGATGTTAATGGTGCCCACTCGAGTAAATCGACAACGGGATGACAGTGATGCAGTGATACAGTGATGGACACAGGAAGACAGTTAAAAAGTTAAGTTTGTAACCTGGGAGTTAATTGACTCCAGATAATATTACCTCCCTGACATCTGCTCTCTCAACTTAAACCTCAGTTGCCCTTACTTCCTAGATCCCCCAAAGCAGGGTACCAACGAGGGAATGGATGGACCCAGGGTAAGCTGTGAGCTGTGAGCTACCCTGGTATTGAAATGGGCCAGGCCAAAGTGCCATAATGTTTAACTATAAGTTAAGAGCATGGTCATGGACGAATTCTGTCATGGTCTGAAAAGCAATAACTGGATCATGCCCAATTCAATCAGCTTAATCAATGGCTGAATAAATAGCAGTGCTCCTATATTATAAAAAAAAGTAATAACTAAATTTGGACCCTGCTAGGGCTAGGAATGATTAATCTGGCCTGAGCACTGTAGTCTGAGTCTGTGGTGAGATGTCCCCATGAGAGTCCTCCTACAAGCCTACTAATTGTGTCTATTAGTGTCTACTAATGTGTCCATCCAGAATGACTAATAGAAAGTAGAAGTAAGATGTTAATTAAGTTACGGGTCTAAGGAGAGGAGAAACACACCTTAAGTACTGTTTTGCCCTCATGGGCTGCAGGGGTTCAGAAAGGCTTGAAAAACATGTTTGCACTTTTGTGGGGGGGCATGATTTGGGAGGCGTGGTTAGAGAAGAGGGGGTAAAAGTGGTGGCGGTGGAGAGATTTGGGGGTAGAGAGACAGAGGCAGAGGGACAGAGAGTGGTAGGTCGGAACTGCTACAGAGCGAGGGGAGAGGTGGAGAGAGCGTGTTGGACAGAGAGCTGTGGGGCGAGTTAGGAAGGTAGAGAGTTGGAGAGAGACAGAGTGGGAGCTGTGGGCAGAGACAGAGACAGAGTTAGTGAGGAGAGTTGGAGAGAGCATCGTGGAGCGAGGCTTGGAGAGAGGAGAGAGAGAGAGAGAGAGAGAGAGAGAGAGAGAGAGAGAGAGAGAGAGAGAGAGAGAGAGAGTTGGGGAGAGAGTTGTGGCCAGAGAGTTGAGAGAGTTGTGGAGAGAGTTTGAAAAGAGACGAGAGATGGAATAAACGGCAACTGGTCACCAACCAGCTTGGCCCTCGTTTCTTCTTCGTCCGTCCACGGCAACGGCTGTCCCGGGTGGGGAAGCGGTTGGAGAGCACGGAAGGTGGGCTTCAGAAAGCCGCCCGGAGAGCCCGAGAACATCTGTTAATGTGTGAGCACGCCTAGCATCACCCGGGTGAAAGGTGTCTACACAGCCAGGGAAAGGAGCTTACACAGCGAAAGGGCTTACACAGAATTCTATTTGTTACGTTGTGGCAAGATTTTATTTAAAAATAAAACAGCAAATCTGGATAACAAGCAGTATAAAATAAATTATCGAGGACCTGCTATGGGGGCAGATTTAAGGGGTGGGGAAAATTGAAGATAGTAGTGGAGGGAAGATATAATGATGGGATATTGAATGTCTGTAATGAATCATCATGAACAACTTTGTAAACCACAGAGTTTATATAAAGTATCTGGGAGAAATTTACATATATAGGCCTTACCTGTTCCATGTAAATTCCAAAATATATTACAGAATTCCTGTAAAAGTTTTATTAATGAAAGGTGAGACATGATTGTGACGTAATGAGATCCAAGTATAAAATAAAATTTAATATAATATGCTTTAGATTCTAGGGTTGAAAATGTATATATGTAAATGAGAACGGGCATTGATTATATAGTATTAAATGGTTTTAATTTTCTTTTTTACATAGGTCAAAATTACATAGTAGTCACAAATTGGCTTTTACTGATTTATTTTCTGACCATTCATTCTGTTTGCCATTTGTTAAAGTTTCGTTAGAATAAGCAATATAAAGTAAATTTGTTATGTGTCTAAAGGGGCAGGTTGGGGTTGGAATTGGGGGGGAAACTGGGGATATCGGTGGAAGCAATGGAACCCTAAATGCTTGAAACAACTATATAATGAACAACTTTGTAAATCACAGTGTTTTTAATAAAAATTAATTTTTATACATAAATAAATAAATAGATAAAACAAAGACAGCTCCTGAGGCAAAATTTCAGCTGGCAGTCCCTTTCTGCTACAGATTTTATTGGACTCAGAAAGGCTACAAATAACTATCTATGTTATTAATTTAGGACAAGTGCAGCAGGCAATTCAGGAATATGAAAGTGTTGGGGCTGGAGTGCTTGCCTTGCACAGAACTGATGCCTGGGTTTGATCCCTGGTATCCCATATGATCCCCCAAGTACCATCAGGAGTAATTCATGAGTGCAGAGTCAGGAATAACCCCTGAGCATCACTAGGTGTGCCCCCATCCCAACCCCCTCCCCCCCAAAAAAAAACAAGAATAGGAAAATCTGTTTTGCTGCACCCCAATAGAGAATTAACCCAACCAAAATTCAGCCTGGTAGTTGGCTCTTAGAAAAAAACCTGGAAATCTGGGTCCCTTCAGATGACTAAATGCAAGTTATTTTAAGCACCCCTATTGCTGTAAAATGTAACGGAATTTCTACTTGGGTTCATGTGCCCAGGATAAAATCAGCTCCATCTCATTCAACAGACGCTCTGGGAGAAGATCAGCCGGTCTACTCCTGTGAACCTATCAAGGAATTAAAACTTCTTTTAAAGGTAAGTGAGATCCTACTCTTCCCTTCTAAAACCTTTAAATTTCCTTCATATCTTTTTATCTGAACATGTCTTTTTACCGAGGTTCAGCAGAAACCAGAAGTAATACTCTCGAATAGAAAAATCATCAGAACCCAAAAGAAAGTGGGAAATACTTATGCAATGGCCATTATTTTCTTGGTTTCTTAAACATTTTGCCTTCCATACCCATTTGGGTTGGAAGATGCGAACTAAAAGTAGACTATAGACCGAACATGAAGGCCACTCAATACCTCTATTGCAAACTACAACACCCAAGAGGAGAGAGAACAAAAGGGAATGCCCTGCCACAGAGAGCCAGGGTGGGGTGGTGGGGGATGGGGTGGGGGTGGTGAGAGGGATACTGGGAATATTGGTGGAGATGAATGGGCACTGGTGGAGGGATGGGTAAACGATCACTGTATAAGTGAAATGCAAACACAAAAGTTCATAAGTTTGTAACTGTACATAACAGTGATTCTCTAGTTTAAAAAAAAAAACACATTTTGCCTTCCATGGCTAGGAAAGCTCTTTTCCTCCAAGAGGTATGTGTACGTGTGTGTGTGTGTGTTTGTGTGTGTGTTGCGTGCACAGAGATTGCTTCTAGCTCTGAGCTCAGGGTTTGGGGACACATGGTGTGCCAGGGATGAGACCTGACTCAGCTACATTCAAGGCGAGTGTCTTACCTCCTATGTTATCTCTCTGGTCCAGAGCCTAATATTTAAAACAACAACAGCAACAACAACAAAACAAAACAACAACAAAAAAACCTGTTGTCTGATCTATCTGGTTTCTCTTTCAGAGTTTGAGGCTTCTGAACCCTGAGCCCCGTTACTACTAAGTTAGATTCACTCCCTTACGCAGGCAAGTCCACGCCCTTTGCCAACAGGAAGCTCCTAGGGAAGATGGCTCTTCACCCAGGTGCCTCCTAAAGATTTAAGGGGTGAGCTCTGTAGGGAGGAATGTTTCAGGCAGGTAGGAGGCATCCTGGGCATGAAATTTGGGGGATATCCTACAACTCAGAGGAAGTTGCCTGGTCCTGACGTGACCCAAAGTCATGAGGACCCCATCCTTACTTTAAGAGCAAGTCCTGAGCCCTTTGCAAATGGAGAAACCAAAGCCCCATCCAGAAAAGGTTCAGAAAAGAAGTTACCGGAGCATGTAAAGGTGGTGAGAATATGCACAAGGCTTTTCCCCGTGACAGTGCACAGGTGCGTATTACATACACAGACAACTCCAGGCCCTGACAATTTGGAGAGATGTATGTTACCTTCTCCCAAATGCCATTCTCCGCCTTTTGCATGCTGGAGGAGCCTGTTTCCTCTCTCCCCTCACACCTCTCTAAGTAAATATAAGTAAAAAAAATATATGCAAGGACAGGATAAAAATAATGGAAATGCCAGGATGCATTGTGCACAGAAAGGGAAGTACTGCTTCCAGAACCTTCTCCGTACAGGTGCCCTGAGATATTACACTGTCAAGGGTCTTTCTTACAGGGGGGTCTTGTCTGAGAATATGTGGGTCACTGTCTCAGGGGATCCTAGGATGGAGTTTTTTGCTCTACCTGGAACTTGTGGGGTGAGAAGACCCCAAGATGAATTTTCACAGCCAGCTGCTCTAAGGCGAGTGGTCCGTGGGGACCCAAAGTAAAAACAACCCTCCAGTCACGAGTCGGAATTCCCTGGGAGCAGCTCCTCCCTGGAGTGTCCAGCGCGACCAGACATCCTTGCAGAGGTGCCGACCCGGCAGAAGAGCGGGGGAGATGCCCTCCTGGTCTCTCTGCGCGCGGCCGGCAGGGGGCGGTGAGAACCCATGAATCTGGGATTCGGAGGGCCCCGTGGGGCTGAGGGTCTGGGCCGCTCCACTTTGGACCTCTGATGCTGCCCAACAGCCAAGCGGTAAAACACTGCGGGAGTCGGGGGTGGGGCGCGGGGCTTGGGGCAGGGGTGGGGCGTGGGGAGGGGTGTTAAAGCGCCCAGGTAGCTGCAGTGGACAGAGCTGCCACGTGGGGGCAGCAGAAGACCAGTGTTGGCAACGTGCGGCTCTGGCTTCACTTTGGAACTAAAGTCAAGGGACCTCAAAGGCTCAGCAAGGGGACACGGGGAGTCGGGGAGACCGGGAGACTGGGCGGCGGCCGCCTTCAGGGGTGTGCTGGAACTGGCTTCATCAGGGCAGACCGTCACGATGGGGAAGGGCCCCAGAAAGCCCGTCGTTAAACAGACGCTCTTAAAAACTTACCATTAAAACGATCGGGTTAGGGCTGGGAGAGAGAGCACAAGGGGTAGGGCATCTGCCTTGCACGCAGCCGACCCAGGTTCCACCCCCCTACGCTCCCCTGCGCCCTGTCAGGAGTGATTCCTGAGTTCAGAGCCAAGAGCAACCCCAGAGCACTGCCAGTTGTGCTCCCGAAACCCAAACAAAAGATCTAATTTAAAAATCAAGGCAGGGGCTGGAGGAATAGCACAGCAGGTAGGGCATTTGCCTTGCACGCGGCGGACCCGGGTTCGATTCTCAGCATCCCATATGGTCCCCTGAGCATTGCCAGGGGTAGTTCCTGAGTGCAAAGCCAGGAGTGACCCCTATGCATCACCAGGTGCGACCCAAAAAGCAAAATAAATAAATAAATACAATTTAAAAAATTAAAATCAAGGCAATAAACTCTAGAAACTAATCACTGTCTCTTTCATAGCACAGGGATTGGACCCAGGGCCTGCCCATGGAGGCTTGGGCTACGCTGCTGGCCACACCCCCAGCCCTTCACTCTATTATATTTTGGAGGGGGGGGTCACACCCAGTGATGCACAGGGTTATTCCTGGCTCTGCATTCAGGAATTACTCCTGGCAGTGCTCAGGGGACCATATAGGATGCTGGGATTCGAACCCGGGCCAACTACATGCATGGCAAACGCCCTACCCGCTGAGCTAGCTATCGCTCCAGCCCCCTCCACTCTAATCTTTATGCTCCTGAGCCTCCTTCCTATCTGTACCCTCTCTTCTGCCTGAATGGTTAAATCACTGTGGGCCACTGTGACATTCTATGACTAGCCTGCTGTTGGTCACAGTGGGAGAAGGTGCCGCGGAAACCAGCAGATGCTTCAAACCAGGCAGTGCCTCCTTCCTTCTCTGTCTGCGCTCAGGCATTTATTTGCATGCAGGTCAGTGAGGCTCACTCATCCCCTGCCTCTTCTGGTATCTCCCCCTCATCCAACCATCCTCTCCTGAGCTATCAGCCTGCACGGCCCACAGAGGGAGAAGCCAGCATGTCCCATGCTCAGTGCTGAGATTTCAGCGGCCAGCCGGGGTCAGCCGGCAGGGAGTAACTTACAACAGAAACTGGAACCCAGCGTGGCTGGGTCCTGGCCTTGCAAGGGCCTGACCTGGGCTCAGTTCCTCACCACCACATACCCTGAGCCCCGCCAGGTGTGATTCCTGAGCACAGAGCCAGGGGTAAGTCCTGCACATGCCCAGATGTGTTCCCATATATATCCTGTTCCCAACAGGGAAAGAAATTGGAATTCAGAAGAAGGATGGTAGGGCGGGTCACTTGCCTGGTCATAGCCCCAGCCATCGGGCAGCACCTGCGGAATAGAGAGACACAAGAAAGAAGCCTTTCCTGCAAAATCTGAAGGGCTGACATGTGAGAGAGGTTTAGACCTGCCCAGAAAGGTCCAGGGCGTGTGTGATATAGGGACCAAGAAATACAGGTATGAGTTCTTATAAAGAAATCAGCAGGGTGGGCTGGAGCGGTAGCACAATGGGTAGGGCGTTTTGCATGCGGCCGACCCCGGTTTGATTCCCAGCATCCTATATTACCCCTGAGCACCGCCAGGGGTAATTACTGAGCGCAGAGCCAGGAGTAACCCCTGTGCATCGCCGGGTGTGACCCCCCCCAAAGAAAAACCAAAATTAAATAAAAAAATAAAAAGAAATCAGCAGGGGTCACAGGGGCAGGCAGATGGGGCAGGGGCCCCAGCTCCTCCTCGTGGGTGGGTCACATAAGTGAAAACTTAAAAACCACACAGCAGGTTAACTCTTCTTGCTACACAAATGTGGTCCAAGACCAATAGCAAATCATCAGCTGGGAACACACTGGGATGCAGCCTCTCAGACCTCGGCCCCAGCTAAAGAATCAGAGTGTGTGTGTTGAACATCACAACAGGGTGTGTGATCTGTGACCCTGAGGCACTTTCATAAGGAACAAACTGAAGTGCCCTTTTGAAGGACTATGCCTTATATTACTTAACATATGTGTTCTCATATGTCTATAAATGTTTTATACACTGTAGCACTATATCATCATCCTCCCATTGTTCATCGATTTGCTCGAGCGGGCACCAGTAACGTCTCCATTGTGAGACTTGTTGTTACTGTTTTTGGCATATTGAATATGCCACGGGGAGCTTGCCAGGCTCTGTCTTGTGGGCGGGATACTCTCGGTAGCTTGCCGGGCTCTCCGAGAGGGACGAAGGTATCGAACCCGGGTCGGCCACATGCAAGGCAAATGCCCTGCCCGCTGTGCTGTCCATGTATAATGATACATGCCTATTTGTATAATTTTTATGAAATATACTTTATATACATTTTATTATATACCATTCTTTTTTTGGCTTTGTGGGTCATTCCTGGTGGTACTCAGAGGTTAATGCTGGCTCTACACTCTGACAGTGCAGTTGGAGAAGCAAGTAGGACCCACACCACCCCTCAGCCTCCTTGGCCAGAAGAAAGGGCTACATAGAGCCCCAGAGCTGGAGGGAGGGAGCTGGACGCTTGAAGGTGAGAAAGTGTTTGTTCATCAGGGGAGGGCCTCTCCAGGGACCCCCCCCACGTCAGGTGACAGGTTGGGTACCACAAGGCTGACTCCCTGGGACTGGATTACCCCACTGTGAGTGCCAAGCCCCCCCAGCACCCCTCCCCTTCCCAGCTCTTGCTCCCTGTCCCACTTGGACCATCCCCAGCTTCTAAGGCTGGAAAAGCCCCTCTTTTATCAGAATGGCCCCATGGCACAAGAGTGCTCTATTTTTTTAATTAGACATATAAAACTTCAGTCCCTGTGTCCTTATTATATTTGATGTTTCATTGTTCCCCATTGTGTGCATGAAACAAACAGATCTCAGTGGAGGGCTTGTTAGGTTATTTCCAATTTTTGCTATTTGACACTGTTCTTGGAAGGGTATTTCTGGATCTAGGCCATTTTGCACAGGCACAGCTGAGGGACCCGGGTCCTTGGGCACGTGCGTTTTAAGTGGACAGCTGTGGCCGAGAGGCCGTCCTCCCAAGATGCCAGCGTCAGGCTCATTGATCTCTGCCAACCTACGTGGAAACAGAGTCCCACCATCCTGATGTGCATGCTGTATGAGCTACTTAAGGTCTGTTCACACGCTCAAATGCTTCTAAATCCTTTTCCGTACTTCGCATTTCCATTTCTGTGAAGTGTTTAAGTCCTCTGCCTATATTTTCCTATGAAAGTCTGCTTTCACAAGTTTTTTGGAGCTCTTTATTTATTGATCTCTTATTTATGACGCTGAAAATACTCTCCCACTGTGCCGTTGGTGCTTGCATCTTTTTACAGTTATCTTTTCCCCCTATTAGAAATGTGTGGTTTTTATATCTTTATTTTTCTCCTTTAAGACTTCTGAGTTTGGGGACTGGAGAGGCAGTACAGAGGGTAAGACGCTTGCCCTGCACACGGCCGACCTAGACCTGGACAATCCCAGGCACCCCATAGAGTGCCCCCACACCTGTCAGGAGTGGCTTCTGAACCAGAAGTAAGCCCTGAGCACCACTGGTGTGGCCCCAAAACAAAGCAACAACAAAAAAGACTTCTGAGGTAGGGACAGACTTAGATCTTAGTACAGAACATTTCAAGAGGATACACATATGCTCCAGTACTTTCTTCTGACCTTGTATATTTTCCAATTTACTTTTCATTGTAGGTTGAATTAATGAATGAATTTTGACTTTAGGAATGACTTTGCCGTGTTGTTTATGGCAATGTCATATGTAATGTGTAGCGTCTCATCCTTCAGAGGAGGAAAGTCATTATTTTGTCAGGGTGTGGGGGTGTGAGTGATGCTCAGGGGTTTCTCCTGGCACAGGCTCAGGTATCATTCCTGGCAGCCACATGGGATGTCTGGGGACCATATGGGATGCCAGGGAATAAACCTGGTTGGCCACATGCAAGGCAAGCCCTGGTCCGCTGTACTATCTCTCCAGCCCAGAAAGTCATTATTTCTTGAAGTTTATCAACCAGTTCTCCAAATTATGGATTATGTATGTACATTATATAATGTGTTTAATAAGTATGGTATAGGGGCCAGAGCGATAGTACAGTGGGTAGGGCATTTGCCTTGCACGAGGCCAACCCGGGTTGGATCCCCGGCGTCCCATATGGTCTCCCCGGCACAGCCAGGAGTAACCACAGCTAGGTGGTGTGGGTGCTACTTGCTTCTCTAACTGCATGCCCAGAGTTCCCAGCTGACGGGAGGTCACCGGTGACATCCTGGCCAGGGGCCTGGGGTGCGCGGGCTGTGGAGGCAGCAGACCACAGAGGGAAGTGCTGGTCTCAGCAGGGCAGCTCAGGCTCAGCCATGCCCCACTTCAGAGAAGAGACAGATGCTCGCCCCCACCCCCCGTTCCCCCACCCCCCATTCTCTCCCACCCCCTGCATGACCGTAACCCACCGCTGCAGTTGGGAATGTCACACACAGGAGGGGGCGGGGGCGGGGGAGGCTCTCTCGGGATGTTCATGAAGTGCCCGTGCTGGAAAATGGGCAGAGCACGTGAGTTCTGCTCTTGGTGAGTCACAGGAGCCCGAGTCACACGGCCACGTGCACGTGCAGCTGGGGCGGGTTGGGGGGGGGAGGGATTGAAGAGGGCCCCTGGGCAGAGGCACCTGCTGAAACCAGCTCTCACTGCCCTGTGCTGCCTTCCTCACGGTCCAGCCTGGAGACGCTCAGGGCAGGGCAGGGGGAGTCCCAGGAGCTGCTCAATCTGGTGGGGGGTAGTGGGGCGTGACCCCCCCTCACAGGGCTCTTTCACACATCCGCACCTTCTTAACCTGTGGGCTTCCAATCAGGGTCCTTTGGGAGGCAGAACAGGCATCTGGGACTTCCTGGAGGCTGAAGGCTCAGTTTGGGAAAAATCTAGAAGCCAGCGAGAGTAAGAAGAGCTCAGGGCTCCATGTCTCCCGAAGGCAGCAGCTGAGGGGCCCTGAGCCCCCGAGGCCCCCTGCGGCCAGGCCCCCGCCCCCCACGGCCAGGCCCTGCAGAGCTCAGGCTGCTGGATTCTCCCCACCCAGGGCCCAGGCTGGCAGCTGCCGCAGCGAAGGGCAGGCTTCCAGAACTCTCCGGCAGGCTCAGAGGCTCTCCTTCCCACTGCACCCGCTCTCCCAGCCCGGAGCCGCCCCAGATGAAAGACGTCGTGTGCAGAGAGAAGTCTTCTCCCGGAGCCCGGGAACCCTGTCGCTGATGCATTAACAACAGGTCATAAATATTTATGCTGCCGCCAAGGGGCTCCCGGAGCCCACACGAGGCCGGCTACTGCGGGTCGGGGAGCACTGTGGGGCGCCCACACGGGAACCCGCTCAGCCGGAAGGGAGGCTGCGGGCTGGGAAAGGGAACGGGCCTGCTGGGCGGAGGTAGCCTTCTGCAGTTGCAATTCTGGAGACAAGACAAGCCCCGCTGTGGCTCGCAGCTAATTAAACACGGAGCCACGGGCCCACCCCAAGCGAGCGCTTCCCTCGTCCACTGCCTGAGCGAGCTCCTTCCTGGCCCGTGGGACTGGGGGCTCGGCGGGAGACGGCTGGCTGCCAACAGCAGAGCCGCGCGCCTCTCCCACCTGTCTCAGCCCGAGCCCTGTGCTCCTTCCTGCCCCAGCCCACGGGACCTCAGCAAGGTCACCCTCCTGTCCTTGCACTGGGGTGGGGCCTGCAGCCTGCTTTAGGGGGATGGTTTGAGGCCAGGTCTAGGGGCGCCTTGCTTGAGTCCTGTGCACGGAACCTGGACGCTCTCACCAGGAGAGGCCCCTGACTGGGGACGCAGGGGAGCTGGCCCAGGCAGGCCTCTGCTCACTGGTCGCAGCAAGGGACCCGCAGTGCAGTGTCCAAGCCGGGGGCAGGGGGGGGGGGGAGAGCCAAGAGCTCAGGAGGCCTTGCTCCTGTCTGCCACCGGCAGTGCCAAGGGCAACTTGGGGTGTGCTGTCCCCTCCTGTCCCCTCCACCATCAAGACCCTGCACAATCAGGGCCAACATGCTTCCCCCAGAGCTGGGGTGAGTGGCCAGCCCCAGTTCCTGTCCCTCTCACTGCATCATGGCCTCGGGTGAAACTAGCCCGGACGACACCCCAGGAAGGGTGCACCGTGCAGACCCCGGGCGCCCAGGCCCTGGCCGCTGGTCATCAAGTACGAGTTTGGGTCAGGGAAAGACCCAGGTCTGGCCCAGCTCTCAGAGGCCTTCCGGGCACTGTCCTCAGAACCTTCTAGAAAGACCTGGACCTCTGCTGCCTGTCTGTCGCCTGCTCTCCCAGAAATCTGTGCTTGTTGTCAGAATCATATAAATGCATAAAAAATGAGGTTTATATTTAAAACAAATACAGAGTTGAATTCCAGGCATATAAATATTTATGCGGCTTAAATATTTTAACTTTTAATTTAAAAAAAAATTTAACTTCTGAAAACTCAGTCTGTCTCCTCACCAGACCCCTGGCGGCAGCCGCTGCCCTAGACTCGAAGTGTGGCCCCTGTCCTAGAATCGTCCGTTGACAGACAGAGCCCTGCTCCAGCCCTCCAGCCCTCCTCCCGTCTACCCAGGAGCGCCCCCTTCTGGAGAACTAGGGGAGGGGAGGCACTGACTCAGCCCTTTTGCCCTTTGACCCCGAACACTTCTGGGAAACTCGCAAGAGGCCTGATCAGCCCTGGCCTACCTGGGATATGAGGGGTGTGTGTGTGTGTGTGTGTGTGTGTGTGTGTGTGTGTGTGTGTGTGTGTGTGTGTGTGTGTGTGTGTGTGTGTGTGTTGTGGGGGTGCGGAGGGGTGCTGAGTGAGACAGCATTTGAGGGATCCCATGGGTGTGGAGTGCACAGGATTGGCCCGAGTCCCACCCTTTCCCCCTCCACCCTCCCCAGGAGCCACCCCTCCGACCCTCCCAGTCTTTCTGGACCCCCTTTCCTCAGTGACTTTTTGTCTTCTGTTTTGGGGCCACACCCAGCTGTGGTCAGGGCTTACTCCTGGCTCTACACTCAGGGAGGCTTGGGGGACCATACGGGGCGCCACGGATCCATGCAAGTGGTCAAGGCAAGTGGCCTCCCCCTGTTCTATCACTCCAGTCCCTCCTCGGTGACCTGTCACTCACCTCCTGCTTCCCAAACGTCTCTGTAGTGGTGGAGCCCCTGCTGATCTCTGGGAAGAGTCTCAGCTCAGAAAGAGCCCACCAGTCCCAAGCCTGGGGGGTGCTCAGAGCAGCCCAGGGCACATTGAGACCCTCCCCCAGCCCTCCCCCAGGCCAGGCCCCTGAGCCCTGGAGGCAGAGCGAGAAAACACAAATCAACGCATCAACGCATCAACGTGGGTCACAGACTTCCACAGGACACGTGCTGGGGGCTAGGAACTAGAGAGAAGGAGCAGATCGCTGTGTCTGCGGGTGGAGGGGGTGGAAGAGAAGGAGAAAGCGGGGTGGGGCGTCTTCTTAGCAGCCAAGGGGGGGAACGGGTGGAGAGGGAGGCGTTGCTCACCTTCGTACACCCAGTGGGGCCAGTGGTCTCGCCCCTGAGCGACGGCTGAGGGGCAGTCACAGGGACCAGGCGAGGCTCGGGGGAGTCCTGGGGCTGGCCCGACCCTGTTCTCTCTCTGCCCCTTGAAGATCCACAGAGCAGAGGACAGGAGTTCGGTGCCAAATGTCCCTACCCAAGGGTACTCCCGGCCTTTTTATTTTTAAAGTACATTTTTTTGGTTGTAAACTTGGCTTGCAACATTATATAAGTCTCTGTTGTGCAGTGTTATAATTTGACATCTATATATACCGCCTCATGGTCTAGTTTCCTTCCGTCACTGTTAGTGGCAGGGGACTCTCCCCAGCCTCAACGTGGCTCTCGTCTGTGTGAAAAAGAATGTTCCAGAAAGAGAGCAGTACTGACTGGCAAGACAATTCTGTGTGGTGGTGGTGATGGTGGGGGGGGGGGGGCTAGGGGATACTCAGGATCCCACTGGTGACCCAATCGGGCCAGTGGTTCAATGCAAGAGCCACCCCTGCAGTGGCCTCCAGAGCTGTATCCAGTGATGTCAAGGGGACCTTGTGGTGCCAGGAATAAGTAGGCCTGCATCCTAACCACCAGAAACAAGAGGGTTTATTGGGGGGTGGGGGGGAAGGACTGAGGGGGGACACGGGCAAAAGATGACTCAAAGATCTAGCTCACATGCTCTGCATGCAAGAACCAGACACAGTCCCATGTTCTCTCAGCACCATCAGGAATGACCCTCAAGCACTGCCTTGGCTTATAAGAGTACTAGGAATAGGCCCTGAGTACCCCTGAGAATAGTCCAAAAGCCAGAGAAAGGGGGAGAGAGAGAAGAGAGCGAGAGAGTGGAGAGAGAAGAGGTGAGAGAGGAGAGACAAGAGGAGAGAGAAGAAGAGAGAGACAGGAGAGAAGAGGAGGAGAGAAGAGGAGGAGAGAAGAGGAGGGAGGGAGGGAGGGAGGGAGGGAGGGATGGAGGGAGGGAGGGAGGGAGTTTTTTAGGAAAGAAGGGCAGTTGTGTGAAGAGCAGACGGACCCAGGCGAGGCAGACGTGAGAGCTGCATGTCTCTGGAGCTGAGCTGTGCTCTCTGCGGTTGCTGAAGCATCAGCCTGTAGATCCAGGTCCCATCAGCTTCATCTCTGCCACATCCGGGTCTTCCCTAGACCCCGAGTCTCTCTGCAGGCTAACGGATGTTGACATTTCCTCTCTTGGTTTCCTTCAGGTTCCTGCTGGTGGCTCCTGTGGTTCCCACAAACAGGAGGTTCTGGACCTGCGGGTTTCTGGAGACTCACACGAGTATCTTCCAGATCTTTCCTGGGTGACCTCAGTGCAGAGTTACTTCTGGGTTACGTGGAAAATACAACACACAGGCAACCAGGTTTCCTGCCTCCCCTGTCCTGGCCTCATGGTCCACTCTCCTTGGAATATGACCCCTGACCTCTGACCTTTCTGGTAACCACCAATCTGTGCCCTGGGCCTAAGAGTTTGCTCATTTGCTTTGCTTCTTTATATTCGAGAATTGGATAAAACCAGTGTTGTTTGTCCTTGACTTACTTCACTACATAGGCCTCTGGAGACCCATCCGTGTTGTCACAAATAACACTATGTGTGATTTTGTAGTGAGTAGTATTTCTTCATGTCCTCGGACTGTATCTTCTTTACTCATCTGTTGAGTGCACTTATTTCATTTTGGGGCTATTGTGACTAATGCCGCAATGAACAAAGCGTGCAAATATATTTTCATACTGAATTGGTCCTCTCTCTCTCTCTCAATATATATATATATATCTGGGAATATATATCTCTATATAAATATATATATATATACATATATATATATATATACTGGACGACAAGTGATACAAGTGATAAATCTGGGAATTAAACTCAGGTGCTCATGAAGGCAAGACAAGTGCCTCACCACTGAGTTACATCCTGGTCCTGGTGCTTTGTGTCTTTTGAGGAATACCAAGACGAAGCTTAGCTATGGAGGAATAAATGTATTGTACAGTAAATCTGTTCCTAAGCTTTTGAGAGATCTCAGCTCTGCTTCTGCCTCCTAGTCCCCTTGAAGTATTGATTTGATGATCTTAGAAAGAACCAAGAAACTAGATGCTGGTGTATGGAAACTCCCTTGAATGCACTTATATATATATTTTTTTCTCTTGGAGCCCAGGAGTGAGGTTGGGAGCAGTTCCTAGTGACATGATGCGGATGGTCTCTGCCAGCAGAGAACGGGAACCGGAGTCACGAGTTCAAGTGCTTGTTCTTCCACTCGCTGACAGGGAACCATAGGGCCCTGGGAGAATCACTGCTTTTAGGCCCAACATTCTCCTTGAGAATGGAACCTCTTCAACAAACTGTTCCAGGGAAACCAATGAGTGACCTTAAAGAAAATGAAATTGAGTCCCTGTGATCCCCATTTGCACCATGCACAACCATTATTTTAAAAAATTTATTTACTTGTTTTTGCTTTTGGGGTCACACCCGGCAATGCACAGGGGTTACTCCTGGCTTTGCACTCAGGAATTACTCCTGGTGGTGCTCAGGTGACCATGTGGGATGCTGGGAATCAAACCAGGGTCAGCCACATGCAAGGCAACGCCCTACCCACTGTGCTATTGCTCCAACCCCCAACCATTATTTTAAAATCAGTTGAAGACCTAAATATGAAACAAATCCCTAAAATGTGTCAAGAAAAATGTTTAGCAGTACACTCCATGATATTGACTTCAGAAGGGTCCTCCACGATTCAACTTCACTGGCAAAGAAAACAAAAGTAATGACCTGGGAGACAGTTCGGGGGTTAGGATGTATGAGCCTGGGCTGGTTAGATCCCTAGTACCACATGGTCCTTTGGTCATCACTTGGGTGTCCCTGGCGGTACCTGGGACCCAAGCAGGACCCAAGCAGCACCACATACCCAGGGTCTAGCAGCCTAGTTGGCTGAGATAGTAAAGTAGTGGACCTGGGTCTTTTAAACGTGCTCTGAAAGTCCCAACTACCCCCCAGAGGCAAACAAAACCAAAACTAAACAAATAAAACTATACAAAACTAAAGTTGATGGCCTGCAGAAGAAATGACAGCCAAACTCCAAAGATATCTTAGTGGACAGGAGAAATGACTTGCAAACTGTGTGCAACAAAGAGTTTCAAGATATATAAAATACAGACCAAAAACCAACAACAACAGTGTCAAAAACATTAAAAAGTGGGGCAAGGAGCTGAGCAGACACTTCCTAAAAGCAGACACAGATTGTCAACAGGCATATGAAAGAGTGTTCATCATCACTGATTATTAGGGAAATGCAAAAATAAAGAAGAGAAAAGAAAATGAAGAGCTATCTCCTACCAGTGAGAATGGACTATATAAAAAAAAGGCCAGAAGTAACCAATGTTGGCAAGGGTGCAGGAGAAAGAAACCCTTGTCCACTGTTGGTGGGACTGTCTGGTCCTGCATCCATGGCAAACAATATGGTGACTTGCTAAAAGATAAAAGATAGAGCTCCCCTAGGACCCAGCCAGGCCATTCCTTAGCACTTACCCAGGAACCCAAAAACTTTTATTTGTAAAGATAAATGCACATCTATGAATATCTAGGAGCGTACTTTGAATGTTCAACATGGTTCAAAGTAGCTCCTATCTGGAAACCATCCAAGTGTCCATCAACAGATGACTGGATAAGGAAAACTGTCGGTACGTGCTCAGTGGGACACTTACTAGCCAGGAGAAAAGATGAAATCTAGGTTTTGCTTCGACTTGGATGGCACTGAGGGGGTCATAGTAAAGGAGGCAAGTCAGAGGGACAAGGACAAATGCCAGATGATCTGACTCATCTGTGGCCTGTAAAGGAAACAAAGGTAGAGGCTGGGCAGTGACCAAGGAGAATCAGCCCCTGGACACCAACCCCAGAACTGAGGTTCCCGATCAGGTAAGGGACAGAGAGAATGAGACAGAATGAGACAGATCACATTGCCACTTCTTTTTATTTTTTCTGCTTTTTGGGTCACACCGGTGATGCACAAGGGTTACTCCTGGCTCTGTACTCAGGAATTACCCCTGGCAGTGCTCAGGGGAACATATGGGATGCTGGGAATCGAACCCGGGTCGTCTGTGTGCAAGGCAAACGCCCTACCTGCTGTGCTATCACTCCAGCCTCCACATTGCCACTTCTCAAAAAATATTTGTTTTTAATTAATAAAACAAATCACAGGCTATAGGGCTCTCATCTCTCTGAGGGATCCAGAGGCTAAACAACTCTCTGAGGGCCCATGGGTCCCCGTATAGACACAGCCATGAGGACCTCTACAGGCCTGTCAGAGCATTGTCAGTCCCGACTGAGCTCACTCATGGACTCTGAGAACTTTTCTTAGGGGGATAGGTACTCCCCAGTAGTGCTCATGGGACCCCGAGGGTCACTCCGGGAGTTACTCAGCCAATGGGGCTGGACAGTTCAATGCTCTGGGTACTGCTTAGGCCCTACAAAGTTGGAAGCCACCAGGACCACCTTGGCATTTCTCTGGGGGCCCTGGGGTGCCAGGGTTCAGGCTTGAGCCCCTGCACCCCTGACCACTGAGCCATCATTCTTGCCCTTTGAGGTGGTAGGAGGTGGATGGGCCACTCTCAGGTCTTACTCCTGGCTTTGTGCTCAGGGGTCACTCCTGGTGCTTCTCAGGGACCATACACTGTGCCACAGATTGAACTGGGTCAGCCACATGCAGGGAAAGCACCATAACCCCTATCCTGTCTCTTCCATTCCCTCTGAAGACTTTTTTTTTTTTGAATCACCATGAGATACAGTTACAAAGCTTTCCCATTTGAGTTTCAGTCATACAATGAGCGAACACCCATCCCTCCACCAGCGCATATTTTCTACCACCGATGTCCCCAGTATCCCCCCACTCATGCCAATACTCCCCTGCCTCTGTGGCAGACAATGTTCCCCATATTCTCTCTCTACTTTGGGGCAGTATGGTTTGCAATATAGATACTGCCAGGCTATCACGTTTGGTCCTTTATCTACTTCCAGCACACAGCTCCCATCCCAAACAATCCCTCCAACCATCATTGACTTAGTGATCCCTTCTCTATCCCAATTGCGCTCTCCCCCAGCTCATGAGGCAGGCTTGCAACTATGGAGCAATATGCCTGGCCCTTGTGTCTACTATCCTTGGGGTCAGTCTCATATTATGTTATTTTATATTCCACAACTGAGTGCAGAAATTCTCTTCTGTCCCTCTCTTTCTACTCAGCACGATACTCTCCATGACCATCCACTTATAAGCAAATTTTATGACTCCATATTTCCTAACAGCTGCATAGTATTCCATTGTGTAGATGTACCAAAGTTTCTTTATCCAGTCATCTGTTCTCAGGCACTTGAGTTGTTTCCAGATTCTGGCTATTCTGAACAGTGCTGCAATGAATATACAGGTGCAAATGTCATTTCTACTGTGCTTTTCTGCACCCTCAGGGTATATTCCCAGAAGTGGTATTATGGGGTCATATGGAAGCTCAATTTCTAGTTATTTAAGAAATGTCCATATTTTTTTCCCAACAAGGCTGGAACAGTCAGCATTCTCACCAACAATGAAAGAGGGTCCCTTTTTCCCCCACATCTGCACCATCACTGGTTGTTCTTATTCTTTATGATGCGTACCAGTCTCTGTGATGTGAGCTGATATATCATTTTTGTTTTGATTTGCATCTCCCTGTTGATTACTGATATAGAGTATTTTTTCATGTGCCTTTTGGCCATTTGTATTTCTTTTTTGAAGAAGCTTCTGTTCATTTCTTTTTCTTTTTCTTTTTCTTTTTTTTTTTTTTTTTGCTTTTTGGGTCACACCTGGCGATGCTCAGGGGTTCCTCCTGGCTCTGCACTCAGGAATTACCCCTGGCGGTGCTCAGGAGACCATATGGGATGCTGGGAATCGAACTCAGTTTGGCTGCGTGCAAGGCAAACGCCCTACCCGCTGTGCTATCGCTCAGCCCCTATTTCTGCTCATTTCTTAGCCCCATTTTTTGATGAGGTTGGAGGTTTCTTTCTTGTACAACTCTACTAATGTCTTGCATATCCTGGGTATTAACCCTTTATTGGATGGGTATTAGGTAAATATTTTTTCCCATTCCATGGGCTCTCTCTGTATTTTGGTCACCGTTTCTTTTGAGGTGCAGAAGCTTCTTAGTTTAATGTAGTCCCATTTTTTAAAAAATTTTTGTTTCTACTTGCTTGGCCAGTGGTATTTCATCCTTAAAGATGCTTTTAGTTTCAATGTCATAGAGGGTTCTGCCTACAGGTACCTCCATGTGCCTTATGGATTCCCTCTGAAGACTTTTTAAAGTAAAGGTTGCCAAGGACTTTACTTTGGACAACCCCCCCCCCCCCCCCGGCCCCTTGCTCCACCCCTCAAGGCCCCTTTGCAACTGAAGCCCCGCCTCTCCGTCTCTGCTGGGAGAAGGCTGGAGGCAGGGCTGGTCAGACAGGGCGGACCCCGGGGATCCATTTGTGCTGTTTGTGGTTTGTTGAAGAGCTGGAGCCAGCAGGTACCAGGTGACCAGGTGTGCTAAGGGCCCAGGGCAACCTGGGCGACAGTGCCCAGACCGGGAAGAGCACAGAGCTCTGAGAGACGGTGCAGAGACCCGGGACCATGAGAGGAAGTCTGAAAGGGGTGTCTCTGGAGGGACAGGCTGGACCTCATGGCCTGAGTCTGCTCCTGCTGCCCCCAACCCAGGATCTGGTTGGCAAACCCAGACCAGAAATGTTCATTTCAGGGCAGAAAAGTGGCCATTGGTTACTTAGTCTAACCTGTTCACGAGCAGGGGAAGCAAAGTCAGAGAGGCTGCGGGACCTGTTCAGGGGTGCAGAGCCTGTCGGTGGGGGTGAGGTGGGGGTGAGGTGGGGGCAGAACAGTGGCCTGCGCCATCTCTGGAAAGCAGCCGTCTCTCAGGTCATGCACATTGCAGGCATGACTCAATATATAGGCATGTCCAGGCAGGAGAGGGGCTCTTGCAGGAGGCTGAGAATCTAGAACAGTCTGCCTGAGCAGTGACCCTGAGAATCTAGAACAGTCTGCCTGAGCAGTGACCCTGAGAATCTAGAACAGTCTGACTGAGCAGTGACCCTGAGAATCTAGAACAGTCTGACTGAGTGGTGACCCTGGGAGACTAGAAGAGTCTTTCTGAGCAGTGACCCTGAGAATTTAGAACAGTCTGAGCATTGACCCTGAGAATCTAGAAGAGTCTGACTGAGTGGCGACCCTGGGAATCTAGAACAGTCTGTCTGAGCAGTGACCCTGAGAATCTAGAACAGTCTGTCTGAGCAGTGACCCTGGGAATCTAGAACAGTCTGACTGAGCAGTGACCTGCCGACTCCTAGTGAGGCTGAGAATCTAGAACAGTCTGTCTGAGCAGTGACCCTGGGAATCTAGAAGAGTCTGACTGAGCGTGACCTGCAGACACTTGTGTGGAGTGTGTGCGTGCTAAGATCTCAGAAGGAAATCAGGAGCACTTGGGGTGGCTCGGGGCCCAGTGAGGAAGGATCACACGTAAGGTGTGTCCCATTGCACCTGGCCTAGAAGGATGGATGGAGTCCTAGCGAGTCTGGCACCGCGTGGGCACAGAGAGATGCCTGCAGGCCGGGAGCTGGGACGGGGCCTGAGGGTGCAGCCAGCCCGAGCCAGCAGCTCGAGAGAAGCTGGGAATCAGGACCCTGTCCAGGCTCCTCTCTTGCCCAAAAACCCTTCCCATGGGCAAAACAGCTAGTGCCGCTGGAGACATGGGTCAGGCAGTGGCCAGTCCTCTCTGAGCTGACCCACTAGGAGCCCAGGAAGCCCTTTCCCGAGCTGCTCCTGGGACATCTGTCCCTGCTTCCCAGCAGGGTGCAGGACACCTCAACTCTACTCCCCTTCCCTTCTCCTGGAACTGACCCTCCTCAAACCAGGGCTGCTCACCTGAGGCCAGTGGCCTTTGTCCAGCTCGTCCCTGAGGTCTGCCCTGCTGGTGTTGAGCAGCACCCTGCCCTCTCAGGGGCATCGGCAGTGTCCTCCCCACCTGCCCTGGGTCTCCAGGTCATACTGGATGATCCTGGGGCGCCACCAGCACCTCATGGACTCTTCCTGGGGCCCCTGTGCCCAGCCCTGCCTTGAGCCTGCTGCCTGCTACCCCAGTGGAGACACCAGGGCAAAGGGGGCCCCGTCCCCAGCTAGTTACCCAATAAGCACGTGGACACAGCCATTTACAGCACCAGCAGCAGAGTCACACACACACACACACACACACACACACACACACACCCCACTCATATGTATCTATATGTATATACTGTGTACATATGGCATATATATGTATACATGTATATATATATGAAAAGCTGTTTAAATATGTATTTATTTATTCCACAGCTTGTTCCAAAATGGATTTAAGGCAGCTTAAAGTAAACCAGAGTGAGCGAAGGGAAAGAGACAAAGAGAAAATAGAGACACATTTCAGATGGCGCATCGTAAGCCATGGCAAGAAGAGTAGGATTAGGCTCTGGCTAAAGACAACAGTGAGTTCAGCTCCCTTCTCCTTAGCCTGGACCAGGGCAAAGAAGCAGCAGTGGGGTAGGCAGGAAGCCCCCCATCCCCAGAGGACCCCGCCTTCCCAGGGACTTACTGCCCCCCCCACCAGAAAATGAGTGGGGTGGGCGGAGCTGACCATTCCTGCAGTGTCCACTGGCACACAGTGAGACCATATGCTGTGTGTAGGCAGGGGCAGTGTCCACTAGCACACAGTGTGGCCGCACACCAAGTGTAGGCAGGAAGCAGCTGCAGTGTCAGAAAACAAGACCCAAGCAGGAACAACCCACCCCATCACCTGGAGGGACTCAGCCTGAAGCTTGACAGTTTACCCTGGGCCCTGCAGGGGAGGGTGGGGGGGCGCAGGCGGCTCCAGCCTCCCCTCCCAGGAGTCTGGAAACTCTCCTGAGATGGAATCGCAGCCCTGGAGCCATGGCACCAGTCTGCAGCGAAGGTAAATGGACTCAACGGGAAGGAGTAAGATGTTTTCTGAGTTAATCAGATAACGGTTTCCTGTTTCTCTGCCCTACCCTCAGCCTCCATCTTAAACAAGAGAGTGAGGGCGTATAGTTCGCCTCTAAGTAATTTAGGGATGGCATTTGAAATCCCCATCTGCCCTGCTCCCCAAGCTGCAATGTTTCTTGTCACAGGCTACCAGTATTTGAAATATTTACGGCCCTTTCTTTGCCCTAGGGGTGTATCAGAATAAATCATGGTTACCACCAATAAATCAAAAATTAATCTCCAGAAAGCTCGATGCTTGTCCTATCCCTCAAATAACAAGTAGCGGGATTTATCCAGGCAATTTGTTACCAGCCAAAGGGCCTTTCCACAGCATCGGAGGGTGGGGTGTGCATGTGCGTGTGTGTGCATGTGTGTGCATGTGTGTGCATGTGTGTGTGTAACAGTAAGGGCTCCACACTGCCCCCTAGTGGAGATGCTCCAGGGCCTGCAGCCCTTACCCGGCAGGCGCTCTCAGCCCTCATTGCCACACTGTATCTTCCCAGACACTACAGTACTTGTCATGTTTTCTTCTCACTATTTTCCTTCTTTTGAGGGGTGAGGTGGGGGGAAAGTATCATCAGGGATTGCACCTGGGGCCTCATATATGTAAGACATGTGCTCTATTACCAAGCTAAACCCCCAGTTTCCGACTAAGATTTTTTAGTCAAGACAATGACATTATAAAAATTTGGAATCTGTGTTTAAGAAATATTTTTGTGTGCAAAAATAGACACAGAATGTTCCCTTTTGTTAATTCTGGATGAGGTGGGATGTACAGTATTTAGTGGATTATTTATACCCTTGACTGTATATAAGAGTGTTTTGTAATAGTTTTAGGAGACAATACAGTCTTGGGGCTGTGTGGGAAGAGGATGGTATATGGAGGTCCTGGGTATGAATTTGGGATTGTCATGATAGAAGGTTCCTGACAAGAGTGGCTGAAGGGACTGGGCCGGTTCTAAAGGAGGTAGAGAGTGGGGCAGAGAGACGGCACGGCAGGTAAGGCGCTTGCCTTGAATGTGGCTGATCCAGGTTCGATTCCCAGCATCCCAGATGGTCCCCTGAGCACTAATAGGAGTAATTCACTAGTGCAGAGCCAGGAGTAACTCCTGGGTACCGTCCCCCGCCTCACCATAAAGGTGGTAGAGAGGTCAGAGGGCAGAGAGCAGACTCAGGGTCATTAGGCTGGCTTGGCTGTTGGTGCAGAGGAAAAAGGGATAGAGAGAAGGTCGTCCCAGGGTGCAGGAGTGGGCACTAGGCTGGAGGGGAGCTTTGGGGGTCTTAAAGAGGATGAGGCCATAGGGAACGGAGCATCCTGTGAGGAGCAGTTTAAGGATAGGTCCTGCAGGAGTCAAATAGATGGGCACAGAACAAGTCCTGTGTGGCCAGGATAACGAAGGAGCAGGGGTGCCGTCAGGGGAGTGCCCACCCCGTGAAAACTCCCCTCTCTATGTTTCTGCCCCCACAAGCTCCCTCTGCTTATCCCCAGACTCTCCCCGGTGCTTATTCTTCCCCTTCCTAAGGCACAGGAAGGAAAACAGACAAAAGAGCTACACCATCACCTCCCCCAGGGCCCTAGGAGACGAGATCATGTGGGCCTAGGCTCGGGGTAGGGGTGGGAGGGGGCGGGCGCAGGCCAGAGACTAGGGCTTCCCCTGTCCTCAGTCAAGGTGGATCTCAAATTGTTTCCTTGCCTTTTTCTTTCTTTGGCTTTTTTTTTTTTATTCTTGCATTCTGCTCTTGAATAGGCTTTCTGGGTGCCTCCTGGTTAATGAGGCTTTTTTTCTCAATTTGTTATTATCTTTGAAACTACCTGAGTTTAGAGAATTTATATTTGTCACGACTAGGAAAGAACGCGTGCTTATTGTAGCGAATTTGGAAAGGCAGAAAATTGCCAGGAAAATGAAATCCACCCATAATTTTACCACCTAGAGAAAACCACCGTTATTACCACCTTGCTATGTTTCATTCCATTTTTTTCTCCTATCCATATATGTATATTTTATAAAGTTTTCACGAAGGCACCATAATCAGAGTGTATTATGTAGGGTTGGCCACACTGCAACAATCAAGCAAGATTACCCACATTTCCCCATGGTTTAGCACATGGGGAGCTTATTGGGTGCTCAGTAATAGTCTTGGCCCATTATACAGGGTCACGGGGCAGTTTTGCTCCACGAAGCCATTCAGAAACCAGAGCTCCTCCCATTCTGGGGCTTCACTCTCTCCTCCATCTCCATCCAGTCTTACGGAAAGGAAAGATGCGGGGAGGAGAAATAGCCCCTCCTCCAAGAGGCCCCAACACACGCGGTCCTGTGTCTGCAGCTCACACTGGGCTGAGGGAGGCTGGGAAATCTAGCCCAGCCATCAGCTTGACCATCACCCCGTCTCTGTCAATAGAAGGGATGGGGGGCTGGAGAGCTAAGGGTTAAGGCACTCTACTTACAGGCAGCCGACCTAGGTTTGAGCTCTGGTGCTTCATATGGTCCTCCTGAGCACCCCAGGAGTGAACAGCGAGCACATTTGGGTGAGTTCCCCCCCAAAAAAGATAAGCAACAAAGTGGGAATTGATTTTGGTGGCTAGCCAGGGCAAAGCACAGTTGTACCTCCATCTCTGGTCCTCCCCACGGCCTCCCTGACCCTGGTCTAAGCTACTTTTGCAGATGCCAGTTCTTCACCTGCATCTGTGCAGGCCATGACCCACTGCCTTGTGTACCTTTGACAGTGCTCACTCCCCTGAGCTGATGTGGCAGCGGCCCCTGTTCCCCACACAGCACGTGAGCTCCCCTGGGTCTCCAGCTGCATCTCAAGCTTTCAAGGGCTTCCCTGCTTGCAAGCCAGCTACTGCTGCCGCAGTTAGTTCTCTTGCCCCCAAGCTCCTTGGATGTCTTTGCCAATCACGACAGGGAAGCAGGAGGAGAATAGGGAACTGGCACTGGCCAGCAGAGGGCACCCGAGAGATGCCCCGAGAGTCCTGTTGATGGACAGGAGGGAAGAGGACGGTGTGGGGCACAGCCGAGGGCACTCGTCAGAGGCCTCGCTTCCCGGGCCAGGCGGGAAGGGCTGCGATGACAGGACAGGGCTTAAGGCACTTGCCTTGCATGCAGCCCACCTTGGTTCGAGCCCCAGCAGCATGTATCAGCAGCACCTGGGTGACTCCTAAGCACAGACGGGATAGTCCCTGAGCACGGCAGCGTGTGATCCCTGCACACTCTCCCTAACCCTGCAAAAAACAGAAATAAAAGAACAAAGAAGAGGAATCGAAGAGAATGTAAGACTGAATCTCCAAGAGAAAGTGAGCAGGAAGGGGACCTGAACAATAGTACAGCAGGTATGGCACTTGACTTGCACATGGCTGACCTGAGTTCGATCCCTGGCATCACATAGGGTCCCCCAAGCCTATCAGGAGTGAGCCCTGGGAACCAGGAGTAAGTCCTAAGCACCTCTGCCTGTGGCCCAAAAACAGAAGAAAGAAAGGAAGGAAGGAAGGAAGGAAGGAAGGAAGGAAGGAAGGAAGGAAGGAAGGAAGGAAGGAAGGAAGGAAGGAAGAAAAAAAGAAAGAAAGAAAGAAAGAAAGAAAGAAAGAAAGAAAGAAAGAAAGAAAGAAAGAAAGAAAGAAAGAAAGAAAGAAAGAAAGAAAGAAAGAGAGAGAAGAAAGAAAGAGAGAGAGAGGAAGGAAGGAAGGAAGGAAGGAAGGAAGGAAGGAAGGAAGGAAGGAAGGAAGAAAAAAAGAAAGAAAGAAAGAAAGAAAGAAAGAAAGAAAGAAAGAGAGAGAGGAAGGAAGGAAGGAAGGAAGAAAAAAGAAAGAAAGAAAGAAAGAAAGAAAGAAAGAAAGAAAGAAAGAAAGAAAGAAAGAAAAAGAGAGAAATAGAGAGAAAGAAATAAAGAGAGAAAGAAAGAGAGGGAAGGAAGGAAGGAAGGAAGGAAGGAAGGAAGGAAGGAAGGAAGGAAGGAAGGAAGGAAGGAAGGAAGGAAGGAAGGAAGGAAGGAAGGAAGGAAGGAAGGAAGGAAGGGGAGAGGGATGGAGGGAGCATAGACAAGCCCTGCAAATTCCCACCCACTCACCAGAGGCAGAACTCCTTCCAGGCCTTGCTTTGCACAGAAAGCTGAGAATAGGCTGTCTTTGCAAGGGTCCCAGGCCTTGCTCTGCAGAGAAAGGCCTGGGCCAGTGGGGGTGGGTGGTCCCTGTGCTGTTAGAACCTGCAGCTTCTGAGTCCTTATCCTACGGGAGGTGTCTCAGCAGAGTGCTGGCACTGGACTAACAAGGGCCTGGCCTCGAGAGGAGGCAACTGTAAATAGGCTGAGGAGGGGCACACCAGTAGCTCAGAAAGGGTTTGAGTTCAATGAAGGACTCGAGCAGGTAGGAGGAGCGGTGATGTCTTGGTCTTTGCAGTTTGGACGATTATTCGAGGGAATTGAGCTTGTCTATCTATAGATGGAGGGAAGGAGCCCGTTGAAGTTAAAAATGAGAGAAAATGGAACTCTGGCCAAATTAAAATCATGTCTCTATAAATACTCTTACAGTTAAAATCATGTCTCTATAAATACTCTTACAATTCAATAAGAAAATTAAAATGGGCTAAGAACTTGAGACACTCCAAAGAAAATAGAAGCACGTGAATGGAAGTTCAATATTCTTTGTCCTCGGGCGTCAATAAAGCCCCCAGGACCCCCCAGCCCCTCCACTCTCACGGCAAAACCGCCAAAGGCCAACAGTGCAGAGTTCAGAGAAAGATACGACGTAAATAGATCTTTCGTGTATTTCTACAAGAGCCTAAAATCGCAGAGACATTTTAGAAAACAATTTGACAGTTGTTTATGTTAGGTAAATGTATCCTTATCATGTAAATCAAAGTTCTATGTCTAGTATTTATCAAAGAGAAATGAAAACATGTCCATACAAAAAAGAAAACTTGGCGGGGGCTGGAGTGATAGTACAGCGGGTCGGGCGCTTGCCTTTCCTGTCCCCGTCCTGGGTTTAATCTCTGAACTCCATAGGGTCCCCATGAGCCCTACCAGGAGTGATCCCTAAGTGCAGAGCGAGGATTACATCCTCCCCACCTGAGAGAGAGAGAGAGAGAGAGAGAGAGAGAGAGAGAGAGAGAGAGAGAGAGAGAGTGGTCCAAAAAAATAGGGGGCCACACCCGGCTGTGCTGGGGAGCACTCCTGACTCAGTGCTCCAGACTTGCTTCCTGGCCATGCTCAGGTTCCCACAGGGTACTGGCGATCGAACCCAGGGCCATATGCAAGGCCAGTGCTCTACCATCGAGAGTTGTATCCTGGCACTACAAATCGTGTTCACGTATGCTTATAGCAACCGTGTTCACACTAGCTCCAAACTGAAAACAGTCCAATGATTGGGAGCTAGGTCAGAGGTCAAGGGCCTGTGCCTTGTGTGTGGAAGGGCTGGATTTCTACCCATGACACTACGTGTCTCCACTGTACTCCCACCCCCAGAGTCTGCCAAGTCACTTTGGTGGTGCCCTGGTGGCTCCCAGCACCACAGACCATACACAGCATCAGATCGCTGGGACTGAGCATTGAGCTGTCCTGCCAGTTGGCCAAACGTTTCTGAAAGTGTCCCTCAGACCCCTGAGCACTGCTCAGGAGACCTCCCAAACTAAAAATGACATAAATGCAGGGACTGGAGCAATAGTACGGCAGGCAGGACTTTTGCCTTGCATGTTGCTGACCCAGGTTCAATTCCTAGTACCTCATATAGTTCCCTGAGCCCTGCCAGGAGTGATCCTGAGTGCAGAACCAGGAGTAAGCCCTGAGCACCGCTGGGTGTGTGTCTCCCCCCGCCCCCCCCCACAAATATCCACAACTGTCTATGAACCAGCAAGCAGGTAAACAGATTGCCATATAGTTCCACACTGGAATACTACTCAGCAACAAAAAGGGCAGGCTCTGACGAGGGGTCCCCAAAACAACTCGCAGAGTGAGAGTCACCCTTGAACAAGTGTGTAGCTAATGGCTCCTTTGTACAAAATTCTCTCGCAGCCCAACTCATCTACAGTGAGTGTAAACAGACCCGTCACTCCTGCACAGGTGACACTGCAGGGGGAGGGTCGGAGCAGAAACTGCAGGGGATGCGGGAAAGCTCTCCCCTTAGGGCTGGCGCATTTGTGCCCAAACGCGTCCGTTAGTCCCAACAATGGCATCTGAGCGCAGGTAAACGATGCTGCAATAAGGCCGATTCGACATTAAAATCAAACACAGACCGAGTCCTCCGAGTCAGCACATAGTGGGGGCCGGAAAACAACCTCGTGAGCGGGCTCACGGGGCAGGAAACAAGATGTTCTCTTGCCTCTGAGCCGTGCCAGGAGAAAGGGGGCAGGAGCACCAGAGAGGAGCCTCTGTGGGGAGGCAGGGCTTGTGGGGTGCTGGGTTGGGTGTGGAGCAAGATGTCTCCTTCTTCCCCCAGGAGGAAAGATCTTGATTGGTATTTCTCCCCACTGCAAAGGCTTCCCGCGTGGATTTCAAAGGTTATCCAACGGCCAAGGCAGTGACCCCAGGTGTGGGCTTGCACCCCGCCTTCCCTTGCATTAGACTGTTCTCCGCCAGGCCTGCTCTCTCTGCCGGTGCTCCGGGAGCCCGTGACCGAACATCACAGCTCACCCAGCAGACGTGGTTGTGGCTTTTGCGCGGGCTTAGGGGAAGAGAGCCCGCCCAGAGAGTTTGACACATGTTATTTGGAAGGATTGTGACAGCCACAAAATTGGGCTGGTGTCAAAGGAAACCGCAGTGGCTGTTTCCTTTTTATTATTTTTTTAAAAGCAATTTTGATCTTTCAAGCCCTGTGAAGGAAAAAAAAATTTTACCGCTGTGAGGTGTGTGTTGACTCAGGGGTTTATCTTGTCTCTGATCCCAGGCATACATTACATTTCTCCTCCTGGCCCTCAGCTGGTCCCCAGCACGCCCTGCACCCTGGCCTGCAGGCTTCTGAGACCTGCAGAGGGGAGAAGAAGCCAAGTTGGAGCACTTTCTGGAGAAGCCAATGTCAACACTGCACCTTGGTCGCGTCTTTTTTAGAAAAGGCACATCACCCATCTGGTTTAAAAAAAAAAATAGAGGGACTGGAGCGATAGTACAGTGGGTAGCGCACTTGCCTTGCATGCAGCTGACATGGGTTCCATTCCTGGCACTGCATAGGGGCTTCTGAACCCTACCAGGAGTGACCCCTGAGCACAGAGCCAGGTCAGTCCTGAACTCTTCTGAGTGTGGCCAAATACTTATCCCCCTACCCCCACCCCCACCCCAAAAAATGAGCTTATGGTCTTTGGAGTCAAAAGCCCAGGACAGTCAAGCTGTGCTGGGACTCGATTTAGGGCCCAGATCTTCCCAAGGATTCGCCACCCTCCTCTCTGTGGGCTGTGGTGTTGTTGCTCCAGTGGCATTTCAGGACCTGATTTTGTTGGCTCTTTTGGGTTTGGGGCTGACATGGACCATGTGTCCATCTTTTTTTTTTTAATTGAATCATCGTGAGATACAATTATAAAACTCTCATGTTTAAGTTTCAGTCATACCATAATCAAACACCCATCCCTCCACTAGTGCACATTCTCTACCACCACTGTCCCCAGTATTACACCCCCCTCTTCCCCACCATCCCCCTGCCTCTATGGCAGACAGTTTCCCTCTTTCTCTCTACTTATGGGCATTATGGTTTGCAATACAGATGAGAGATAAAGATAGGTCCTTTATCTACTTTCAGTACACAGCTCCTATCCCGGACAATCCCTCCGACCATCACTGACTTAATGATCCCTTCTCTATCCCAGATGCTTTCTCCCGACCCCCCTCCCCAGTAAGGCAGGCTTCCAACTATGGAGCAATATTCCTGGCCCTCGTGTCTACTGTCCTTGGGTGTCAGACTCATATTATGTTATTTCATATTCCACAAATGAGTGCAGTCATTCTATGTCTATCCTTCTCTTTCTGACTCATTTTACTTAGCATGATACACAAATGTCCACCCACTTTTAAGCAAATTTCATGACTTCATCTTTCCTAACAGCTGCATAGTATTCCATTGTGTAGATATACCAGAGTTTCTTCAACCAGTCGTCTGTTTTAGGGCACTCAGATTTTTTTCCCTCAGAATCTGGCTATTGTGAACAGTGCTACAATGAACATACAGATGCAGATGTCATTTCTACTTTGATTTTTAGCATGTGCCCATCTTGACCCATTCTTTTACCAGGGATGTGCAATGTACCAGCTTGATTGGGGCGGCTCAGCCCCAAACACAAGGCTGAGAGGACCCAAGGGAAGAAGGTTCTCCTGAAGGGAGATGGCAAAAACCTCTACATAAGGGAGAGGCCAGAGAAGGCCCACATGAGAGCACCCACCTACACCCATCCCCCTAGTTCCACTCTGGCACTCAACTCAGACTCTGGATGAGAGAGCACAGGTCATGTTCTTCCCAGCAGCCCCAGCTGAAGGAGAGAAGCGTGTGTGGGACCGACCGACAGAGTCCCTCAGGTAAGGCAGATCGAGAATTCTCCACACACCAGCTCTGGGCCTCACCCCACCTTCGCCTCCACTTCTCTACAGAAACCCTGAGTCAGCCCAACTAATCTGACTTAGGCTGATGTGAAAACTCAAGTTCACGTGGCCCAGGTCCAATAGAGGCCCCTCCACTCACCACTGCTCATTGCTCAGCCAGCCTGTCTCCTCCTGACGGCTGCCATGCAGGCCTCCCCGCCGAGGGTGGAAGGAGCCCACTGGGGGTCCTGCAGAGATACGGTCACATCAGCAGCTGGAAAGATGGTGGGATGGTGGTTCCAATCATGTCCCTGTTCAAAATCAATTTGATCTGGACAGAGCCCATCAGGGTCATGGCCAGTGACTATGGACACAGCCAGTGACTACTGTTCTACACACGATTCGGGAGACACTGCTGACTGCAGCTGCTGCTTCTGGACGTGGCATCTTTATTAGAACGATGACACGGAATATGTGACTATAGGCTGGGTTTGCATCCCGCATGCCCCTCGCCTGCCCTTTCTCAGCCTTCCTCTCCCAGCCTGACACCAGGACACTCCTTCCTTTTCTAACTCATCACTGGCTCCTCTGCCCTTTTGCTTCCTCTTGGTTGAAAATGGGTTGGAGTGTGTCCATCTGAACTTGTGTCACCTCTCTGGAAGTGGCTGCAACCCTCCTGGGACTGCAGGGGTCCCCATCTCCACAACTCCTCGTTCCATTTTCTCTTTCGAGGACATCATTTGCGTTTTGCTGCCCTGGAGAGTGATGACTTTATACCGGGACTGAGCTCTCAGCTCCTTAGCCTCCCTCATTGGGTTCTGTGACCCTGTTCATTCATATCATGAGATGCCCTCTTATGTCTTGGCATTAGGATTTCTTTCTGTTGACCATCTGGAGCAGATGCTGTGTCTACTGAGATCCCAGCTAACACGATAGTCAGTAACCAGAGTGTTTCTGGGTAACAACCACCCAAGTGAGCTTCTGGAACCAGGTTTCTCGCTTATGTAATGAATGTATAGGTGACCTTTTCACTGTCGGAGTGGGACTCTATTAATATGTGGTGCAAAGTATCATTAAAATTATTCACATTCTTACTGAGAGAGATGTAGGATAGGGACCTAGTGAAAGCTAAGATCTTTAAGTGTTTAAGTGACCCTAGTCTTCTTAGTTACTATGGCAACAGTGGTAATTGCAATAAATTCTGGGGGTAGGCTACTTATGACTGTGTGAGAGTTTATGTTCTGGTGGGGGCTAGGGAGTGCTGGAGGAGAGGAGAGGAGAGGAGACAGACAGACAGACACACACACACACACACAGAAACTTTGAACTTCCAATTCAAGAGATAAGAGTAGACATCTGTGGAACATAGAATAACAGAGTAGGAGACTAACACCCAAGACTAGTAGAAATAAGTACCAGGAGATTGACTCCATGGCTTGGAAGCTGGCCTCATATTCTGGGGAGAGGGCAGCTCAGATAGAGAAGGGAACACCAAGTAAAATGTGGTTGGAGGCCACACGGGGCAAAGGTTGATGTGTGCTGAATGTAGACTAGAGACTGAACACAATGGCCACTCAACACCTTTATTGCAAACCACAACACTTAATTAGAGAGAACTAAAGGGAATACCCTGCCACAGTGGCAGGGTGGGGTGGAGAGAGATGGGATTTGGGGTGGGTGGGAGGGATGCTGGGTTTATTTGTGGTGGAGAATG
The DNA here is from genome assembly GCF_027595985.1 of Sorex araneus. Lineage (NCBI taxonomy): Eukaryota > Metazoa > Chordata > Mammalia > Eulipotyphla > Soricidae > Sorex > Sorex araneus. Next base: position 37,881,420 of record NC_073308.1, on the reverse strand, counting down.
AGCACTGGTGAAGGGATGGGTTCTCGAACTTTGTATGAGGGAAACATGAGCACGAAAATGTATAAATCTGTAACTGTACCCTCACGGTGATTCACTAATTAGAAAATAAATAAATTTTTAAAAAATGAAAAAAGAGATAAAAGTAGAACCAAAAAGCTTCTACTGAAGCTATAGAAAGACCCTTTACTGCACAGGGCCAGAGAGAAGACAAAGTGTGGATTAGCCTAACTGTGCGTTTCCACCCTAGTGCCAGAGTGCTGTTTGAGGGGTTGTTTGCTGAGATTGGGATGAGAACATTTGGAACAACAACAAAAAAAATTAAGAAAGATGAGTGCCCCCCACGTCGCTCTGACCCACCCACCAAATCTCCCTTGCTAGAGAAAAAGCAGCCCCTTATGCAATACCTTTCCTGGGGTTTCACGTAGGGCAGTTGCCTTCCAAGAGTGACACCGACTGTCATCAAAACCTCAGGCTGCCTTATGTCATCATCTCATTTAGAGTCACATCTCATCATAGCCCAGAGAAAAATGGACACAGGAAGAGAGAGCTGAATGCTGAAGGAGTGGCAGTATCTTCCCATCTGTGTTGTCAGAATCCTTGGTGGCATGCATATGTCACCATATTGCAGGAGAATTAGGTTAAGAATGATGAAAGAGAGTTGGGTTAGATCAAATTCATCAATATGGATGAATTTACGTGGATTTAAGTTGTAGTGTGGTAGTTGAAACACTCGGGAGTGGTTTTGATAGTTCACTTGGTTGAGTATCCTGAATCAATAGTGCTATCTAATGAAATTGAGGATACTAGAACTTCTTTAGCTCAGTGCAGGAGGAATCCAAAGCTTAGGACAATGGGAAATTGAAATCTTTCTATTGTGCGTAAACTGTTTAATTCTTCCTTTAAGATTCAGAGACTTGTTTTCCCCTTACAAAAACATTTTACAGGAACATTTTAATAATCACTCAGAACACCAACATCCTTGAAAAGTGCCTGCCTCTGTAAGTCCCAAATGACAGTGGGATATGCTGCCATTGGACATTGGGGCACTAAAGCAACTGTACAATGGGAAGCCGAAGCTACAGGCTCCTGGACACAAGGTGGGCTCAGTGCTCTAAGAAGCTGCAAGGAGATATCAACCTTAGATGGTTCTGTCCCCAAGGGAGTAATAGTAGTAGCTCATGGATCACTGAGTGAGAAGGAAGAAACTCGATGCTCATCCTACTAGGGCACTATCAGCACAGTGAGACGTAAGTACAACATGGCCACCTTTGCAATTTTTAATTTCACATTAGCCACAGATTTAAAAAGTAAAAAGAAACCATGACAATAAGTTTAAAATATATATATTTTACTCAACTTATATCTGAAGTGCTGTCCTTTCAGCCTGTAATTTACATGGCCAATATGTAGCATTGTTGATATAATACTTGACTTCTTGTATAAAGTGTTTGAAATGCAGAGCATTTGCATGTACACATGTGTCAATTAGAACCAGCTACATTTCAAGGGTTCAATAACCACACAGGACTAGTAGCTGTCGCTCAAGATAGCAAAGATGTATGGAACTGGAAAAGTTAGTTATGCCAGGAAGATACCCACTGCAAAGTAGCTTAGTGATCATTCCTCCATTCTCCCCCAGCTTCCTAAGATATAATTCTGATTCACAAACCTAAAAACCCTTAACTGAGAAGGAAGGAAGCCACTTCCCTTTCAAGAAGTCTGCAATGTGTTCAAAGCATAAATTTCTTCTCAGCCTTCCCTGGGGGTAATCTTATGACCATTTGGGAGAATGACAGGAAGGAGGGTAAGAGATGCACAAACTTCACAGAGATGATTTGCTCTGGGGAGCTTGCACCACCCAGCCTCCAACCTGCCAGAAGAGTGAACTCAAAGCAAATGATAATCTCTGCATGTATGCTAATTTCTGGGAATCCAAAACACCCACCATGGTCCATTAGCCAGCGTGGAGACCTAGGGTGCTCTGATAATACATGAAATTTTGGTCTGGGCTCACTTACAGTATTGCAGTAGGTCAATAAGATAGACATTAAGGGCAACTGAAAGGATTCCCTCATTAGTTCCCGATCCATGGGATGGGAACTAGGTGAGAAGGGCTAGAAGAAAGTCCGTGGGAGCTTGTACCGCCCATCCTCCAACCTGCTGGAAGAGTGAACTCAAAGCAAGGCCATATCCCTGGGGGTACTGCAGAGATAAGAGTCAGCATCAGTACCTGGAAAGAAGGTGGGAAGGTGGTTCCAATCATGTCCCTGTTTAAAATCAATTTGCTCAGTTCAGATGCCATCCAGGCCATGGTCAGTGACTATGAATTGCTCTATACAGTTAGGGAGATGTTGTTGACGGCAGCAGCTGCTTCTTTTCATTACAACAGCGACACCTTGTATATGACTACTGACAAATGATTTGTCAGTAACAACTGGGCAAATTATTTTTTCTGTCTTAATTACTAAAAGCAATCAGAAGCAGCCTACTTCCGCCAGGCTAAACAGTGGTCTGCACTGTTAGCAGGGGTTTGTCAACTCTCCTGCTTGCATATCAATCAAAGGAAACTTGATGCTGTGCTTCAGGACAGTTTGTGATATTGATGAGTTTTTTTTATCAGTTAAACCGGTGATCAGGGTTCAGCAACTCTACTACTTGCCCCATATGGGCCCACTTAGGTAGTGACTAAATTGATAGAAATGGCCACACCAATAGGAGTTTTTTTTTTCCCCTCACCAGGGTTTTTTTCTGGCAATCACCTGGCCAATAGCAAAGATAACACTGAGCCCCGGAAAGGATACTGACTCCTTGACAATCAATCAGCCAATCACCAAGGGTCCATTGACTTCCTTCTTCCATGGGAAAGATGGTGTGTTGTCATCCTGGGAACAGATACTCTGTGTACAGAGTTACCATCCCGGTCTGAAACTCTTCTGCCAACACACTCACCAGAGGACCAACAGAATCCATCATGCACTGTCATGCTATCTTAGGCAGAATTATCTCTGACAAAAGGACTCTTAGGAATAAAAATAATTGTGCAGTATTACTAACAGCAACATCCAGCTCATGGAATTCAGTGATCCAACCAAGGGTCCCAATGTCTAGAGAGTGCTTGTCTGCTAGAAGAAAAGTTGTTGGCAGAGTCTTAGCTGTTGACAACACCCCAAGAAACAGCAGTTGTTGTAGGTGGGATGCCATCAGTGTTTGAAACCTGTGCCCCAATAATGTGCCTTTTCTAGAAGCCAAAATCCAAATGAAAGAAGCAGAAGTGACATCTCCTATAATTACCTTCGAAGATGCCACCCATAGACGTTCCTTGATGTGCACATTCTCTTGGTCTTGGTAGCTTTTAAGTCCCGTTCCCCGGGGAGCATGCCTTCCCTGGGGGTGCCCACACAGCCAAGGTTCCATTAAATTAGAAGCTGATACTGCCCTGGACCATATCAGATTGCTCTTGTCACCGAACCAAAGGCAGAGAAAGGAACTTCTATAACCAGCTAAAGTGTTTGGTTCCAAGATCAAATTGGGCTGACATTGTGGGGCGTCCCAGGGGGCCAACTTCCTGCCACCTTCCAGGACCCTGCCAGTGGCGAAGGGGACCCTCCAGCTGGCTCAGGGATGTACAGGCTGCAGGGCCCTGGCTGAGCTCCATTCTTCATCCTTCTTCAACCCTCCTGAGCCAGGAGACAGGGCTTGTGAAGTTCAATCCACTTCACCAATTATTTATTGGAGCTAACAATGCAGCATAACTGAGTTTTCTAAGTAACTACGTTTTATTTCGAACACGCTTGTTCTATATTCTTCTGAAATGTCTGACTGTACTCTCTCTCCCACATAAGCACAGCCTGGTGAGCATGGTTGATGCTTTCTTTGATGAACAAGGATCTTAAAGGCCCTCGAGGTGATTGTTTCCAGAAGGCCAAGTCTCAAGGTGATAATGGAGATAAAGAAAGGGAAGGTGCTGGGCTGAATGAACCGCACAGGACAGAAGTCACTTTATCAAAAGAGAAATTCCTGATATCAGCTGATTCCCCCCTCCACCCCCCCCCTCGATTGCCTTTGGAGAGAGGAATCCTGTAGAAAAGCTCCTGGGAGTGCAGTTACTGTCCTCATGGTAATGCAGCTCACTGTGGCACTGGGCTTCCGTGGCTCTGCCTTTTCACAGCCCTTCCAGTTTCACACCCTCGCTTGAGTCCCATATCGGCTCCCTGAGCAGGTGAGGCTTATTCTGTAATCTCCAGGGAACTGTTGGAACAATGGAGGTGCAGAGAGTGGTTAGAGCCCAGGCTGCAAATCCCTTGAGTTGTTGATTAATCTGCATTTGGATTCTGGTCTGAGGAAATTCTCCTAAGGGGTTGGTAATGAGAGGAATGTGGTGTCCCGCTGGTTAGGCAAAGCCATACTATGAGGAGAGTGGAAGACGGTGGATGTGCTCATGTGGTCACAGCCCAGTCCCCATGAATGTGGCCCTCCCAGGGGGCCATGGCCCACATTCCTCAGACTTCCTCTGCATCTCTGCCACAGGGTCAAGACAGGAGGAGGCTGGGGCTGGAGTGATAACATAGCCGGTAGGGCAGTTGCCTTGCAAGCGGCCGACCCGGGTTGATTCCCAGCATCCCATATGGTCCTCTGAGCACCGCCAGGGGCGATTCCTGAATGCAGAGCCAGGAATAACCCCTGTGCATCGCCAGGTGTGACCCAAAAAGAAAAAAAAAAAAAGACAGGAGGAGGGGAGGGGCCCTGGCCAGTGGGAGGTGTCCTTCTTCCCCAGAGGGAGGGAACTTCCTGGGTTCTTTGCTGCTAAACTGAATCTTTGGAGGGACTGGCGTTTTTTAGAAGCTAATCAAAGCTTCTTATACCAGTAAGTATTAAAAGACATATGAGCTCTTCTGGCTAAAACTACCCACAATGCCTATCAAATTGTAGATACTCAGCAAAGATATGGAGAGAGAATAACCATATAATAAATGTGTGTTAGAGAAATCTCATTTCTAGGTAACCAAGAAATAGGGAAATGACTTGACAGAGCCAGGGTTCATGGGGCCTGGAAATGTTTCAAAAGCTTCCAAGAAGGCCAATATTCTCCTGCAACTATCTCTGACGTTTGCCAAGTAATAGCTAGCACTTAGCAGCTTACAGACCTTCTATCTTTCTCCCCTTTCAAATCTGATGAAAAAGCCTGAAGGTAGATGTCACCATTGTGAACTCATATTATACATATGAACACTGAGGTTCCAAAAATAGGCATGTAGGTCCAGGAGAGATACTACAGCTGGTATGGTGCTTGCCTCACATACTGGATCCCTGTTACCCTATATGGTTTCCTGAGTCCCACTAGTTTGATTCCTGAGCATAGACTCAAGAGTAATCCCTGAACACCTCCAGGTGTGGCTGTAAAACCAACCAACCACACAAACAAACAAAATAGGCTTATAGAGCAAAGGAATAGAATGGAGGGCCCAGAAATAAATTCACATATATGAACACCCAGTCTATGACAAAGAACTTGTTCATTCATGGAGTACAATAGAGAGCCCAGAAGTAAACCTACATATATGGACACCTAATCTATGACAAAGGAGCCAACTTCATTCATGAATAACCTCTTCAATAAATGATGCTGGGTAAACTTAACAATGCACAAAAAAGAAAAAAGACAAAGAAAGAGAAAAAAACAAAAGAAAAGAAAAGGAAGGAAAAGAAAAGAAAAGAAGAGAAAAGAAAAGAAAGAGGAAAGAATGAAGAAGGAAAGACAAATAAAACAAGGGGGAAAAGAAAAAAAGAACAAAATTAGATTATGATTTTAACATTAGACACAAAAATTGAATTATAATGGATTAAATAAATGCTTGTATATAAACATAAACCCAGAGAACACAAAGGAAAAAATCAAAGGGTGATATTTCATATGACTTCAATATCTGAGATCTGTTTGGAGACACAGATCCATCAGCAAGGGAAACAATAGCAAGAATAAACTAATGGAAAGCTTGAAAGATAGTACAATTAAGAGGGGCACTTGTTTTGCATGTGGCCACCATTGGTTGGATCTCGGAATCCCATATGGTCCCCAAGCACTGCCAGTAGTAACCCCTAAATACTGCTGGATATGGCCCCCAAAATAAATAAATAAGCAAGCAAAAAATATTTAGTAAATAGGACTAGTGAAATTTTTAAAAAATTCTACAGTGTGCAAGAAATTGCCACTAAAACAGAGAGGAAACCCAGCTGTCTGAGTCAAGGTCCCATGGTAGTGAGGTCCCCTGGTGAGTTTGGGCGGATAGCTGATCCCTGGCTGAGAGACAATGAATGGGCTGCAGACAGATTGCCCAACAGTAATCAACTCCCTTTATTCCCAATGCCATAGACTAGACATAGGGGGGGGAGACTGCTAGAGAGTGGGAGGGTAGTGGTAGACTGGGAAACAATGAAGGGAAGTGTAGCACAAAGAAGTTTAACACCGGCATGCAAATTGTGAATATCCCTGGAAGTTGGTGAGCCACGGAAGCATCGAAATGGGTGAGAAAAAAAGGTGGCAGGTAACTCAGCTAACATAACTGCCTTGCCAAGGAGAGGAATAGACTTGAGCCAAGCAGAAGTGCTCGTAATAGACGAGCAATGATTAAAAATTATGGGAAGACAGCACCCCCTTTTGCACTGTCCTCTGCCATTTCTAGACCATGTCTCTGAGCTCTTTTACATCAAGGAGAACTCCCAGATAGATAATCAATAGGGTAGCATTGCCCAGATGCCTCAGGGGAGAGCCGGCGGCTGTGTGTGTGTGTGTGTATGTGTGTGTGTGTGTGTGTGTGTGTGTGTTGGGGGGGAACAACACCAGTGATTGGAAGGATAATTGTACATTATCCATTTGACAAGGGGTTAATGCCACAAAATGAATAATCTATTCAAAAAGGGGGCAAAAAACCCTGAATAGATGCTTCTCCTTCCTAGTTCTGAAGACACTAGAATGACCCACACTCTCATGAAAACATACTCAATGTCACTTATGATTAGTGGCTACCAATCAAAACCATAATGAGAGATCACCTCATTCCTGTGAAAATGTCTATATCAAAAAGGTTGGCAAAGGGGCTGGAGTGATAGCACAGCGAGTAGGGCGTTTGCCTTGCACGCGGCCAACCCGGGTTCGATTCCCAGCATCCCATATGGTCCCCTGAGCACCGCCAGGGGTAATTCCTGAGCTAGTGCAGAGCCAAGAGTGACCCCTGTGCATCGCCGGGTGTGACCCAAAAAAGAAAAAAAAAAAAAAAAGGTTGGCAACACCAAGAGCTGATGAGCATGTGGGGAAAAACAGACCATGCGACTATTGATGGAAATGCACCCTGGTGAGGCCCCTATGGAAAATGGTTTGTACCATTTTTAAAAAATGTTCCCTTTTTACTTGCAGAAAAATCCAGGTACACAGGAGCCATGACTGAAATCTCCAGGTTTGCACGGAGCGGGACTGGGCCTCCTCCCCCCAGCTCCCAAGTTTTCCAGTGGGTTGGCAATCACAAGCACAAACTGTCCTGGCACCGTATAATCTCATCAATGGTCAAGATTCAGAGACTCAGAAATAAAACCCCTGGAAGAGAGCAACATAGGCCTTATCCACGAGTGAATCTGCTCTATAATTGTATTCTAAATTTCAGTGTTCCTGGAGCGACCTCTCATACTCTACCCCACCGATATACCAAGAGTAACACACATTTTTTTGAGTTTAACATACATGTTCATAATTTCTTACATAAGGGCTTAATGGCTCTAGGATGAAATACAACAATCTTCACACACTTGCCTCTTATGGTGGTGAGAAGGTGCACAGTGGTGGGATTGGTGCTTGAATATTAAATGTAATGGATTGTTGTGAACAACTTTATAAAAATAAAATAAAATTTTAAAAATTGTTCCCTTTTAAAAATGGACTGCCATTTGATCCACTCAAACACTGACTCAAAGTCATATTTGCATTCTATGTTCATAGCACCATTATTCACCAGAGTCAACCTAAATGTGCATCACTCGGTGCCTGGAGGAAGAGGTTATGGTGGCACATTCACTGGAATTCTGTTATGCATTAAAGAGCTGTAATTGTGTTACTTGGGACAAAATGGAATAAGGGGATGATGCTATGTGAAATAAGAAAATTAAAAATAGCATATGGTTTTACTCCAACGTGTAATATAAATAACTAAAGCAGCAAACTGACACAAACCCTCCACAAATATGATTGCTAGGTTTGGTTAAAACTATGATGGCTATAAGAGGGATAAAGTCAGAGGAAGAATGACTACAAGGGTCCCTTATTGGTAGATGGCATTAGAACTGTGGTGGTGGGTCTGGTGAATACTAGCCATATAAAGGTATTAGGTATACACCTGAAATACTACACTGTAGAACTGTAGAACTACATCAATTGTTGTTCATCGATTTGCTCGAGTGGGCACCAGTAACATCTCCATTGTGAGACTTGTTACTGTTTTTGGCATATCAAATACACCACGGATAGCTTGCCAGGCTCTGCCATGCGGGGGGGATACTCTCGGTAGCTTGCCGGGCTCTCCAATGCCACACTACCTTAAATTAATAATAAATCAATTAAAGATGGAGAAAATAAGTAGAAACTGAGGTTCAGAGAATGTTAATTATTTGCCTAATATCATCAGCTAATAAGGAACAGAGGCATAACTGACTTCCATTGGGGAAGAGTTCCAGCGCAGGTCACTGGGTACAGCCATCGCCACCAAGGACAAGGGATGGGGTTAGAATGAGGTCTGATGGGGTGGGGTTAGGAGGAAGGGGAGACTGCCTCAATGTAATGTAGGGGGCGCTGTGTGGGAGACGTAGCGTGGCAGAGGGAGAGAGCAGAGTTGGGTTCGACTGCATCTCAACCATCCATCCTATGCGTAGCTGCTCTACTGCTCACAACAATCTGGAAATCTTCTGTTTTCTCCACTTCACAGTTTAGGAAGTTGGGGCTTAGAAAGGAAGACAAGGAAGTGATTTGTTTGTGTCATTAGTCACAGCTAGAAATAGCAAGGCTAAGTTTTGAATTCAACTCTGGCCAAATTCAAAGCCCATTAAATAAGCCAATCTATTTGTCACTTTTTTTCCCCCACCTTTTCTGTTTACCATTGCATTGATCCAGAGTTTTAAATTTCACCTTTTATTTTACTGGTTAGGTATACCTCTTATTCTTTTCCTTTAGAAATTATACTAACATTTTAATCGAGTGATATGTCCTTACCATTTTAACATGTACTGAACAAAGTCTAATATAACATTATCTCTTTTTAGTGAACAATACAATGCATTTATGATGCTTTACATCTGATTTATTCCTCTTATACTGCTACCTACTCTGTTGATGCATATGAAATTGCCAATATTCAACAATTATTGACCCATTGAAGTGGCACTTCATACAAGCTATATATATGTATATATATATATATATATGTTTTTGGTTATGCCTGGCCATTCCTGAGCTGTATTCAGGAATCATTCACTCCTGGAAGCTCTCAAGGGATCATATGTGGTGCCAGGGATTGAACCCAGGTCAGCTGCATTCAATGTAAGTGCCCTACCTACTATATTATTGCCCCATTCCTACTATATTATTAAAAAATGTAGGTATTAAGGTTTCTTTGACATTGTTTAATTTTGGGGGCAAAAATATTAGGGTGCAGGTATTGGGTTCATGTCCTTTGATTGGATGTACCAACTATCACCTGATGTTTTGATTTCTTTGCTATCATAGTATTTGACTGAGTCTCTCTTCAGAGGGTATTTCTTCCCATGGGACCCCAGGTGCTTTGGGGAGTAGAAATGTCCTTTCTTCAGGGTTCTACAGATTTCAACAGTTTCTGATTGATTTTTGTATTAATTTCTCGGTGAGGTTGAGGTGGGGCAGGGGATAGCTGTATCATGTTTTTTTAAAAAATTTTATTGAATCACCGTGAGATAGTTACAAGCTTTCATGTTTGGGTTACAATCTCACAATGATCAAAAACCCATCTCTCCATTAGTGCACATTCCCCACCACCGATATCCCAGGCATACACCCCTTTCCCACCCTCCCCCCGCCTCCATGGCAGACAATATTCCCCAAACTCTCTCTCTACTTTTGGGCATTATGGCTTGCAACACAGACACTGAGAGGTCATCATGTTTGGTCCATTATCTACTTTCGGCACGCATCTCCCATCCTAACTGGTTCCTCCAGCCATCATTTTCTTAGTGATCCCTTCTCTATTCCATCTGCCTTCTCCCCTCCGCTCATGAAGAAGTCTTCCAGCTATGGGACAATCCTCCTGGCCCTTGTATCTACTGTCCTTGGGTGTCAGCCTCATTTGATGTTATTTTATACTCCACAAATGAGTGCAGTCCTTCTATGTCTGTCCCTCTCTTTCTGACTCATTTCACTTAGCATGATACTCTCCATGTCTATCCTTTTATGAGCAAATTTCATGACTTCATCTCTCCTAACAATAGTTGTATCATTGAGTGCAAAACCAAAGGTGTCAGATCTGTTTAGGATGCTGGTTTTGCTTACCTTTGCGGGGGTGTTGGCTCCCAAGCAGTGCTCTGGGGACACTCGTTGCCCAATATTTGGCTCACTTTGTTGATGGTTCAGAGTTTGAACTTGATGATGTGATTCTGTTTGTGTGCACCTATGCTGGGGACCATGAAGCCACACCTACTGATGCCCTGTCAGTGTGGCATGTGACACAGGGACCAGACTGGTGTCCCATACATACAAAGCACTCGTCCCCATCCCTGAACTATCTCTAGTTTCCTATCTTTAGTTTCTGGGCACAAGCATTCAGAGCACCTCTAGACTTTCACTGTGGCTTCCTAAGACAGCTGGTGCCGTTTGTCTGGTTCTTGTTATAGTTCGACCCATTCTTCACAGTCCCTACTCACAGTCCCTACCTCTCTGGCCCTCACCCCATTCTGTGAGGCCCGCAGCTGAGACTCCCCTTGCGACCTGTATCAGAACAGCCTGCATTGGAACTCCTGTGCCCACCTGCCTATGTGCTATATCCTTGCAATGTTTAGCTTCAGCAACTGGTAAGCCCCCAGTATTGGGTTTCCTCTGTTCATCTAGCATTGGAATTTCTCTTCCCTAACTTTGAACTTCTTGCATTTTTGTTATCATTTATCCAGTTATCACAGGGGTTTGGAGAACTGGGAAGGCATCATCATCAGCTATTATACTCAAAACTCCCACTTTGGTCACCAGTCCCAAACTTAGTGCAAACTTTGGCTTCTTAGTGCAAAACCCCCTCTCAGGGGCAGAGTGTGGGAGAGGTATGCTTCAGTCATGTGGTTTGATGGATTTTTTTCAGGAGGAACAAAGGCTTTCAGAAACCAGATGCTACAATGATGGTTTCTCTCATCAGAAGGCAGGAACAGGAAGAAGCATAATAGAAAATCCCAGGGAAGGTGCTGGCAGGGGGGGCTGCTTTGAAAAGGAAGTTCAGATCTATGTGGGGGTGCTGAGAACCTAGCCCATCTCTGACTTGCAACTCTGAACAAAGAGGCAGAGGTGCTGAGGAGATAATTAACGTCAGCAATCCAAGCAGAAACAGCATCCAAGCCGCATTTGACCTGTGAAGAGGCTGGAGGCTTCCTGGAGGTGGAGAAGAAAGATAAACAAACAAGCCAATGTTCAGAGAAAGGGAATGTCTAACGGTTTTGTTAATGATAAAGCTTCCAATTTGGACTGGGAAGGTTTTCGTTCTTTTAACTCTTCTCTAACTGGAGTATCGCAGGCCTCCTGAGAACAGCCTCCAGCCCATCACAGGGCTGCTTTAAGGCGGAAAGCAGGAAAATGTCTCTGGCAAAGGCTCCTTCTTCCAAGGTCCCCTGCTTGAGATGGTCTAATCACACTTCCCTTCTGCTTTGCTGGATGGATGCTGTGGGGGTCAGCCTCTGGAAACACCCGCAGAGCAGCCTGACCTCTGCAGGGGGCTCAGCCCTGGATGGGAAATGGTGGGGAAATGGCAGGAATCACAGGGAAGATGGAGGTGGCAAGAGGGAACCCAGTAGGATAAACAAGGGGAGAGGAGGGGCTGGAGCAATAACACAGCGGGTAGGGTGTTTGCCTTGCACGCGGCTGACCTGGGTTCGATTCCCAGCATCCCATATGGTCCCCTGAGCACCACCAGGAGTGATTCTTGAGTGCAGAGCCAGGAGTAACCCCTGTGCATCGCCAGGTGTGACCCAAAAAGCAAAAAAAAAAAAACAAGGGGAGAGGAGGCTTCTGGAGGCTCAGGGGGGTGACCTGTTCTGCCATGGCTGGAGAAAGATGAGCTCCACCCCCTGACTCCCTTTTCTCCCGCTGCCAGCCCCCCCCCCACCGACTGTAAGCTGTGGGGTAAGCCAGGGCTCCCAGGGAGCGAATGACTGGGAGAGCTATTCTTACCCGGCCTGTATGACTCCAATCACCACAGCACAAGCGACCTGATTATGGGAGCTGAATAAATAGCAGGGACACAAATATCCCAAGGGAGAAAGGAAAGGAGCAGAGGAGCAGGGGAAAGAAGGCCCCCACCCCAAGGAAGATCCCTTCTCGTGCAAAGGTCAATGGGAGAAGCTTTTGAATCCTGCGCTGCAAGGTTGGGGGGCTCAGACACTGTCAAAGCAGCAAGGGAGCACCCACTTCTGCTTTATGCTGAAGTGCCAGGGGTTCAATAACCAGCTGAATGTCTGGACACCATAGAAGGGGGTTTTTCTTTTTCTTTTTTGTTTTGCTTTTTGGGTCACACCTGGCGTTGCACAGGGGTTACTCCTGGCTCATGCACTCAGGAATTACTCCTGGCGGTGCTCAGGGGATCATATGGGATGCTGGGACTCGAACCCGGGTCGGCCACGTGCAAGGCAAACGCCCTATCCGCTGTGCTTTTGCTCCAGCCCCCAGAACGGGGGTTTTCTGACTCAGGTCGTGGTGGTAGTGGTGGAGGAGAGGAAGAGGAGAGGAAGCACAATTGCCTTTTGCAAGGAGCTGTTTGTTCAATCTCTTGGAAAGAAAAACAGGGACCGGGGTGGATCCCGCCTGGTGGTGCTTAAGGGCCATCACAGCTCAGGAATCACTGCGGGCGGTTCTGGGAACCCTGTGCCTGGAATGGAGTGGGCCAGGCGTGCGCAAGGCAAGCCCCTTACGCCCTGCACCAGCTCTCTATCTGCCAGAAATTCCTCTAAGTGTTTATATATCACTCCTTTAGCTCCAACAACTCGCCAGTTAGGTAAACGGAGGCACGACTCATCAGAAGGCAGGAACAGGAAGAAACTAAGAGAAAATCCCAGGAAGGTGCTGGCAAGGGGGGAGCTGCTTTGAAAAGGAAGTTCAGATCTATGTGGGGCTGCTGAGACCCTAGGCCATCTCTGACTTGCAGCTCTGAACCAAGAGGCAGAGGTGCTGAGGAGATAACCTCCAGGTTATCATTGAACATGTTAGATCTGGAATTCAAACTTGGGCAAACTAACCCAAGTACCTAGATTCTTAAGCATGAAGCTCGGCTCTTTTATAGAAGGAACTTGTTGGTAGTATGAGCACTAACAACAGTAGGTCCAATTGAGTAGAGGACATACATTCAGCACCTGCTGTATATTGCTCAAATAATATTGGGTACCTTCTGTATGCTAGGGTTGTACCAAGCTGTCAGATACATGATCCCATTAACCCTAAGGTCATTCCACAAGGGGACTATCTCAGGTTTGAAAATCAAACAAGAGAGATTGTGAAGGACCAAGCAACTAGCAGGAGGTTGCCAACTTAATAAATGGCCATCGCACAGCTGGTAGGGTGTTTGCCTTGCATGCGGCCAACCCAGGTTCGATTCCCAGCATCCCATATGGTCCCCTGAGCACCGCCAGGAGTAATTCTTGAGCGCAAAGCCAGGAGTAACTCCTGTGCCTCACCAGGTGTGGTGCAAAAAAAAAAAATGGCCATGTTGGGGTGCCTGTTTGGGGGCATACAACAGGCTTTCTGAAGCATTTTCCACTTGTAATCACTTTCCCAGCTAAGAAATGCAGGTGAGCTCTGCCAGAGACACCTTCGATTCATTATCCAGTCGGTTTTAAATTAATTTTTGCTTGTTGTGCATCCACACTTCTTCTTCTGAAGGCAGGCAGAATGCTTCTTTTATATTCTGAATTATTTTCCTCTGCCAACAATAGTTTGGGAATGTTCTACAGAGCGGGGATCTGCACACTGGGCCTCTTTTGTGTTCATAAATTAAATATCTTGCAAAACCATGATGCCCAAAAGTAGAGAGAGACTATGGGGGAAATTGCCTGCCATAGAGGCAGGGGGAGGTTTAGGGTGACGGGTGGGGAAACTGGGAACATTGGTGGTGGAAAACGTGCACTGGTGGAGGGATGGGTGTTCAATTATTGTATGACTGAAACTCAAACATGAAAGCTTTGCAACTAACAGTGATTCAATAAAAATAAATAAATAGAATATCTTTGTAACACAACCACGCCCATTCATTTGTGTCATGTCCACTGTGTCTTCAACTCCTGTTGAGGCAAGCTGAATAGATACAATGGCTCTATAGCATTTGCTGTCTGGCCACTTTAGAATGTGCCGATCCCGGCCATCGATGTAAAAAAGTCAAAGGGAAGAGAAGGAAAGGGAGAAATCAGAGTGACACTCCGGGGACGCTCAATAATCCATCACCCTCTTATCGGGCCCCTTACGTAGCAAGCCAGGTGCTGCCAGGTGCTGAGGATTCGGTCACAGGGTCACGTGGCTTCAGCCTTCCTGGGAGAAGCACACAGACCACCTGGAGAGCTGGGCTGAGGTGAGCGGCGGTGAAGGTTACAACAGCGAGATTTCACGGCTGTTTGTTATCTCAGATGTTTAAACAGGCGTGTTGGCATCGATCTGCATTCCTCCCTTCCCTGCAGGTTGCAAACGATGAAGAGCGGCCTGATCAATCAGAAAAGGACCAGGACTCTTTCATCCTGCATCAATTTGGAATGTCAGGGATGAGCCAGGCCCTGAGGTGCTGAGGGCAGAACAGAAACACTCAGCAGCTTCCAAGTTCTCCATTGGACCCGGATGCAAGAGAAGGAGAAAGGAGGGGGGAGGGGAGATGGTTTTGGAAAGACAAGAAAGCGGACTGGAGCTATAGCCCAGTGACTAAGGCATTTGCCTTGTGAGAGGCCAACCCAGGTTCGATATCCAGAACTCCAGATGGTCCCCTGAGGCCACCAGGAGTGATCCCTGAGTGCAGAACCAGGAGTAAGTCCTGAACACCGTCGGGTGTGGGCCCCAAATAAGACCAAAAAAAATAGAAGGAAGTGTGTGTCAGATGGTTTTCCTTCTCCCGGCAAAGAGGAGAAGGAGCAAGTGTGAAGGACTGGGGAGCAGAAGAGAAGAGAGAGAGAGGGGGGCCTGTCTCTCCTGCGAGTGGGACATGCACACAGGGGACTTCGCAGGTGGTGTTAGGAGCCACGCTGAGAGCTGGGATCAGGAATTTTAAAGTAAAGCGTGAGGTTCCTTCTGGTGATAACGAAGATGACAGCGCGCTTGAGGACAGTGAGACGGGCCTTCCCCTGGGAGAGCCCCCAGGCGTGGGGCAGCGCGCAGTCCATTAGGCGGGCACCTCTGTTAACTGGAGTCAGGTCAGAGGTGACCATATTGGAATTATTGATTATTTGCTGAGAACTGCCTGGTAAAACATGCTGCTTCCTTGTGGACTCTCCCTGATGATTCAAATAAGCCAGCACAATTGAGTTCAGGGAGATGATTAGCATTGCCCATTAGGCCTGGCTACATTGATTTCCCGATTAGCCTTTGGTGTCCACTGTGGTCTCTATCCTTTCCTACCGATTTGTAAATACCAGCGGCCACCCACGGGGGCCGAATTCCTGCAAGAGGGGATTCGACCTGAAACTTTCCTGCTTTCATCATTTCTTGAAAACTGTGAGTGGACATGTGCTAACTTTGTATGTCAGACCATCACTACTTTGTAAATATGAAATCGCCATTTATTTCTCCCTCCCTGTCTTTTCCATGAGATCCACCCACCAGGCATGAGTAAAGATTTCTGTTACCCCAAGGCTTGAGAACAGTCCTTGCAGCAGTATCCCGGGAATTGTTTCAGCCCCCTCCCAGCCTCACCCCTACTAATCTTTGCAGACTATTCCATTTTACCCAGAGTTTTTAAAAAGAAATAAAAGCCTCCCTCCCTCCGATTTACTTTAAAAAAGAATAATAAATTGCTTTTGTGGGCTCTTTCCAAAGCCCTCAACTCCATTTTCAGAGAAAATAAAAAAGGTTCTTCTTTGCTCTGATTCCCCCAGTTTATATAATATTTTATTAAAGGTATATAATTACTACACAGTGCAGCTGGCATGAACTGGTTCTGGAGCGGAAGGAGCTGGGGCCCGGCAGAGGAGAGGAGGCGTGGAAGAGGGGCAGCCAGGTTGGAGAGAGTCCCACCCCGGGTGGCATCAGCCCAGTGTGTGTTCCGGGGACACGGGTGGGCGAGGGGGCCTCCCGCTAACCTCTGAGCCCTGGGAGGCCGGGCTGGTGTCAGCCTCTGGTGCCATCCGAGCTGCAGGAGGTCGTTGCTGCCCAAATGTCACCCTTGCAGCTTGTGACTGTCCTGCCCGCAGCCCTGCTCGCGGCCCGGCGCGCCCTCTAGAGGCTGCAGCGGGGAGCGCTTGCCCGTGAGGCTGAGCCCGCGGGCGCCTGGGCTGGGGCTGAGTTGGGGGGCCGGCGGGCACGGGGAGAGGGGCTTTGTGCCGCCTGCACCGCTGCTGGGCGGGCGGGGAGCGTGGGCGGTGGCATTTAAGAGCATGAGTCAGAGACCGTGGGCCCGTCACTGGTGACCTTGACTACAGCTGCTGCCAAACGCCAGCATGACTGGGCCCAGCCTTCGGGGGGTGGGGGGCGGTGGGGAAACCGGGGGGCGGACCTCGGTGGCCATTCAACGGTGCCCTGAGTGGGGGTGCCCGTGTTCCAGCTGGGAGAAGCCCCGCTGTTTGCAGCAGGAAGAGAGAAATGGGCGCGAGCCGGGTATCCGGAGCGCGAGGCTGCGGCGGTCCCTGGCGTGGGAGGCAGCTGGGCTGACCGCGCAGACCCAGGGAGTGACCGCACGACCTCGGGGCCGCTTGGAGAGCATGGCCTTTCGGGCCTCTGCCTCTGTTTCTCCCCAGGAGCGTGGGCGATCCAGAGGGGCCTTAGTGAGACGGTGAGAGCTGCTTCAGAGCACCTGGGTGATGCCCTGGTGTGGAGGGGACAGTGACGGCCATCCCTCCCCACAGCGCCCCTGCTCTGCAGGGCGTTGCGAGTCAAGTTCCCTCAAACTCCCCCGGCCTCAGTTTCCCTTTTGCATTCCAGGGGAATGTGTTTCCCTGGGGAGAGGTTCAGTTTGCAGTTTGGGAGTTGGGGCCTTGAGAGGGTCTGCCTTTCCTGGGCATCAGAAGCCCCCGGGCATCAGAAGCCCCGGGCACTTGGGATTTTTCCGGATTAGATCACAGCCCACTCTATCCCCCAGTCTAGCAAACTGGTTGAGACAGAGAAGCGCGGTCAGCGGTCAATGAAAGGAGCCTGGAAGTGGCCAGGGGGTGGCTGGGGGGGGGGGGGCGCAGCTGCCCTGTCAGTGAGGCCCCAAGGGAGAACCTCAGCACACAGCAACCAAGTGTGCAGACCTGCCCGTGACAGCACAAGTGTGTGCTTCCCCCGAAGACACACACACACACACACACACACACACACACACACACACACACACACACACACACACATACTGCTTCTTTCTAGCTTCACGGGAGCTGAGCGGATCCCTGAAAAATGGGCTCTTTTGTTTTTCAAGGTAGTATATTGTCTAACATCGAACAAATGGTGAAAACCCTTTAGAGGAAGCAGCGTGAGAAGAGCCTGGGGAGAGGAGCTTGAAGGCCACAGCTCCCTTTCACTGCCCTGCACTCAGGGGAGCGCGAGCCTGCCTCCAGGCAGCACCTCTCGGATAGCCTCAGGCCTCGCTCTTCCTGCCCTCTGAGAGGGACTCCCGGGCTCCCATCCCATCTGAGGATGCCACATGGTGTCTCCAAGCCTCGTCTCTCCTGAGGTTTGGACCCCCAGAAGTCTCAACCCTCCACTGTGTGGCCAGGGACCAAATCCTCTCCCTTGGGGTTCGAGGTATCTGGTATCTCACATTCCTGTGGCATTGACTGCAAGGCACCAAACTAAATCCTCATCGCTTCATTCTTGCTTTAAAAAAAGGGGGGGGGGAGCTGGAGCGATAGCACAGCATGTAGGGTGTTTGCCTTGCATGCGACCAACCCGGGTTCGATTCCCAGCATCCTATATGGTCCCCTGAGCACTGCCAGGAGTAATTCCTGAGTGACAGCCAGGAGTAAACCCTGTGCATCGCTGGGTGTGACCCAAAAAGTAAAAAAAAAAAAAAAAGTATAGCATCACTGTGAACTACAAAGTCATGAAGACATTTGTGATTGAGTTTTAGGCATATGTTGTTTGAATACAAATCCTTCACCAGTGTCCACTACCCTTCACCAATGTCCCCAGTTTCCCTCACACTCCCCCCGCTCCACCAGCTTGCCCCTCCTCCATCATCAATATTTTTTTCCCTAGCTTATTCCCCTGCCCCAGTGGCAAGCTTCAAAGACCTCTGGAACCCAGCCACAGCCATGCTCAAGGCCCCTCTTGGATGAGCCTCACACATGAAGTTACCGGCAGAGAAACCCAGGTGTGGGGGACCTGGGGCTGAGATTTCCAAGCCTGCTCAAATCAGGACTGGTCCTCTTCCACCCAGATTCCCCATTTTCCAGTAGTTAGGCGGTCACACCCAGGGACTGCCCCCGGCGCTGTGTAATCCCACCAATAGCCAACATCCAGAGACTTAAAACCAAGCTTCCGGAAGCGACATCTTATAGCCTAGTTCTCCCTCTCGGAGAACCTGGCAAGCTACCAAGAGTTTTCCTGCATGCACAGGAGATCCTGGCAAGCTCCCTGTGGAGTAATCATATGCCAAATACAGTAACAATGATAGGTCTCATTCTCTTGACCCTGAAAGAGCCTCTAATGCGGCACCGTTGGGAAGGATGAGTAAAGAGAGGCTGCTAAAATCTCAGGGCTAAGACGAATGGAGATGTTACTGGACCCACTTGAGCAAATCGATGATCAACAGGATGATAGTGATAGTGATAGTGACTTATTCCCCTGCCCCAGTGGCTAGCTTCCTACTGAAGAGCAGTTCTCCTGCTCCTTATTTCTGTTGCCTGTGGGCCTTTGATATTCCCCTAGGAAATTTCTTTATATTTCACATGTGAGAGATCATTCTGAATCTACTGCTTGCCCTCTAATTTCACTCAACATAATACTCTCCAGATTGATCCATCCACGTTGTTGCAAATTGCTGAATTTACCTTTCCTCATGGCTAAGTAGTATTCCATTGTGTATAGGTATCATCGTTTGTTTATACAGTCATCTATTTGTATTAGGGTTGTTTCTGTAGTTTGGCTATTGTATATAGTATTGTATATAGAACATGGGAGTGCTGATGTCTTTTTTGCATTGTGTTTTTGGGACCTTGGGCTGCTGGGAACCAGTGCTGGGTGAATGGGTCTCAAGTAGGGATGCCAGGAGGATTAAGAAAATAATACAGACATAAGAGAGACAAGTATGGGGGCCAGGGGGCTCACAGCCTCGTGGACTGAGAGCCTCGATTCTCCATCATATTCCTTATTTACTGTGTCAACCAGCAACCACAGGAAACAAGAGTAATCATTTACAATCATCTGCTTATTGATGTTAACCTAAGTAGGCTAAGGTAATACAGGCCAGCAGTAACTATTATGCAGTGGGAATCTTAGATATGTGACCGAGAGTCTGTACGGTGAGTTTATCTCTAAGGAACCTCTGGAAGAGATAGTAGAACTATGAGGGTACAGGACTCCCACCAAGAAGTCCTCCCCCTTGGTGTTGACTTTCCAGGAATTAAAGGTCCCATAAACCACTCTATAGAGCCCTTCTCCCCGGTCTATCTAGACAAATCTTTTAAACTTAATGTAATTGGGGCTGGAGCGATAGCACAGCGGGTAGGGCGTTTGCCTTGCACGCGGCCGACCCGGGTTCTAATCCCAGCATCCCATATGGTCCCCTGAGTACCGCCAGGGGTAATTCCTGAGTGAAGGGCCAGGAGTAACCCCTGTGCATCGCCGGGTGTGACCCAAAAACCAAAAAAAAATAAAATAAAATAAAATAAACTTAATGTAATCATATTTATATGTAAATATATGCATATCTGTCATATTCCCAGGAATCAAATTACTGGGCCACATGGAAGTTCAATTCCCAGTTTTTTGAGGAGTGCCCACATTGTCTTCCAAAAAGGCTGGACCCATTTACATTCCCATAGCAGTGAATGAGGATCTCTTTCCCCCCACATCCTCACCAACGCTGGTAGTTGCTGTTCTTTTTGATGAGTGTCAATGTCTGTGAGGTGTTGTTATTGTTATTTTGATTTGCCTGTATAGAACATTTAAAAATAAGCTTTTGGCCATTTCTATTTCTTTTTCTTTTTCTTTTTCTTTTTTTTTTTTTTTTTGCTTTTTGGGTCACACCCGGCGATGCACATGGGTCACTCCTGGCTCATGCACTCAGGAATCACCCCTGGCGGTGCTCAGGGGACCATATGGGATGCTGGGATTCGAACCTGGGTCGGCCGCGTGCAAGGCAAACGCCCTCCCCGCTGTGCTATCGCTCCAGCCCCTCTATTTCTTTTTCTTTTCTTTTTCTTTTTGGGTCACACCCAGCAATGCTCAGGGGTTCCTCCTGCCTCTGCACTCAGGAATTACTACTGGTGGTACTCAGGGGGACCATATGGGATGCCAGGGATCAAATCCTGGGTGTGAAACCCAGGATCAACCCCATGCAGCCGCATGCAAGATAAATGCCCTACCGACTGTAGTATCACTCCAGCCCTGGTCATTTGTATTTCTTCTTTGAAGAAGTTCCTGTTTATCTCTTTCCCCCACTTTTTGATAGGGTTCTTTTTTTTTTCTTATGGAGTTCTACCAGTGCTTTATGTACCTGGCGTATTCGATATGCCAAAAACAGTAACAACAAGTTTCAAAATGGAGATGTAACTGGTGCCCGCTCGAGCAACCGATGAACAACGGGACGACAGTGCTACTAACCCTTTGTTAGATGAATGGTGGGCAAATAATTTCTCCCTGTCTGAGGGACATCTTTGTATTCTGGTCATCATTTCCTCTGAGGTGTAGAAACTTCTTAGTTCAATGTAGTCCCATTTGTCTACTCTGCTTCTACTTGCTTGGTAATTGTTATTTCATCCTCAGAGATGCCTCTAGCATCAAAGTCATGGAGAGCTCTGCCTATATTTTCCTCTATATAACGTATGGATTCAGGTCTGATATCTAGGTCTTTAATCCACTTTGATTTGAGTTTTGTTCATGGCATTAGAAAGAGGTCTGAATTTTTTTTTTGATGTGGCCAACCAGTTTTCCCAACACATTTGTTGAAGAGACATTCTTTGCCCCACTTTGTATATTTTGCTCCTTTATCAAAGATTAATTTGATTAATATATCAAAGATCATATACATGAGGGTCTATCTCTGAGTTTTCTATTATATTCCATTGGCCTGATGGTCTGTCTTATTCCATTCCATACAATGATGTTTTATTTTATTATTGTTATTGTTGTTATCATTATTATTATTATTTTGGCTTTTGGGGTAACACCTAGAGATGTGAGGGATCAACCCTGGCTATGCACTCAGGAATTACTCCAGGTGGTGCTCAGGGGAGCATATGAGATGCCAGGCATCAAGCCACAGTCAGTGTGTGCAAGGCAAACACCCTCCCTGTTGTACTATCGCTCCAGCACCAAGTTCTCCAGCCCCACGCTGTTTTAATTAATGCCACTTTATAGTATAGTTTGAGATTGGGGAAATTGATGCTTCCCTTCTTCCTTTTCCTAAGGATTGCTTTAGCTCTTCAGGGGAATTTATTGTTCCATATAAGTTTCAGAAGAGTTTGATTTATTTCTTTGAAAAAAATGTTATGAATATCCTTATAGGGACTGCATTGAATCTGTATAATGCTTTGGGGAGTATTGCCATTTTGACAATGTTAATACTTCTAATCCATGACCAGGGGATGTCTTTATTTTTTTATGCCCTCGTTTATTTCTTGTAGTGTTCTGTAGTTTTCTTTGTATAGGTCTTTCACTTCTTTTTTTTAAATTTTTTAAATTATTATTTATTGAATCACCGTGAGAACAGTTACAAAGCTTTCAGGATTAAGTCTCAGTCATACAATGATCAAGCATTCATCCCTTCACCAGTGCACATGTTCCACCACCAAGAACCCCAGTATACTCCCCTCCCACTCCCCACCCTGCCTGTGTGGCAGATGATTTTCACTTTACTCTCTCCTTACTTTGATTATATTCAATTTTCAACAGAAAACCCACTATTATCATTTGGAGTTTCTCCCCCAACAATCACTGTCGAAAAGGCACCATTAGATCATTTGTTTTCTATTGCTGATAACGAAGAGCATATGATGTCGCACTGCCGCAAAAGTGGCCACGCGGTTTTGGAATTCTGGTAATTAAGTCTAGAGGTATTTCTGCCAGTAGCCGCAGGGTTCCGAGATTGGTTTGTGTGCCTCTGGGATCTTGTCTGTTCAGGAGCGGAGGAGCTGTTCGTGGGCAGCCACTCGGGGTCTCATTTGGGCAGGAGGCAGGGCTGGTTCTGCCCGCCCCACTGCGAGATTTCCCACGCACCCCATCACTGCAACCTCCTACCTCTCTGTCCAATTGGCTCTGAAAGGTGGTGGTCACCATACTGCCGCAAAGGGAAAAAGGCCAAGGGACAGAAACCCTTCCCCTCCTGGGGCTGCACGGGGCTGTAGCTTAGTTCACAGTCCAGGAGTATATCTGCCAGCAGCCACTGCGTTCCGAGATTGGTTTCTGTGCCTCTGGGATCACAGCTGCTAGGGGAGGGGGAGCCGTTCCTGAGCGATTTTTTGTATATCAGGAAAGGTCACACAGCCGCATAAGCAGCAGCGCGGTTTGGAGAAATAGTCCCAGTCCCCACATACCAGAGCCATGTTAGTAGAAGCTCAGTGTTGCCAGAATCCCATCTGGAGAAGGCGCGGGGAAACTGCATCTTCTCCGTCTGGGGCACCCTGGTCTGGGGTCCAGATCATTCTCCAGCTTGTGGTGCTCGCCGGCTCCTCTTTCACTTCTTTAGTTAAACTGATTCTGAGGTACTTGATTTTCTGAGGAACAGTTGTGAATGGAAATTTTAAAGTATTTTTCTCTTCTATTCCATTATTTGTTTGGAGGAAAGCCATAGACTTTTGTGTGTTACTTTTTTTTTTTTTTTGGCTTTTTGGGTCACACCCAGCAATGCTCAGGGATTACTCCTTACTCAATGCTCACGGAATTCCTCCTGGTGGTGCTTGGGGGACCATATGGAAAGCTGGGGATTAAACTCAAGTTGGCTGCGAGCAAGTCAAACGCCTCCCCACTGTACTATCACTCCAGGCCCTGTGCGTTAACTTTTTTAGCCTGCCCTATTACTGCACAAATAGACTATTTCTAGGCGCTTTTATGTAGAGTTTTTAGGGTTTTCTAGATATAGTATCAGATCATCGACTGGAGCGGTAGCACAGTAGATAGGACGCTTGCCTTGCACGTGGCCGACCCAGGTTAGATTCCTCTACCCCTCTTGGAGAGCCCAGCAAGCTACCGAGAGTATCCAGCCTGCACGGCAGAGCCTGGCAAGCTACCCGTGACGTATTCAATATGCCAACAACAGTAATAAGTCTCACAATGGAGACATTACTGGTGTCTGCTCAAGCAAATCGATGAACAACAGGACGACAGTGCTACAGTGCAGTGCTACAGTATCAGATCATTTGAAATAGTGATAGTTTAGCTTCTTCCTTTCCTCTGTACATGTCCTTAATGTCTTTATCTTGCCTAATTGCTACGGCAAGTACTACCGATGCTGTATTGAATAGTGGTCAAAGGGGGTAACTTTCTCTTGTGCCTGATCTTAAAAGAAAGGATTTTAGTTTTTCCCCATTGAGTATAATATTTGCTTTGGGCTTGTGGTGAAGGGCTTTGACTATATTGGGGAAAGTTTCTTCAATTATCATTTTATTAAAAGTTTTTATCATGAATGGATGTTGGATCTTATCAAATGCATTCTCTGCATCTAATGATATGATTTTATTTCTTCTTATATTGATATGGTATATTAAATTGATTGGCTTGCATATGCTAAACCAGCCTTGCATACCTGGTCACATCCCTTTATTCTGAGTCAGTTAAAGATCTTCTCAAGCTCTTTGAATTAGGTACTCTAGATACATTAATACTAGATACATATTAAATACATGTTAGATACCCTAACAGAGTGATTAAGTTCAGGCCAGGTTCAGGCAAACACCCTACCTGTTGTACTGTCTATCTCTATTTAATTTAAAATTTAATTGAATTGAAATCCTATTTAAACGAAGTCATCTCAGTTAAAGGGATGAGACCTTTAATGACCTCCTCCTGCTTATTGCTATTGCTTAGAATTGGCATGTGATGGCTGGAATTCTAGCAGCCATTCTGAACCATGAAGTGGGCTTAAGAATAAAAACCATGGGGCTGGAGCAATAGCACGGCAGGTAGGGCGTTTGCCTTGCACATGGCTGACCCAGGTTTGATTCCCAGCATTCCATATGGTCCCCTGAACACCACCAGGGATAATTCCTGAGTGCAGAGCCAGGAACAACCCCTATACATAGCCGGGCGTGACCTAAAAAGCAAAATAAATAAATAAATAAAATAAAAACCATGTCCTTAGTTGTTGGCTCAGAAAAATAAAGTATTAGAATAGAGATGGTCCCGTTATGCACAAGTTCTGTCCCAAATAAATAGTTATAAAATTATTCAATACATATAATTCTGAGACAGATATTTTAAAAAAATATTTTTATTGTGTCATTGGAAAAGGGAGAGAGAGATGACTTTCTCCTGGCCTCTTGACCTCCTGAGAAACAAAGCAAACCCAGACAGTGTGACTCTGGGGACTACACAGAAGCATCGTACCTGATACATTCTCCAAATTGATTTTCGTGTCTGCTGGCACTTGTTCAGGCAGTTCCTTCTGCCACAAATGCCCTTTCCCGAGTACACACCTTGGTCAGGGATGCGTCCATGGTGCCACAGCTGTCTCCCAAGCCAGCGGTCATCTTCCGAGTGTAGGGACACAAGCTGACTATGTGTCCTGCCTCCCCAGATGAGTCTGGCACATGATAAGCATTGAATAGATGGTCCCAAATCTAATCCAACTGGGAGAACTCCACCCGTCTTGCACAAAAGCAGAATAAAATAGTCTAACCTTGGGTGTGCCGGAAGGGGCTGAGAGGGCGGGTCACAAGTCCCCCCTCTCCGGCCTGGTGTCGTCCAAATCTCACTTACTGATCTCCCAGCTAAGTCTGTCCTTTGTTGCAGAGAAACAAAGCTCACTTTTAATGAGCATGCTGTGTGACGGTGGGGCACTTGAGAAGCTGATTTTCTACAACACACGACTGTGGTGCAGAGGAGAGAGCTGAGGCCCAGAGGGGTTAGGTGAGGCCCCCAAGACACACAGCTGGTAAGGCACAGACTGAGAGAAAGACAGACTCACCTTGTCATTGGCTCATATTTTCATAAACCAGAGACACTTAAAACCCTCAAGGGGTACCAAGAGTTCTCCCCTGGGGTCCCACGCACCTTGTTCCTGAGCCAGAAACTCAGTTTCCTCTGCTAAACATTGCAGATTTCCTCAGCTATAACCCGAGGATCCTTCCAGCTCTGAGGACACATGCTCTGTGACAGTCTCTATAGAAAAGGGGAGAGCAAAGGGGGCATGACAGAGGCTCTGCTCAGAAGGCCCGAGTCAGTCCTGCTGGCCCTAGGGGGGATTGCAAGGCCAGCAGAGGTGTCAGACCGCCCCCTGATATCAACCCCACACACCTCGTTGCCTGTGTGACCTGGGAGAAACAGCAAGAGCCCTGTGGCTGGAGGAGGCCAAATCTGTGAACGGCAGAGTCCTGGGGCTGGGGCCAGGGAGGTGTGGGTCTTTGTGTATACTGACACACACCTGTGAAGTGCTCCCAGCCTCTGGAATTCCAGGAAGGCTGTCCTCCAGGGAGTCTGAGAGAGGAGCGGTGAGTATGAACAAATACGGGATGTGTTCTTAGAGGAAGCAGAGTGCTAGAAAAATCTCTGAGGAACTGCCGGGCGTCTCAGAACAGCTAAATGCAAACACGCTCTCCAGGCCGTACACTCCGGCGGCGGCACTCCTTGCTGGGCCCGCCTCACTCACAGCCCTTCTGCAAAGCCCCGAGTTCAAATCCAGTTAGAATGCCATCCTTCGTGTGGATTTAAACTGTGCATGCACGAATGCATGTGTGTGTGCATGTGAGTATCATGCATGTATACATGTATGTTAATGTACTGATGCAGGTATGTCCGTATGCATGCATACTGTTAGGTGCTGGGGACTGATCTCACAACTTGACACAGATGAAGAAGGAACTCTCCAACTTCCCTGCCCCCTGCATTTAAATGGAAAGGCTTCTCCCAATTGCCATGTGTTTTACAGACAGGAGTCAATGAGATGATTCCACTCAAATGTGTTTATTCTTTTCTTTTAATTTATTTATTTTATTGAATCACCATGTGGAAAGTTACAAAGTTTTCAGGCTTATATCTCAGTTATACAATGCTCGAACACCCGTCCCTTCACCAGTGCACATATTCCACCACCAAAAACCCCAGTATACCCCTCCACCCCTCCACCCCTGTCTGCGTAGCTGATAAATTTCACTTCACTTTCTCTTTACCTTGATTACATTTCATATTTCAACACAGAACTCACTATTGTTGTTGGAGTTTCACCCCAAACAACAGCCCTGCTGAAAAGGAAGCATTTGATAATTAGTTTTCCATTGCTGAGAATGAAGAGATATGAAGTCGCACGGCCGTGATGGCTGCTGCGTGCTTTGGGATTTCTGTATTTTAGTATTTTAGTAACTAAGTCCAGGGAGATTTATGTTAGAAATGGCCTCATTTCCCTTCCTGGGGCAGAATGGGGCTATGGCTTAGTTCACAGTCTAGAGACATTTCTGCAAGCAGCTGCTGGTACCAAAAGTAGTCCAGCTGGCCTCTGGATCGTGGTCGATCAGCAGCAGAGTGGTCGCACAAATGTGCGGCCACCCAGGTAGCATCTTGACGGAGAACTCACTGGTATCGCCCCCGTCCCGAGATCACCCACGCGTCCTGCTGCTGAAAGTTCATACCTCCTTTCATATCTCCTTTTATTTATTTTTTTATTCCCATGCCTCCAAGTTTGTACCGCCTTAATGGTCCTTATAAAATGGCAGATGCCACGCTGTCTTTCCATGAAAAGAGAAAAAAAGCCGAGAAAGAAAGATCTTTCCCCTCCTTGGCTGGCGTGGGGATATGGCTTAGTTCACAGTCTAGAGACATTTCTGCAGGCAGCTGCTGGTACCAAAAGTAGTCCAGATGGCCTTCGGATCGTGGTCGATCAGCAGCAGAGAGGTCGCACAAACGTGCAGCCACCCGGGTCGCATCTCGGTGGAAAGCACGCCCCAAATGTGTTTATTATCACTGGCCACACATATGTGATCAGATGTCAGCACTTGGGGGCAGTCCTGACTCTTATCACTCCCACCCGGACTTCCTGAGGCCCCTTAACCCTAAGGTATAAGAATGGTGCTGAGCAGAAAACCCTGAAAGCTCTACTATCAGCCTTGCTTCAGAGACCCATAAACAAATCTCAAAAGAGATCAAAAGCCACACTTAATCTAAGACCCACACATGGCTGAACAGACTGGGGTAAATTGGAGGGGGGCAAGTTGGCCTGGTGCCCGCCAAAGCAGAGTCCCCCACAACCGATTGCTTCCACAATCCAAAATCGTCACCATACCTCCAGACCTCACCAATCTGCTGAAATTTTGGGTATGCGGGCTTTGTAATTGAAATCTCTGGGCTTTTTCAGGGTCATAATGAGCTACCTGCCCCCCACCTCCCCGTACTTCCAGAAGCCTCAGCAGTCACATCCACACCCCAAAGTGGCCACCAATTGAAAAGCTACTCCAGCCTTACTGCCCCAATAGAAATACTGAATGTCCCGAACAAACGCCGTGATCTCTTAGTACCTGTATTACAAACTATAATGCACAAAAGGAAAAAGAGAGAGAGAGAGAGAGCAAGAAGGAAAGTGCCTCCCATAGAGGGAGGCTGGAGGGGCATATGGGGTGTTGGGGGATGGTGGTGGAGAAACAGGGCACAATGGTGGTGGGAAATGCACACTGGTGGAGGGATGGGTGCTGGATCATTGTATGTCTGAAACCTAGTTAATGAACAGCTTTGTAATGGTCTATCTCATGGATATTCAATTTAAAAAAAAGTAATGTGGAGTTCATGCCCAATTCAATCAGCTTAATCAATGGGTGAATAAATAGTGGTACTCCTACATTAAAAAAAAAAAAGAATGGCACTGAGGCCTATCAAATCCTCGTGCTTGCTTGTCTGCAACCTATAAAACATGACTCTTTCCTATGGTTGAGCTCAATATGTGCATGATTGTCCTCATCCTGCAGATAGTTTTCACTTGCTGTGTGACATGGCTGAGCAAGGTTTTCGATAAATGACAGAGCACGGTCTGCACTTCTGAATCAAAGGGTGATATTGTTTATCCCCTACATGTCCACTGAGAGCTGGCTCTGGGCCAGTGAGGGGGGATCTGCGGATTTGACGTACACCAACACCAAGAAGAATCGTACCCTCATACCAGCTCGCACAGTACAGGAAAAGCGCCTGGTGGTAGCTGTGAACACACAGTAGGCGTCACATGCTCTGGCTCCATGTGGCTATTGTGCTGTTCCATTATTTACTTCTATGGTCCTGCTCCATTTTAAAATGTAAGCAGCAACAACAGCAGCAGCAGCAGCAGTAGTAGTAGTAGTAGTAGTAGTAGAAGTAGTAGTAGTAGTTACATATTAATTAATCCTCAAGCCAGCCCTGCCTACTTGATAGATGGTGAAGTTGAGGTACCAAAAGGCTAAGGAACATGTTCAAGGCCGACTCTTGCAGGTGACAGACAAGTGACAAGCAAGAAAGAAACCTCTTGAGTTCTCTCACTTCTACATTTCTACCCCACCCCCAAATTCTACGCACTCCTTTTTTAAATTAAATTTTCTTTTATTTTTATAAAGAAGTTCACAATACTTGATTTCATTTAATATTTAAACGCCAATCCTACCACTATTATACCTTCCCACCACCCTATTTCAGATGTTTCCATCCTGAACCCCAACCCCTGCTCCAAAGCAGAACCAAAATAATTTATTTTGTACTGTTTGATATGAATAAACCACTGAAAATTATCCAAGAAAGTTTTCTTAGAGGAAAGTGTGTGAAGATTGCTGCATTTTACCCAGGGGCCATTAAGCCCTTCTATAAGAGATTATTAACATGTTTTTAGGGGCTGGAGCCATAGCATGGCGGGTAGGGCATTTGCCTTGCACACGGCCGACCTGGGTTTGATTCCCAGCATCCCAAATGGTCCCCTGAGCATCGCCAGGGGTAATTCCTGAGTGCAGAGCCAGGAGTAATCCCTGAGCATTGCCAGGTGTGACCCAAAAAAGCAAAAAAAAAAAAAAAGTTTAACATGTTTTTAAAGGTTGAGTTTTGTGTGCGTGCATATATATATATATATGTATACATATATATATTTGTAAAAATGTATTTCCCTGTAAGATTGGTTGCCTTCTAATTTAAACCCCATCAAATGTGGTATGCTACTCTTGGAATATGAGTGGTGTGAGGTATGAGAAATAGGTTCACTCATGGGTGAGGGTTGGCCCAGATGTGTGGAGAGTGGCCCTGAGCATGGCACTAGTTGAGTTCTGGAGGTTTTTGGTTGCCGGGGCAGGATCCCTTGGGGCGGGGAGGGGCCTCACCTGCCCCCTTCCAGGGTATGCATTCCCTTTTATAGCTAAAACATTTCTGGTTTTTCCACTCCACTTAGTAGAGACCCACGGAAAGCTTATGTTTGGTGTGAACCAAACACCAAATTAGAACTTAGAATTAATGAGTTCAGCTAGGACACTCCATCTAGATTCTTCAAAGCTAGACAATCTGATATAGCTTCCTTCCTCCTTATTCTGTTTTCTCATAACTCATTTTTCCCTGAAGTCCTGATCATTGGGAACAGAGAAGAAAATGTCAGGCACCATTTGGGTGGGTACATTTTCTCCTTCAGATTTTGTCTGTGTAAGGAACCACCACAACACACCTCCACCCAACATGCTGGGATGTTTCTCTGTTTGTTTGGTTTTTTAAATCTGGACTGTGCCCTTATCTTGAAAGATTTTCAGGGTACCTGAGTACCAGAGAAATAGCCATATCAGAGGGGAGGGAGAACCTGGCAAGGAAAACTAGAGGGGAGAAATACGAGGGCCTTCAAGTTCAGAAATCTTCCTCTTAATCCCCTTTCCGAATATCCAGTCTCTGTCATCTGTGGCCAATGGCTATCTTTTTAAGTTTTATTTATTTAGTTAGTTGGGCTGGAGCGATAGCACAGCGGGTAGGGCATTTGCCTTGCATGCAACTGACCTGGGTTCGATTCCTCCACCCCTCTCCGAGATCCCGGCAAGTGACCGAGAGTATCTTGCCCACACGGCAGAGCCTGGCAAGCTACCCATAGTGTATTCAATATGCCAAAAACAGTAACAAGTCTCACAATGGGGATGTTACTGGTGCCCGTAGAGCAAATCGATGAGCAACGGAATGACAGTGACAGTGACAGATTTAGTTAGTTGGTTTTAGTCTAAGAGTTGTATTCAGTGATGCTCGGGGGTTACTTCTGGCTCTGCACCCACCACTGGAATCACCGCTGACAGGCTTGGGGGACCATATGGGATGTCAGGGATTCAATCTGAGTCAGCCGTATGCAAGGCAAGCGGCCGACCCACTGTACCATCACTCCAGCCCCAAGATGACTATTTTTTAAAAAACTAATTTTATTGAATAACCATGAATTACAAAGTTACAAAGCTATTTGTGATTGAGTTTCAGGAATACAGATGTTCCCACACCAGCCCCTTAACCCAGTGTCCACTTCTATCCACCAACATCCCCAGTTTCCCTCCTGCCCGTCACCCCCAGTTTACCTCTTAGGGCAGGCACTCGCCCCCATTGTCCTAGTGTTCCCTTCTCTAACTTATCACCCCCACATCCATCCCACTGGCAAGCTTCCTACTGAAGACCATCTGCATTTTGTTTCTGCTGCCTTTGGGCATTTGATATTTCCCTATGTTTTTTCCCTTTATATCCCACATATGAAAGAAATCCTTCTCTGTCTGTCTCTCTCCCTCTGACTCAACTTCACTCAGCATGATACTCTTCAGATCCATCCATGGATCAGAAAATTGCACGATTTCATCTTTTCTTATGGTCAAATGTATGAACCATAGCTTCTTTATCCAGCCATCTGTCCTGGACATTTGGGTTTTTCCAGATTTGGCAGATCCTGTCTTTCACAGTAGAAAGTAGAGAAGCTGGGATCCTTAACTGAACTTATGGTTGATGCTAAGTCGTGAAGCCAGGAAGGCTCCCTTGTAAGGCCACAGAAAGGGCCTGAGAGTCTGCCCAGGCCTTAGGCCAAATTTATGAGTGTGAGTTTTGCATTTTCCCCTTAAATTTCCAGCTGCTGGCTAAAGTTCCCTGCACCAGGCCTGACCCCTGCTCTTCACATTGGTCCCTGTCTTGAGAGCAGGCTTGGGGCAGAAACTCTCTCTGGGGGTTCTGTCAGGAAGGCAATGCGGGAGTGGGTAATCAGAGTTACTTAACATGGGGTGGGGGGAGGCTTCTTTCCCTGAGGGTCTTCTAAGGGTGAACTGCTGACTTGTGTGGATGCCAAGCAGGAGTCAATGGTGGGCCTGGGTTCCGATCAATCACCCCTCTGGATTTCATGCATATACATTTCCAATATTTTCTTTCCTTGTTGCAGAGTAGATTTACTGTCTCCAAGACTGAGCTTGTTAATCCCAACGTCCCTCTAGAGATGGGAAGTGGGTATAAAGGCCCGTGGGCTGACGGCAGGCCTCCTCCAGCCGCTGGAAACTTAAGAAAACATATTGCAAAAGGTACCTCTGGGTTGTCCCCTAAGGGACATCATCCCCCAGTGAGCCAGAGAGAGGTTTGCCCTCAGGAGTGCTCACCGACCCACCCTCACATCCTGCAGGGTTGTGATAGCACAGCAACGGTAGGGCGTTTGCCTTGCACACGGCTGACCCAGGTTCAATCCCCAGCATCCCATATGGTCCCCTGAGCACCTCCAGGAGTGATTCCTGAGTGCAGAGCCAGGAGTAATCCTTGTGCATCGCCAGGTGTGACCCAAAAAGCAACACACACACACACACAAACACACACACACAAGCAGGAGGCAGGCCCTGTAGCTAGGAGCAAGTCAGGAGCTGTGGGTCCTCGCAGACAGCTAGAGTTCCTGGCCACGTTCCACCGCCTTCAGCTGGCAGCTTACCAACCCCGACGTCCGCTCATTTCTCTGAAGATGTGTTTCCTGCCACCACTTAAAACACCACTTTCGATACCTGTTAAGATTCCTGATGATAAAACATCAGCATTGACTGAGACTGACGGATTAATCTGAGGAGAAACGGATTGGAAAGAAAACACGAGGAAATTCATCACACCGCTGAGTAGGCTGAGGAGGCTGAGCGCAGGGGCCGGCTCTGCTGGAGGAAGAGTTCACAGCGCGCTCCCCTCCCCGGGGGTGGGGGGGGGGGAACGGCACTACTCACAGGGCTTCTCAGAGGAGGGGTGCAGGCTGGCTCACTGGGGAGAGGAGGCGTGGGGTACCCTCCAGAGCTGGGGCTCCGCTCGCTGCTGGCCGTCGGCCCACGGGCCTTTACACCCACTTCCCATCTCTAGAGTGGCATTGGGATTAACAAACTCGGGACAGTAAATCTACTCTGCAACAAGGAAAGAAAATATTGGAAATGTGGGGCTGGAGCGATAGCACAGCGGGTAGGGCGTTTGCTTTGCACGCGGCCGACCTGGGTTCGATTCCCAGCATCCTATATGGTCCCCTGAGCATCGCCAGGGGTAATTCCTGAGTGCAGAGCCAGGAGTGACCCCTGAGCATCGCCAGGTGTGACCAAAAAAAAATTTTTTTTTAAAAAGAAAATACTCATTGATTTGTTTGAGCGGGCACCAGTAACGTCTCTCATTGAGAGATTTATTGTTACTTATTTTTGGCATATCCAATACTGCCGGGTAGTTTGCCAGGCTCTGTCGTGTGGTCTCCATACTCTCAGTAGCTTGCCGGGCTCTCCGAGAGGGGCAGAGGAATCGAACTTGGGTCGGCTGTGTGAAAGGCGAAAGCCCAGCCACTGTGCTATCGCTCCAGCCCATTGGAAATGTATATGCATTAAACCCAGAGGGGTTATTGATCAGAATCCAGGCCCACCACTGACTCCTGCTTGGCATCCATGCCAGTCAGCGGCTTACCATCCACGGGCTCCTGAAGGCCATGCTCCATGCAGACGGTCAACTGACGACCCACCTGCATGAGCCATCTGGCCTCACGCTGCACGACCTGTGGGCCAAGTGGAAGGAGCCTGTCTCCTTCCCAAGGAGAGTCGCTGCTCAGGTTCTGACCACACCACAGTCCGTGTCTAGGTTCTACCAAACACCCCTCTCTGGGCCGAACCTCTAGAAGGCTCGGCAAGAGCCCAGGCCTCACAGGTGGGGCCCAACTTCACTCCCAGACTCCCAGGATTTTTCATTCCATTGTCTTCCCAGAAATCTGACCCGCCTGCTACCAATTCTTGCTCACCCCCCTCCATTGGCCCTCCCATGGTATTTTGGTTGGTTGGTTGGTTGGTTGGTTGGTTGGTTGGTTGGTTTGATTTTTGTGTGCCACACCCAGCAGTGCTCAAGCCTTACTCCTGGCTCTGCATGTAGGGATTGCTCCTGGCAGACTCCGAACACCACATGGGTTGCTGGGGATCAAACTGAGATGTGCAAGGCCAGGTCTCTACCCACTGTACTATCTTTCCGGCCCCTCTCTCATGGTTCTTGCTCTAATACTTTCCAGCCCCTTACTGGGGTCCCTCCCTGCATCCCTGTGAGAGGTTCTCAGCTGATCACCACCTCTGCCCATCCATACTCTGAGCACACCCTCCAGCTGGGTACCCCCTCTGCCTCCAGCCAGCCACGCCCTCTCCTGCAGTGAGTAGCCCTGATTCCCCCATCCGATCATTCACATGGCCTCACTCCATTTAGAGCACAGCTTGTGTCTTTTCTGATCCCGCCTGCTCATAATTCGTGCCAGCCCTAAGATAATGGCTCTTTTGTGCTGGTCTCCGGGAATGAACAATTCATTGATTTCAGGTAAAAAAAATGCTGTCTCTACAAGAAATGGCTTCAATCAAATTGTTTATTCCTATAGAAAACAGCCTTTCTCTTATCTGTATGTTATTACATTTTGTTCATCCACTTAATTCAGATTATTGAATAATATTTTATATCAGGCACTGTGTTAAGTACTAAGAATATAGAAGCAATGAAGGCATAATTTTTATTTTTACCCTCAAAGGGCTTACAGTCCAAAGGAAAGAAATTTCCTGTGTCAAGAGAAGTATAAATTAGCACAGTAAGTGCTATTTTACTTAAAGCATGCGCTGTAGCACTGTAGGACTGTCATCCCGTTGTTCATCATTTGCTCGAGCGGGCACCAGTAACGTCTCCATTGTGAGACTTGTTGTTACTGTTTTTGGCATATTGAATACGCCATGGGTAGCTTGCCAGGCTCTGCCATGCGGGTGGGATACTCTTGGTAGCTTGCTGGGCTCTCCGAGAGGGGTGGAGGAATCAAACCCGGGTCGGCTGCGTGCAAGGCAAACGCTTTACCTGCTGTGCTATCACTCCAGTCTCTTGAAGCATGAGCAAAACATAATTACTTTTGGGAAAAAATCATTATTATTTGGAATATTTGACTAGGATCAGATGCCTTGAGAACATTGGGACTGGGTCCTATGGGGGCTTTAAAAACTATGGTTGTGCCGGAGAGAGAGGGGAGTGGGTAGGGTACTTGCCTGGGTCCGACCCCTGGCATACATATGGTCTCCCAAAATCTCACTAGCAGTGATCCCTGAGCAAAAAGTCAGGAGGAAGCTTTGCACACCAGCAGGTATGGCCCCCAAACAAAAAACGAATTTGAAATTTGAATGTGAACAACTCAGTGGCATTTCACTCATGCCGCTGTGCCGCCACCACTTCTGTCTAGCTCCACCTCCACCTAGCATGATGGCTTTGAAGCTGGTCCACAGTGTAGCGTGCATCAGTACTTCCTTTGTTTTGTGGCTGGATAACACATCATTGGACATAGACACTACAAGTATTTTACCAACTCACTTCACTGATAGACATTGGGCTTATCTCCACTTTTTAGCTATTGTAAAGAGTGCTAAGAAAATGCATGTTCTCATATTTGAGTATTTGTAGGTTTGGTATGTGCCTTGAGGAGAAGTTACAGGGTCATAGAGCAATGGTATATTTCATTTTTTGAAGAACTGTCTTTTTTTTTTTTTGGTGGAGGGCACATATTCAATTGGTGCTCAGGCCTTACTCCTGACTTTGTGCTCAGGAATCACTCCAGGAAGGGTTCTGAGGACCATATCGGATGCTGGGGATTATACCCAAAATAGCCACGTGCAAGACTAGCACACTGTACCATCTTCCCAGATCCCCATTCATTCTTAACCAAGATATTATCATATACCAGCCAAAATAGTAGAAAATAATGATACAAGTTTACCTGGGGAGGTGTAGGCAGTTATTGATGAGTTAATTATCAACCCAGAGCTTTATCTTCCTGATCACACACCCGGACTCCATTTCTCAGCCTCTGTGGAAGCTCAGTGATTGAGGTTGTGTACCCATGTTCCTGCCAACAGAACATGAGCAGAAGTACTACATGCAGTCTGGGTTTGCCTCATGGAAAATGTGCATAGTTGATCTTTTTCTCTCTTTTCTCCACTGAAAATTTGATATGGATAAGCTCCGTGATCTTAGCAACTGCACATCCAAATGGCAGAACCTCAAGAGGGAAGGGCTAATCCAGGATCACCAGCGGGAGGGAAGTTTCCACTATCAGGAATACTTTTGTTTGTGTTTTGGGGTCACACCCACTGGTGCTGAGGGGACCAGGAGGTGCCAAGGATCAAACCTGGCCTCCTACATGCAAAGCATGTGCTCCAGCCCTTTGAGCAATCTCCATGTCTCAGGAATACTATTTTTTAGACTCTCAAGAAGGAAAAAAAAAAACCTTTTGCAGTACAATGAAGATTTCTGAGTTTTCCGTGACAACCAACATTACCTTCACCTTCAGCCTAAGAGGCAATGCTGGGAGAGAGATGCAGCCATCGCCTCTGGAAAGTTTAAATGAGCATCTGGACCAGCCTGAATTACAATTGGCCATGGTGTCCTTAGAGTAAGGAGAGAAATTGTTTCAATCAGGAAAAGTATGAGTTTTAAAAAGTGCTTCTATGACTAGACAATAGATTTGAGCTTCCTTCTACTCAGAAATATGTTCGTGTTCCGCTGTTTATATGCTTTGTGGTTTTCTTTGATAGTTTCCCATCTGTCTTCTCTTAGTGTCTTAAGAAAGTTCTACTCGAAAAATTTCAATTAAGAATCCAATTGAGAAGGGCTGCCGGGACACCAGAGAAGAGCGCCCCTACTGGCCATATGAGGTGGTTCAGGGGCTCACGGCTCACAGGTTGGTGGCGTGGTTTTGAGGACCAGGTGCAAAAATATCCCAAGAACTTCAACACTGTAAACATCCTCAACCCCACCACTAAATAGCAGTGGTTTCCAGACATTCTGATAATCAAAACCCCCTCCGACAAATTCAAACACCCCTCACCAGGTAGTACCCTTTCCCCTAGGAAAAGAAACTAAATGGGGAGGGGGGGGAAAACTAGGTGAGAGTAGAAACTTCAGAGATCTGGGGGAGACTTAGTGGGGACCCTTAAAATTGTTCTCACCTCTTTCATAGCTGGATTCCTCTCGAGCAACTGTTTTTCTGGGTGACTGCTCCCTAGACCCACCCATCTTCCTTGTTCACCCCATCACCATTCCCCGCCCCCCCCCCACTTCCTGTGGGGATAAATATTTTCCGGCTTAAATTTTCACAAATATTTTACTCCCACTTTGCCCACAGAGGGTCCTGCTGGTCTGTCCCCATCACGTAGTCCCACACCCCCAGGAAGACAACATCCATCCATTCCTCTTCAAAGCAATAGGTTGGGGTGTGGATCCAGGGGCATGCATGACCCCCCTGCCCTGTGTTAGGAGAACAGCATTAGCAGAGGTTGGACTCAGGAGAATGCCTGCAAAGGTGGCATGCAGGCATTTGCCAGCTGGCATCATGTCGTTTGTTTACCTGTTGGTGTAGGGGCATTTGCCTGTTGGCGTTGTGGTGTTCTGGAGAAGAAGGCAGACGAGGGCAGCCAGGTCGGGGATGATGCCTCCTGATTGCCATTTTGGTAAAGGCTGCAGGAGGCCTGGACAGTTGTGAGGCTGAGGAGGAAGCGAGCTCAGAGGCAGTGCAGGGCACCAGGAGACGAGGGGTTCTTGTCTTTCATTCTCCTGGGAGTCACCCCCTTAGCATCAGACACCTGCCTTGACAGTGGCTATGAGGACCTACCCCATGGGAGGGGGCCTCCTGAGTTGAGTTGGGTGGGCACAAGCACTGAACCCAAGCTGGCTGAGTCACTGGCTGGGTGCCTGCCAACACCCAGACACCCCTCGCTTGAATAAAGCTGCTCTCACAGCGCAGCCCGGCAGATCACGCAGACGGCACTCACTGATGAATTCAATCAGGCAATCGGCTTCAACGCCTCCCAATTACCATTTCCCCTTAATTATAATGTACATCTACCCTCCCCTCTCTGTGTTTGAACACGTCGGAAATAGGGATGTGTCTTTAAATAGATGTTCATGTTTATTGTGAAGGGTTTTTTTTTTCTGAAGGACCTATTAAATCAATGGTGCATCTTATAATCAATGGCATGTTCAAATCGAGGAAATAGGGTAATTACCAGAATTGATTTCCCGTTTTGATAGAGTAAGACAAGATGATTCACTGGGTACCTAGAACACCTGTGTGAAGAAGCTTCCTGGCACACCACACTGCCTGTGGCCAGCCTTGGCAGCACCCCAACACATGTGCACAGCACCCCGCCCTTGAGGTGCAGGTGGGCTGTGGTCTTAGGGGCTACAGGATGGCTGGAAAGTCCTGGGAAATGCACCCAGTGCTGAGCCCCCCTCTCCCGGAGAAACTGCTGTGGGTGTGCTCTGGGGCTGACTGCTGGTGATCAGGCCAAGTCTGGGGCACGGATACTGGTGCTGGAAGGATCCCCAGAGGCGACAAGACGCAGCAGGGTTAGCGGGATGGAGGCAGCTGGTACACACAAATCAGTCTGCGCCCCCTCCTGCCATGGCCCAGGCCAGCCCCCCCCTGGTAAGCACCTGCTCCCATTCTGACCTCACTCCACGGGCTTCCACACCCTCGCTCCGGACGAAAGGACATCTGGGGGTCACGGGAGATCCAGGCTTACTGGGAGGAGCCAGGATCGAGGGTCTCCACTTAACCCTAGGGTAGGCGAGGAGCGGAGGAGAAGCCAGAAGCATCGCGTGGGGAGGCGCCTGCAGAGGGAGGCGGCAGTCCCTCAGCCCAGCAGACCGAGAGCTTCTAAGCCTGAGATGGGCTTCAGAGTCCCCCCCCGCCCCCCCGCCCTGGGAATGCGGGAGGGTCCCCGGCAGGCAGGGCCTCCTTCCTCACAGGAACTCTTAGGGACTGAGGCCTGACTCCGCGGAGAGGGCAGTCACCCCTCCTGGCACCCCTGCTCCAAGGTCTCTGCCCAGGACTCACCCTCAACTTTGTGATGTGTGTGGATTGTTCTGGAACAGAGCGCCGTGCCTGCCTGCTGCTCTGGGGAGTAGCTTTGCTCTCTGGAGCGGACTGGGGTGCAGGTACGTGAGGTATAAGTTTCCACCATGACTCATACATGGACCTTTCCCTGCAGAGGGAGACGGGGACAGGGAGGAGAGGGGACCTGGCCGGAGTGGTGGTGAGGGAGCGATGCCGTGCCCTGCCCCACCCCAGTCTCTCTCTTGGTCCCTCCTGCCCTGTGAAATCCCACCCACCCTCTGGAGTCCCCCCTTAAGTCCTGCCTACCCCAAAGTCCCCACCGAAGTCCCACCCACCCCTTGGTGTGCCCCCTATGGAAGTCCCATCTATTCCCTGGTGTCTTCCTCTATTGAAGTCCTGCCCACTCCCTGGCGTTCCCCCCAACCCGCCCCCATGAAATCCTGCCCCTGAAGCCTCTCTTTCCGCCCCCCATCCCCACCCTCTCTAAGTCCACCCTGCTACACACCAGCTATGAGAAAGCCAGTGAAGATCGATCTACCAGCATCAGTTCGTAATTTCGCTTAATACTATTAGGGGCAGTTGGGGCCACTGGCTGGAGAGGGCTGGCCGGCTTCCAGAGTCCAGCTAATGAGCCTCCAGGATTAATCCCATTAGTCTGCTACTGTGTGCGGCCCTTGCCTCCGTCCCTCCCAATCTTCCTGCCTGTGAGGACCAAAGATGCTCCAGAGGCCCAAGCCCCGGCAATGCCCCGGCCTGGGGAAAGAGCGGGGCTGGCCTGGCACCCAGCTGACCGGAGCAGATGGGCAGTGCCCCTGCCAGGTAGGGGTCAGCTCCCTTGGGGGCTCCGTTTGAAGAGCTTCGAGGGCTCATGGAATTCTCCTGCTTTGGGGAGAAGCTTCCTGCAGGAGCCAGGGTGCACGCGCCCGGCCGGGGATCTCAGATCCCCACACACCTAAGCTGGGGAAGGGGTGGCTGGGCCTGTTCAGGGGGCCTAGGGGGCCTTGGAGAGCAGCTCCTTGTACCGTCTCTGCTCTGACTGGGCCTGCCAGGGGCAACCCCAGAGCACAGACTGGAGCCCTGAGCACAGCTGGGTGAGGCTCCCCCAACTCCTCCCAAAAGTCGAGTCACCCAATGTGAGATGTCACCCAGTTCCAAAGGAGCAGCTATGGAATATTTTGCGGGGGTCCCACTGCTGGTTCTCAGAGGCTAAGAGGCCTCCCTCATGTCCAGGAAAAGCAGGTCCCTAGGGATCGGATGCTTCCTTGCCTTTTTTTTTCTTTTTTTTTGGTTTTTTGGCCACACCTGGCAGTGGTCAGAGGTCACTCCTGGCTCTGCATTCTGTGCTCAGGGCAGGATCCTTTGGGATGCTGGGGATCGAACCCAGGTCAGCCATGTGCAAGGCAAGTGCCCTCCCTGTTGTGCTATCGCTCCAGACCCTGTTTTCTCAATTTCAAAATGAAGGATGGAACTTCTGCTTCTGGGGAGATGGACTGACATGGTCTCCCTGCTTCTTCAGCGAGGGGACAGAAAACCCTGGACATTACCTAGAGCACAACTTCAGAAGACGTGGAGCACTTCAGAGTGGCTGAGATGTGGCTTTGAGGAATGACCTGGTAGCAACGACCTTGACTTTCCTTCATGCTTCAGACTTAGACCTGGAAATGCCAGGACCCAGAAAACCGACAGGTACCGGGTGAGGTGGACCCCAGGAAAGTCTGCTTGAGACAAGAACCAAGAAAGTGGCGACCCAGCAAGCCGGAACATTTTTAGACATTAATTGCTTTGCCCCAGGAAAATCTCACTGTTGAGGGACCTGGGGAACGATGTCCCCAGGCACAGCTGTGAGTGAAGGCGAATGGGAAGGTTAGGTGCTACCTGCCCAAGACTGCTTAGGACAGGCTCGGAGAAGGGAAAGTGGGGAGAGGGTGTTTTCCTCACTGCTGTCCAGAATAAGTCACCCCCCCACTACCCACTAGAGTGACCAGTGGGAGATGGCATCCAATTTTGCTATGTATGAGATACATGCATGGTAATATTTGGGGGATTACTTGGGGGCAATATTTAGGAACTAGCAATATGTAGGACCCAGCTAGTTCCTACAGGATCTGGACCAGTTTGGGTGGTCCCGTGAGAAGGTAGGATTTCTACCCCCACTCATCTCAGTAGTGAGGCCCCCCCTCTTTCTCCAGAGTATAGAGGAGACCTAGAGGAATCGGGACTGTCTCTTCCAGTAAGTGGCAACAGGGTGACAGCCTTGCTTGGGCACCATGAGGCCAGAGGAGACCCTGGGGGGAGCTAGAATCCCATCCGGACCCAGAAGAAGGTACCTACCCCAGAAGGGCCCAGGCCCAGGAAGACCACTGGACTTCCCCCTTCGTCTGACAGCTGCTACCTCCTCCCATTCACCCACCCCCCACCCCACCCCGCCCCTGCTACCACTGGAGATTTGTCAGAGAAAATAAGAAAATAGGAGGATTAAATAAGGCTTGTAGTCTCATAGCATAACATTGCAACGTCCAGGTTTCAATCAATCACTTGTCATTTCAAGAACCCGGAGATTGCCAGCTGAAGAGACAAGACAATGCCAGTACCAAGATGACAAAGTCCTAACCGTTATCTGACAAAGAATTTAATCAGCCATGATAAAAATGCTTCAAGGAGCAATTAAGCACATACTTGAAACAAGTGAAAGGAAAGTATTAGCCAGGAAGATAAGCTATAAAGGAGATCCAAGTGGAAATTTCATAATGTGGCAATACAAGACGCAAAATAAAAAGCTCAGTGGACAGACTCTTCAGCAGAGTGAAGGAGTCAGAAAGAAGGATCCATGAACATGAGGAACTGACAATAGAAACAATCAAATCTTTTTTTTTTGCTTTTTGGGTCACACCCAGCTGCACACAGGGGTTATCCCTAGCTTTGCACTCAGGAATTACTCCTGGTGGTGCTCGGGGGACCATATGGGATGCTAGGAATCGAACCCAGGTTGGCCGCATGCAAGGCAAACGCCCTACCTGCTGTGTTATTGCTCCAGTCCCAGAAATGACCAAATCTTGTTGGAGAGAAATAGGCTGGACCAAGAGGTGAACAGAGCCTCGAGAAGCTGAGACAAAATGAAGGTCTAAGGCCCCAGTCTCAGAGGTACAGGACAGAACACAGGTGAGGTTGAGAAACTGCTCAAAGAAATAACAGTTCAGGGGCCAGAGAGATAGTCCAGCAAATAAGGCACTTGACCTTGCACGCAGCCAACCAGGTTCAATCCCTGGGATCTCATGTGGTTCCCTGAGCCCTGCCAGGATGTGATCCCTGAGCACAGAGCTAGGTGTAAGCCCTAAGCACAGCCGGGCATGACTCAATCCTTCCAACCCAATAAAAAAAGGAAGTCATATTGGTGACAGGGATGGGAAATAACATAATGGATTATATGGTATCTTTTGATAAATGATGTCACCAGTAATTGATTGCATATGATATAAGTCATAGAGCAACCACTAAAACGCTATACAAAGGCATACACACAAGAACACTCTTGAAAATCACAGGATAAGGGATTTTAAAAGAAGGCTTTGAGTATCCACAGGAAGGCAGGAAAAAGAAAACAGAGAAATTTAAAAAAGGAACCAAAGGAAATATAAAAGTAAAAACTCAAACTTAAAGCTAGAAAGCAGTATCAGGGTTTCGGTGCTTGCCTCGCATGGGGCTGGCCCTGTTCCGTTCCCAGCACCACCCAGGACCACCATGGTCCCCCCCAAACCCTCCTGGAAGCAACTCACAAGCACAAAACTCCCAAGAACCACTGGTGTGGCCCCAAACCCCAGCCACTCCAAATCAAACTTAAGCCTTAGCAGATGAATAATTACAGTGACTAGAAATGGTCTAAAAGGTAGCAATTGTCGAAGTGGATTACAAAATATAACCATCTCTAGCAATCTACAAGAAACTAAGTTAAAGTATAATGATAGGGTCAGAGAGATAGTAGTGGGTAGGGCACTTGCCCTATACACGACCATCTCAAGTTCAAACTGCGGCACCCCAGATGGTCTCCTAGCCTCACCAGGACTAACCCCTGAGAACTAGCTGGGCATGTCCCCCAAAACAAATAAAATAAAATATTTTTTAAGATACAGGAGGGGCTGGAGTGATAGCACAGCGGGTAGGGCGTTTGCCTTGCACACAGACGACCCGGGTTCGATTCACAGCATCCCATATGGTCCCCTGAGCACCTCCAGGTGTAATTCCTGAGTGCAAAGCCAGGAGTAACCCCTGAGTATCGCCAAGTGTAACCCATAAAGCAAAAAAAAAGATATAGCGAAAGGGGTTGGATCAATAGTACAGCAGGTAGGGCATTTGCCTTGCATGTGGCTGACCCGGGTTTGATCCCCAGCATCCCATCCCATATGGTCCCTTGAGCACCGCCAGAAGTAATTCCTGTGTGCAAAGCCAGGAGTAACCCCTGTGCATCGCTGGGTGTGACCCAAAAAGCCAAAAATAAAGAAAAGATATAGGGAAAGATATGTGATTCCTGACTGCAGAGCCAAGAGTAACTCCAGAGCACCACCAGTATGATCCCCAAACAAATACACCAACAATTTCAGCTAAAGTTACCATAGACGCTGAGGAACATTATATTATATAGTGATTCCAGTCGGTTAAATGAAGATCAGTCCATTAAACAGACATAGGCTGGAGCGATAGCATTTGCCTTGCACACGGCCGACCCAAGTTTGATTCCTCCATCCCTCTCGGAGAGCCCGGCAAGCTACAGAGAGTATCTTGCCTGCACGGCAGAGCCTGGCAAGCTACCCGTAGCATATTTGATATGCCAAAAACAGTAACAACAAGTCTCACAATGAAGACGTTACTGGTGCCCACTCGAGCAAATCGATGAGCAACGGGATAACAGTGACAGTGACAGCAATTCAAAATGTGTACACACCAAACAACAGAGCTGCAAAATATATAAAGAAAAATAATAAAACCGAGGAGAAATAAGCACAGTTACAGCTAAGGATGTCAACATTTCTCTTTCAACAACTGATAGAATTAGAGAAAAAGAATCCTCTAGGAAATGAGTCTCAGGGATTTCTTTTGGGGGACAGTTTAATTATGAATTCAATTTGCTTCATAGCTGCAGCTCTGTTTGGTCTTTTCCCCACTGGGTGGATGGCAGAGTTGGTTTTTCCAGAGCGCTGTGCGTCTCATCTGGGTTGTCAAATGCCGTGTGGAACACAGCTTGCAGAATTCTTCTGTC
The DNA here is from genome assembly GCF_027595985.1 of Sorex araneus. Taxonomy (NCBI): domain Eukaryota; kingdom Metazoa; phylum Chordata; class Mammalia; order Eulipotyphla; family Soricidae; genus Sorex; species Sorex araneus. The sequence goes on along the minus strand of NC_073308.1, from coordinate 37,837,116 downwards.
TTCCTTTGATAGCCTGTTATTTTTTTCATGTCACCCCTTCACTCCTATTTTGGGTCATTTGTGTCCACTTAAAACTGGGTTTAGGGAAACCGAGAGGCCGCTAAGTGTGGTCACTCGACCTCATACCTCTTCATCCTCAGCAATGGAAAACAAATTATCTAATGCTTCCTTTTCAGCAGGTCTGACTTTAGGGGAGAGACTCTCCAAACAGTAATAGTGAGTTTTGTTGAAATATTGTATGCAATCAAAGTGAAAGTAAAGTGAAATTTATTAGTTACACAGGCAGGGGGGGCTAAGGGTGGGGGGCTAGGGGCGTGGGGGGGTTAGGGGTGTGGGGGTGCGGGGTGGAGCTATACTGGGATTCTTGGTGGTGGAATATGTGCACTGGTGAAGGGATGGGTATTCGAGCATTGTATAACTGAGATTTAAACCTGAAAACTTTGTAACTTTCCACATGGTGATTCAATAAAAAAAATTTTAAAAATTTAAAAAAAAAACTGGGTTTGGGGGCTGAAGCGATAGCATAGCAGGTAGGGCGTTTGCCTTGCATGAGGCCGACCTGGGTTCAATTCTTCCACCCTTCTCGGAGAGCCTGGCAAGCTCCTCGTGGCATATTCAATATGCCAAAAACAGTAACAAGTCTCACAATGGAGACGTTACTGGTACCCACTTGGGCAAATCAATGAGCAACGGGATGACAGTGACAGTGACTTTCAAGTATTTAAGGTGATGACTTAGAATCATGATTGGAGAATTCATTGTGAGGGGGAGGGGAGGTCTTGTAAGAACCAGCAGAGGGGTCCCCAACAGTGCCCGAGACAGAGAAGGAGCTGTGGATGCATCAGTGTGGGGAAGGCCAAGGACTGTGGAGCAGTCTTCTTTCAAAAGGAGGGGACCCCTTCCTTCCCAGGGGGACAGTTTGGTCACATACAGTCACTGAGTTTCCTTTCAGCAGCTCGATGAAATCAGAGTGAAGTGATTTAGACTCTCAAGTTCAAAAAGGACAAGAAACTCAAAGGCACAAAAAAGATCTTCAAGTGCTGGGACCTGAAATGATGTTCAGTCAATAACTAATTTAGCTGGCCAGAAAAACTGAGCCTCAAGAAATAAGCACCCCCAGAGGCCCCTCCTATCTCCAGTGGGTGGTGCCGACACAGAAAGATCAAGAGAAAATATTTGTGAGAAAAAGTGACTGTCCCCAGTCCAGTCCCCATCCCTGTGGGGCCATGCGTCCACCCCAGTTTCCCCTCAGCAGAAGAGTGGACATTTATCTACCCAGAGACTCTCAGAAGAAGCTTCAGAAGAAGAGCTGAAGCTACGAGGGAATTAAACCTGAGTCATTTCTGGAAATAGGCACCCCCCACACTCAGGACCCCGGTGGCCGCGCAGGCCTCCTCTTCACCCCTGGGCGTGAGTAGAAAAGGATGCACGGCACAAAGACACAAAATTCACGTAAATTTATGCTTGTTTCTCTCCTTCCTGCCCCAAGTCAGGGTCCCTGCCTGATCACCAGGGAGGTCCCTTAGGGGTCAAGCGTCTGAGTCTCTAATCAGACTTTAAACTCGCCCTCCGAAGTTTGAATTGACAATCAAAAAGCAACACACAGGGAAAAAAAAACAACTATGCTAGTTATTCTCTTTCTCAAAAGAAAAGCACCAAGTTATAAAATAAAAATGAGGAATCCCATTATTTAAAAAAAAAACAAAGAACACTTAAAATTTTTCCAAATAGGGATGTCAGAGAATAAATTATATGATGAAACAAAAGGGGGGGTATAAAAGTTAAATATATACATTACTAGAGAATCAACCTGGTGTATACATACAGTGGTATATATACCCAGTGTATATATAGTGAGTGTGTAGTCATGTGTCCAGTGTAACAGAAGTTTAGGAAAGTGCGAACAGCAAAAAATGGGGGAAATACCAATAAAGAAATTATGCTTAAAGGTGTTTTGGAATTAACATAATATAAATTTCCAAGATGACAGTTTCATTCTGAAAGAGTTCCAATGCAATGAACAAAAGAAGACCTATAACATCCTAGAGAATTTTTCAGAAATAAGAGGTAGAATAGAGGCAAGGAGGTCAGAGGGAGAGGGACCGACAGACTCTCATCTGTGGGACATAAGGAAATGCAGCAGGGGTGGAACAGATGCTCAAAGGCAAGAGAGACAAAGAACAGGAGGACTGGTCTTCAGGGGGAAACACGCTGCTGGGTGTGGAGATGAGGTGGGAGAGGGTAGGACAGGCGGCAACGCTACAATAATGTTGTTGCTCACGAGTTTTGGGGGGTTACACCCAGAGGTGGCTCTGCACTCAGGAATCGTGTGGAGGACCTGGAAGTGCACAGGGACCATATGGGATGCTGGGAATTGAACTTGCATCCCATACCATTGTACTACCACTTTCACCTAACACTCTAACAGTGACGGAGGGAAGTGGTCACTCTGGACGAGGAAGGGGTCCAAATAGGTGGTTAAGTGCTAGGCATAGATCCCGACCAGTCACGGTGTTGTAAATCACAGTGCTAAAGGGGGGAAATGGTGTCTGGCAAGGAGGCAGGCTGGGGGCGGGAGGGAGATTGGGGACGTTGGTGGAGGGAAGTAGACCCTAGGGGAGGGACTGGTTTTGGAACATTGTATGCCTGAAGCTCAGTCATGAATCACTCTGTAACTTACGGCTGCAATACAAAATAAGAGAGAGGAGAATCTAAATGTTTTCAGAGAAAAAGCAAAGCAGAACAGCAGCACAGTTGATGTAGAAAGGAAGAAACTGAAAGAGAGTGAAGGTTGGGGCTGGAGCGATAGCACAGCGGGGAGGGCGTTTGCCTTGCACGCGGCTGGCCCGATTCGATTCCCAGCATCCCATAGGGTCCCCTGAGCACCACCAGGAGTGATTCCTGAGTGCAGAGCCAGGGGTAACCCCTGTCCAGGTGTGACCCCAAAAAGCAAAAAAAAAAAAAGAAAGAGAGTGAAGATTTCCAAGTTCTAAAGCAGGGATTTGCCAAGTGTGTTCTGTGGACCTATTCAGGCTATAGCCGGCTTTTCAGTGGCCCCTTGAGCTAAGAGAGATTTTTTAATTTTAAAAAATTAAAAAAAGAAACATAAAAGAATATGCAAGAGGCTATCGGTGGGCCGTAAAGTCTAAACTATTTACTCTATGCCCTTTTATAGAAATTTGATAGCCCCTGTTCTATAGAAACACTTTTGACTGGGGAGATGGCTCAAAGGCTGGAACACATACAGGTGCCCTGGATTCAGTCCTGTCACTGCACACTCCCGTGAGCACTGTCAGGACCGATCCCTGCCTGAGCACTGGTGGAAACAACCCCTAAGCCCCCAGATGGGAGAGAAGTACCTGAACACCATTGGATGTGCCCCTGCCCCCAGACGAAACAGAAACATTATCTTCAACCCAACAAAACTCTCCAACAAGCATGAGATTGCAGAAAGCACACTTGGCACTCTGAGCTCATCTGAGACCGGCATTAACCCTGCCAGCATGTGGCCCATCGACCTGCTTCTGGACCTATCACCGTCTCTCAAATGACTGGCCTTTGGAGGTTACATTTCTTTTTCCTCCAGCACTCAGGTTTAGACAACCCAGGGTACATGACCAGACTGTAGATTTTAGATCAAGTTGGCTGCAGGCCTACTGGAGAGAGGAGAGACGTCGAGCAGATACAAGCCAATCCACAAGGCACAACTGCAGCTGGCTGGGGGAGAGAGAGACAGAGACAGAGACAGAGAGAGACAGAGAGAAAGACAGAGAGAAAGACAGAGACAGAGACAGAGAGAGACAGAGAGACAGAGACAGAGAGACAGAGAGAGACAGAGACAGAGAGACAGAGAGACAGAGAGAGAGACAGAGAGAGACAGAGACAGAGAGAGACAGAGAGACAGAGAGAGAGACAGAGACAAAGACAGAGAGACAGAGAGAAACAGAGAGAGACAGAGAGAGACAGAAACAGAGAGACAGAGAGAGACAGACAGAGAGAGAGACAGAGACAGAGAGACAGAGAGAGGCAGAGAGAGAGACAGAGAGAGACAGACAGAGAGAGACAGAGACAGAGAGAGACAGAGAGAGAGACAAAGAGAGACAGACAGAGAGAGACAGAGACAGAGAGAGACAGAGAGAGAGAGACAAAGAGAGACAGAGAGAGACAGAGAGAGACAGAGACAGAGAGACAGAGAGAGAGAGAAAGAGACAGAGAGAGAGAGGTGAGCCCAGGGAGTCAGACTAGCACAGGAGAGAAGCTGATGGACTCAAGAGACAATCCAGGGGCTGGAGCAATAGCATAGCGAGTAGGGCGTTTGCCTTGCACTCGGCTGACCCGGCTTCGATTTCCAGCATCCCATATGGTCCCCTGAGCACCGCCAGGAGTAATTCCTGAGTGCATGAGCCAGGAGTAACCCCTGTGCATCGCCAGGTGTGACCCAAAAAGAAAAAAAAAAAAGAGAGAGAGACATTCCAAAGCGACAAGGTGATGTCCAACCCGGGCCCAACCCTGACCCGTTTCCCACACACATTCACAGCTGCTCTGTCCTTCCAGGGCTGATGCCCACAACATCCCACGACATTTGAGGAGTTGAGAAGTAGGTGGAATTCTTGGGTCGGTCTAGGGATGAAACTGAAGCTGAGAGGAGGGGAGCTCATTGCCCGAGTCAGTACAACTGGCTGGGACAGGCACGGGGCTCCCGTCCAGATCTCCAACACTGCGGCCGTACTTCATCCATCCCGGGGCTCACAGCGGAGCTGCCAGGGGAGATCCCTGACTCGGCTGCCTGCCTAGGACTATTTACATGGTGCCATTGATTTATTGTAACCTGCAATTATTTTTGCTGAATTTTTTTTCTGCTCCATTTGCTTTTTACTCTCTAGCAGGCAGACTATGGGAGAAAGCAGTCTGGGAGATAAGCAAGTGCCGGAAAACCCGTCTTTGGTGCTGAGATGGAAGGTCAGAAAGTTCCAGAATCCCAGAGCTGGTGTTCCCTTCCTCCCTGCCTTCGTCCCTCAGGATCCTTCCTCCCACACAGGGCGGCGAGATGAGAAGGCTGATCCAGCCCCTCTTCTCAGACCTCTCTCTGGCTGGACAGGGTCTTCAAACGGAAAATCTCTCCAGAGGTCACTGACCCTTCTCTGTGGCCCTCATTGATGCTTCTCTGTGGCCCTCACTGACCCTTCCCTGTGGCCCTCACTGACCCTTCTCTTTGGCCCTCATTGACGCTTCTCTGTGGCCCTCACTGACGCTTCTCTATGAATTTCATTCCACCTCGGCCATTAAATCACTTCCTACTTCCTGCCTCTCAAGACTACAACATTTTGTTTTATTTTGTTTTGTTTTGTTTGGGGAGCTCTCACTCAGCCACGCTCAGGGCTCACTCCTGGCAGGGCTCAGGGGTCCATATATGGTGCCAGGGATCTGACCCCAATCAGCTACAGGCGAGACAAGCACCCTACCCTCCATACTCTGTTTTTGGCCCCATTCTCCTCTTTAAGGGGATTTAAGTGTTCAGTGTTCACACCGTTTGGGAAATCTGAAGAAAGACTTCTGCCCACCATTGGGACCACAGGGTCCCACTGAGGCAGTAAGGCTGCACAAAGGTGTCTGGTTCAGGTGGAGTTGAGGGGCCCTGGTAATGTATATCAGGAAAGACACTGTCTGGGACCCCAATTAACCCAAAGGTACGGGGGGCTTTGATGGACAGAACCCATTTGAGGAGCCTGGACAAGCTTTAAGATGCAGAATTCCAGGTCCTCTGGGAGGAGGCTTCACTGCAGGAACAAAGGCCACACTCAGATCTCAAAAGACCATCAGCAACTCCAAACTCACCTTTGAAAATATCCTAGAAACAGACCAGAGGGGCAGTTCTGGAGGGAAAAAGTTACAAAAACTAAGGTGACAGGGGCAATGGCGTGCATCTTCCCTTCCAGGGATCCTCCCCGTCTCTGCCTCATCTCTAGAGCTCCTTTCTTGTCCTTAATGTCACACATCCTCCGTCCTGGGGACTCACCTGCAGCTCGGTCTGGGAATCGCGCTTGACTCTCTCCACTCCGGAGAAACCTGCATTCTCTTTTGAGCGTGTCACTCCCTTCCTCTCCCCTCCTAGTTCTCAAATGAACTTAGTGGACTTGACTGGTTTTCTCCTTCCTGACATCCTTCTCTGCCAGGGAAGGTGACAGACCATTATTACAGAAACCCAGGCAAATGTTAGGACTGGTTTTTCTTCTCCTGGAAAGAGCACTTCCTTATTCCAGCCTGAGTCCATGGCTCTTCGGAAAGTTCGTGGTGGGGATCAGTTCCCACGCTAGATCAAGTGTAGATCACGTGGACTCCAGACCAGCCCGGCTGACAGCTGCCCCCTAAAGCTGGTGGGTGAGAGATGAGATCAGTCGAGAGGAAAGGAACAGATGCCCTGCTCCAAGCTACCACCTCTTCCCCAATTCACGCAAGTCTCCTGAACATTCTCCTTCGTCCTGCCCCCAAACTGACTCAACCTTATTTGTATTGTTGGCAGCAAGATTGGGTTTGTTGCTTATCACACAGAAAGCCTTTCATTGCCTAAGAGATATTTCCAAAAGGAAATTTTTTGTTTTGAGAGATGCCAAGCCAGAACAATGGCAGAGCCTACAAGCTCAGAGACACCATCTCTGTTTCTAAGTGTAAGGTGCAGCGATTTGGGGGTGTGAGGGTCGCAGAGCAATGGGTACAAACATTGCTTGCAAACGTCTTTCACCTCAAGCTGATAATAGATCTGTTGTGACTTTTAAATTAGGAATGGTAGACGTGGACCAGGAAGATGGCTCAAAGGGTTGGGCACATTACATGTAAGAGCCCTTAGTCTAACCCCAGTACCTCATTTTGACCTCCTTACCGTCACTAGGTATGTCCCCTCCCCAGTAATGGTCCATTAGACCTGGGCCTCACACAGGTAAGGCATGTGCTCCAGCAGTGAGTTACAGTCCTGATCCAAGAATGTTGCGTGTTTGGCAAGCATGTGGGGGCAGACCCAGTGGCACACAGGGTATTTTTCCCAGCTTGGTGTTTAAGGGTCACCCCCAGCAGTGTTCAAGGGATAGTGAGGTACCAGGGATTAAACCCAGGCTCCCCATATGCACTCAGTCCTCTGAGCTATCTCCCCAAGAATCGTCTTCACATTTTAATTGGTTGAAAAACAAATCTCAAGAAGAGTAGCATTTGGACATATAGGGACATGAAATTCAGTCTTCACTGTCCAAAGCAAAGTTTACTGGACTCAAGCATGGGGTTTATTTGAACATTTGAAGGCCACTTTCAGTTTGCCACTGCAGACTCAGGTCAAGACCAGAATGCCTAAATATTTACTCTCTAAAGCCTCACGAACAAAAGCTCTCTGACCCCGTCCACTAAGGTCACTGCTCTGTCCACCTCACTATATAGAATCGCCATGAAGATGGAAGTGAGGTTTGAGCTGAGAAAACAGCCTGTAGGATGCAAGGTCTGCTGCTTCCATTCAGGGTCCTCTCAATAGCGCCCCCCAGAGGCAGAAGAGTGTATGGCAGAGGGACGCGGGGGTTACAGAAGGCAGAGAAGATGCAGAAATCAATGCCCCACGTGTTCTACAGGCTCCAACGAGGACTTCCCCCAGTTCCTCTGCAGACTCCAGCTGGGGTTAACCTGTCAGCATTGAGGGGCGAGGACGCTACATATCCCAGGAGCTGATGAGACAGTTGTTGAAACACGGCTAATCGTAAGAAATTAATGATAGCCAGTCACAAGCAAACCAATTATAAAAGCACAGGAATACTCGAAAGTTGCCACTTCCTGATGATTGTGCTACATTCCCTTATCATCTATGTTCTGCGGCTTCTCACATCTGGCATCCACATGATCAAAGACCCGACAGAGCTCTGCCCATGCTCCTCTCGCTGCTTCATGTGGAAGCTGCACTTGGGATCACAAAATTAGCCCTGGAGAGAGCCCTCACCGTTAATGAGCCATACACATCAGGCAACCTTATTTCCGACCTGCTTGTCAAACGTTTTACTGCACATTCCTGAGAGGAGGAGGGCTCCTGGTTGCAAGAGATCCATCTAGAAGAGTGGACAAAAGAGAGAGAGGGATGGCAGGGAGTGAGGGCAGCTGGCAAGAGGTGGCATGTCATGGCCACTTTTGTGTGTGTGTGTGTGTGTGTGTGTGTGCCCCAGGAAACCTTGAACCAGGGTGGAGCACTTGGATCTGCAGTTCCAGTGAGAACTTCAGTGTCTGCGACCATTACCAGGATGTTCTTTCATCAGACTCCTGAGTCCTGAGCTCTGGGGAAACCTGGCTGCACAAATAGGGCAATACTGAGGCTTCACAATATCCAGGCACCCTGGTGCCTGCAGCCACCCGTGCCTAGGAACCAGCTAGGGTGCCGACTCCTCCCACCTCCTTCTGAAGGGGCCCGGATGTCACTGCCTGAGCTGCTATGGGAGGCTTATGGGACACACAAGGCCGATGCTTCCCTGCACCGAGGGTCTAACCCTCCCACCTGTCCCTGCACCTCTGTCTAGAAGCTTCATCGAGCTGAGAATGTCTCACTCCCCACTTCCCCGGACCTGCTGCTTTGTTTTCCTTTTTGCTTTTGCACAAACTTACTTAGAGCAGAAAGGCAGGTCAGCACAGGAAGCGTTGGGCACTAAGGAGGGGTGGCTGTGACCCAGAAAGCCTTTGGTGACCTGTCTGGCAGCTACTAAGGAGTGCCCATTCTCTGGTGAGAGGTCTTGCCTGTTGACCAGCAGTCCTGGTCCTCGGGCATGTATAGAAGAGGAAGCTGGGGCATGCAGGGTGGCCTCCCTGGAAACGCACACAGGACCTGTCAGCTGTGCTTCCATCCTGGCACCTGCCACAGAAGCTCCTGAGAGTCCTGTCTGGAAAGCACCACAGGCTCGCCCTGCACACGGCCAACCCAGGTTCCATCCCTGGCATCCCATCCATCCCACGCCCGCCAGGAGTAATTCCTAAGTGCAGAGCCAGGGCTAACTCCTGAGCACCACCAGCTGTGACCCAAAAACAAACAAAATGAAAAAAAAAAAAAAGGAAAGGACCCCAGGGCTTCATTTTGTAGCTGGAGAAACTGAGGCTGGCAAGAGGAAATGTTGAGAGCATCGCTCACTGGTGAGGATATTGTCGTCAAAACCAGACCTCGCTATAATTTGTTCTTTTCTAAGAACAGAGCTAGGACTTGGTCTCTTGACTCCAGACACAATTTGAAATTCATGGACCCATTATGGTTAAAGAAGGAAAAAAAAAGTCATCTATAAATTCCTGGAACTGAGCTGAGCATTAGGAAATGAATTCCATGAGCTCAGTTCCTGCCACCTGGAATTCAGCTTACAATTTCAGACTTTGACGGAAAAGGGGGTTAGGCGGAGACTCGGCAACACGAACAGAATAACCTGCAATCACATCCGGTGACACCCACATTCGCTGGCAGCAGAGGTGGGCTTGGGCTTGACAAACTAAGACCCATGTTCAGGTTCCAGCTCCTCTGTGTCTCGGCCACGCGGCCTTGGCCAAGTCCTCGGCCCCTGCAAGCCACAGGCTGTGGCGAAATGGCTGTGCGTAGCTCCGGCACCACAGATGCTCAGGTAATGGGCATCTGTGTACTGCAGGTACCCTGCGGTAGGGCAGCAGAAACTGCAAATGGGGAGAGAAAACCCTCCCCAGGAACAACCAACATGCCTAGTGTTTGCATTTCTGCCTGATGTAGGGCACCCTGGGAGCCCGCAGGCCAGAGCTGGCCCCCAGGCTCACTGCAATGAGGATGGTTTGTTCAAGGTGAGACCCCGTTTATGCAGCAAGCCTGACACACAAGCAAAGGCTCATGGGAAGATACACCCCAGATTCAGACTCTGAATTCTGGAAGCTGCTCCCTTCACCTTCTCAGGCCTCCCTCACCCTTCTCATTTGGGGAAGGGCCTGAGTATTTGGGGATGAGCCAGATGGGACCCATGTGCTGACTCACCCTGGGGCTCTGCAGAGCCTGGAAGCAAAGGTACCTCTGGGTGCTTCTCACCTTGTGACCCTTCTCGACTTGGCATGAACCCACCCAGTCTCATTCCTTCAGAGCTGCTGCTCTGGGCTCTGTGCCAGGCAGACGCTGGCATTCAACTCAGGGCAAAGACCTAAAGATAAGACAGGACAGGTGCGGTAAGTCAATGCCAGGAGCTCCCTCCTATGCAAGTGTGTGTGTGCAAGTACATGTGTGCATATGTGTGTGTGCGTGTATGCATGTGCAGGTGCATGCGTCATGCATGTGCATGCAGGCCAGTCACCCTCTGGAGCCTGCTGGTCCATGGTAAGCCAGGCAGGCATCTGAGCTCTTACTGACAGAACAACAGCCGCGGCTTGCATGTGGATGTTTGTGGCATGGGTGTCTGAGTGCGTGCTGTGTGTTGTGAGGATGGTGGGTGGGTGCGAATGTGTGTGTGAGTTGTGTACATCCAAGATGTAAATAGATGGCAAAGAGGCTGATGCCGGGAGCCATAGACAAAAATCTTGCTCAGTGGAAGATTTCCACGGAACCTCAATGTGTGGCCATCTGCGCCAGGGGCACCATGTTTACGGCGTGCTCTAGTGTCCACATGTGGTCAGTGTCAGTGACTGAGGTGCTGTCCATGAGTGGGGCAGGGGATGAGGGGACTTTGTGGTGTCCCTGTAAGTCTGCATGCACTTCTGACAGAAGGCCATAGTGTAGGACAGAACAAATTTTTTTTTTTTTTTTGCTTTTTGGTCCACACCCTCAGTGATGCACAGGGGTTACTCCTGGCTCATACACTCAGGAATTACTCCTGGTGGTGCTCGGGGGACCATGTGGGGTGCTGGGAATCAAACCTGGGTCAGCCGCGTGCAAGGCAAACACCCTCCCCACTGTGCTATCATTCCAGCCCCAGGACCAATTTCTTGCTCCTAGACACCCAGGAGTTTCTTTTCCCGGGCTGGTAAAATGATCCATCCCGAGTGGATGACAAATCAGAGAGGGTTATGTCACTCACACTGGTATCCCCTCATAGAGAACACCACACACACACCCCCCTTCATGACCCTAGGGGCCAGTCTCCAGGATGGCTTGCCCAAGTCTTCCTCAGCCTGGCCTCTTCTGCCCTCAGCAGGCTGCAGGCTGGAGACAGAGCTCCCTGCTGTGTCTGTTATGCAAAGCTGTGGCCACCGCATGCCAGCGTCCACCCGGGGCCCAGCAGGGCTGGCAGGAAGCCCCAGATAACCTCCTGGCTGCCTTGTCATTGCCTGAATGCTGCTCACCCTAACAGGCCCCTGTGCTCCGGGGCAGACTCCTTTCTTAGTCATTTCTCTCTGCTTTTGTCTAATGAGGTGCAGGCAGCTGCAGAGACTGACAACTGAGTTACCTGGGTGCGAGAGCCTGTCCATCTCTGTTAAGAGCTGCGTAGGGCGCAGGCACAGCACCAGGACTCACTGTGGGAGCAAACAATGTGACTAGACTCTGGCCCCGGGCCCAGAGGGCAAGCTGGCTTCCAGGCCGGCTACGGTGTCCACCTCAGCACACGGTCCCCAGAAGCTGGTGTGTGGGGATCTCCCTGTGGAGATGGGGGGACATCAGTGAGGTCGTCTTCTGCTGAAGCTGGTTCCCACCTAATGGCTTCAACTTCCTGAGTAAGTTACTTCCTCTTGTTCACCTGTTTTCTTCCTCTTTTTGCTTTTTGGCGGTGCTGGGGGGTCGAACCCAGGGCATCACACTGGCAAGGTCAATGTTCTTTCACCGTACCACATCGTGGACCATCTGCTCTAGAGGCTCTCTCCCTGATCTCTCCATCCCCCCCATCCTTTTCTGTTTCCCACCATTCAATCCTGTATGAAATGCCATCTTTTTCTTTAAAGTGAGTAGTCAAGGGATGGAGCCATAGCACAACCGGTAGGGGGTTTTCTCTGCAAGCGGTCAGCCTGGATTTGATCCCCAGCACCCCATATGGTCTCCCGAGCCTGCCAGGAGTGGTCACTGAGTGCAGAGCCAGGAGTAAGTCCTGAACAATGCCGGGTGAGGCCCCAAATCCCTAAAATTTAAAAATAAACTCAGAGGGTAGTTGGCCCAACAATGGTGCTGGAACACATGGGCAAACCTATGCAAAGAAGAATCAATGTATAACTCATAACCTCTACAAAAATGAATTCTGAATGGGTCCAAATGAATCAATTTATATGTGGATCAATTTATAAATATAAAATATAAACCTGTATAAAATCTAGAACAATCATAGCCAAATCTTTATGACTTCAATTAGACCAAGGGTTTTTAGCTATAATGCCAAAGGATCATTTCTAAATAAGAAAATTACATTAGAGGGCTGGAGCAATAGCACAGTGGGTAGGGCATTTGCCTTGCACGCGGCCAACCCAGGTTTGATTCCCAGCATCCCATATGGTCCCCCAAGCACCACGAGGAGTAATTCCTGAGTGCATGAGCCAGGAGTGACCCCCTGTGCATTGCTGGGTGTGACCAAAAAAAGCAAAAAGAAAAGAAAAGAAAGAAAGAAAGAAAGAAAGAAAGAAAGAAAGAAAGAAAGAAAGAAAGAAAGAAAGAAAGAAAGAAAGAAAGAAAGAAAGAAAGAAAGAAAGAAAAATACATTAGATATTACCAGAATAAAACCTTTTGTTCAGCAAATGATACTATTCATAGGACAGGGAATCAGAAATTTTCTGACAATCATATTTTTGTCAGATGACTTGTATCCAGAATATATGAAGAACTCTCAAAGTTCAATAAGAAAGCAAATGCACAACACTAAACAAAAAGGAGGTGGGAGTGATAAAAGAGTAAAATGGGGCTCTCTGCCGAGATGTGAGCCAGGGGCCGCACATGTGTGACCTCACCGCAGCTGCACGAGCATGATTTCAGAGGCCAGCTAAACTACTTTTGGTACCGGCAGCTCCTTGCAGAAATGTCTCCAGACTGAGAACTAAGCCACGGCCCCATGCCTGCCCAGGAGGGGATAGGTTTTTCTCTCTCGCCTTTTCCTTGCAGGAGGGGGGGAGGAAGGGCGTGGTGATCACCATATTATGAGGACCACTAATGAGAGATACAAGCTCGCAACGATCCAATTTCTGGAAGAAATTTCCCTGGACTTAGTTGCTAAAACACAGAAATCCAAAACCTCACGGCCGCGACAGCGACCAAGCGACCTCATATCTCTTCACAGCAGGTCTGACTCTAGTGGGGAACTCCTAACAATAATAGTGAGTTTTTTGTTGAAATATTGAATGTAACCAAAGTAAAGAGAAAGTAAAGCGAAATTTATCAGTTACGCAGGCGGGGGTGGGTGGGTGAGGGGATGGGAGGTATACTGGGGTTTTTTGGTGGTCAGAATATGTGCACTGGTGAAGGGATGGTTGTTTCAGCATTGTATAACTGAGACTTAAGCCTGAAAGCATTGTAATTTTCCACATGGTGATTCAATAAAAAAATTAAAACAACTGTTTATATATAATGTATTCATGAATAATAATGTACGCTATATTTCTGGAAAAAAAAGAGTAAAATGGGCATTTCTGGAGCTGGAGCAATAGTACAACAGGTAGGGGGTTTGCCTTGTACACGGTCGACCCAGGTCCGATTCCCAGAATCCCATATGGTCCCCCAAGTACTTCCAGAGGTGATTCCTGAGTGCAGAGCCAAGAATAATCCCTGAGCACCACCATGTGTGCCCCCCACCAAAAACAAAAAACAAAAACAAAAAAACCCACAATAGGCATTTCTCTAAAGCAGCTGTTTGGAATTAGTACCAGGAGATAGTAAATAAGCCTAAGAGAAGATGGCGAACACTATTAGTCATTAGGGAAATGTCAAAACAATGAGCCACATCACAAACCTAGACATGGCTGAACTCCGAAACAACCTGGCGATAGTGCCAAGCGCTGGAGTGACCGAGAGCAGCAGGAAGCTGCAGACGTTGCTACTGGGAGTGCAGATGACCCACCATGCTGGGAACTTGGGCTGTCAGTGAGTCACCTTCTGAAGCTCACCATAGAGTTAAACTTCCACCTGGGATCTTCCAACCCCACTTTCCTTAAATGAAATGGAAACTCATGTTCACACAAAATATTAGACATGAAGGTTTATAGCATTTTTGTCCTAAATCTCCAAACTCGGAAACCAAGAAAGTGTTATACAATTGGCCAATAGATCGGCAGTGGCACCTGCATGGAGTGGCTCATGGTGACAACCCTGATTGACATGTCACATGGCGGGACTGGAGTCAACCGGCCATGTCCTGCGTGATGCCAGGCGCGTGGCATTCTGGGAAAGGCACAAGTTCAGGTTGGAAATAGATGACTCAGGCTTAGTTGGGGAGAGAGACTGCCTGCACAACGGCAGTCCGAGGGGCAGTGAAAATATTCCACAGACTGTGTGTCTGAGCTGCTGGACACTCAAGGCTGCGTTGATCAAGATCTGTTGCATTGAAAACCACAAAAAGTAGATTTTTTTCAGCTTAATCAGTGGCTGAATAAATAGCAGTACTCCTACATTAAAAAAAAAAACGTAGATTTATGCTGTGTGCAAATTAACACACACACACACACACACACACACGTAACCAGAATATTGGGGAAATCCAAAATGGAATGCAAACTAAGAAAACAGTCAAGTCACTTTTCAAATGGATCATCTACCCATGTTGAAGTGAGTAGGAAGTCAAGAGCTAAGTAACGGTGGAAAAGAGTTTGGGGAATTTCTGTAGGCTAAAGGTACATTCTGGCCAGCCCACTTGTTCCCCCTAGGGGTCTGAATTAACAATTCTGAAATGACTTCACCAGTGTGGTCACACACACAACTAACTGCAGAGTCAATGTCCAGTGGAAGTAGTCAGGATTTGAAAACCCGAATTAGCAAAAACTGAACCATCGTTGGGGCCGGAGCTATAGCACAGCGGGTAGGGCGTTTGCCTTGCACGCGGCCGACCCGGATTCGATCCCTGGCATCCCATATGGTCCCCCAAGCACCGCCAGGAGTAATTCCTGAGTGCAAAGCCAGGAGTAACCCCTGAGCATCACTGGGTGTGACCAAAAAAGCAAAAAAAAAGACCAAAAAACTGAACCATCGTTTCCAAGGGCCATGCAGGGTTGGGGTTCTGTGAGCTTTCACCAGGCTTTTATTCTCTGATATATATATTATCTCATTTCGCGCCATTTCTGACTAAGGCACTTAGAGTTGATTCATCGCATTGAACTTGGCCAACAGCACTGTAACTCATGCCTGGAGAGAACCATGCTTTCCCCCTAAGGCGCTTCACAGCCTTTTTGCACCTAGGAACACCAGATTTCAGTAACTACCGGGAAGTCACCCAGAAAAAGCACAACAATGTGAGAAATGCGGCTCTAAATAGACCGTGAAAAGGGCGCGTGTCTACAGCAGGAGCCAAGGCAAGGAGGCAGAGGGCCTCCACTGACCTCAGCCAAGATCAGGCGTGTGGGCAGCTCCAGGCTTTCACCGCTCATGCATGTCTGCAAAGCACCCCCAGGGGGTCCGGGGTGTTAGCGCTGGGGTAACAAATCTCGGAGAAGGTGACCGTGTGAGCACAGAAGCCACCAGTAATCATGACCAGTGGTGCAGTGCGCTGGAGATGATGAGGGCCAGGCTGCCTTCCTGCATGCACTAGTGAAGTCGGTGGGCCCCACGGGTGGCTTAAGTGAGGCAGAGAGGAGAGAGACGGTCACTTTCTCCCCACCCACCTCTGCCACCCCAGGACCAGCTGGGGGAGACGAGGACTGATAAAGTCTATAATCCCAGACCCCGCCAGGCCCACAAGGTGGCCGACAAGCCACACCTGATGTCCACTTGGTCTTCTAGGTACAGGAGCTTGATCCCCACTACCCAGCTCCTTGGGAGTCACAGACTCCGTTTGGAGCGAGGATTTGCTCTTGGCAAGAAAAGAAAGTCAGTCCTCGGCTTTACCCAGGGTTTTGGGGTTCTTGTCGCAGAAATGAATTTCAGGGGTAGAGGAGCAGTGAAGTGCAAAACAGATTTTATTTGGAGGATTTTAGGAAGGGGAAGGAGGGAGAGAAGGTGAGAGAAGGTGATGCCCTAAGAGAGAACGTGGGCTTCTCCACATATGGCCTTAAGGCTGGGAGGTTTTATTACAGCCCAGGAAGGTCATGGTTATCCGAGGAGAGAGCCCCTACACACAGCCCAGCATCAGACATGAACTACACATCTCAGGAGGGAGGGTGACAACATGTTCTCAGGCACTACATGTGCTTGGTCACGTGGGCACAAGCAGCACACGGGCTCCAGCAGCGTATTCTTTGTTCAAGGTGGCTTTTATAGGGCTTCTCTAACCTGCCCCCAGGTGGGGCTTCTTCCTAGGTAAAAGTCCATTGCTAGGGCAGTTGCCAGGGGTTTGAGTTGGGAGTGGTCAGTGGTCTTCTTTGAAATTCCTTTCCTGAATCGGTCGGGATGGGAGATGTAAAAGTAGATAATGGACCAAACATGATGACCTCTCAGTGTCTGTGTTGCAAGTCATAATGCCCAAAAGTAGAGAGAGAGTATGGGGAATATTGTCTGCCATGGAGGCAGGGGGAGGGCGGGAAAGGGGGGGTATACCTGGGATATTAGTGGTGGGGAATGTGCACTGGTGGAGGGATGGGTGTTTGATCATTGTGTGACTGTAACCTAAACATGAAGGCTTGTAACTATCTCATGGCGATTCAATAAAAATAAAAAAATAAAAGTCCTTTCCTGGCCTTTTGTTCCTGCTGAAGCTTCTCTTCAGGGGAGTCCGCCTTCTCTGGGTCTGTTGCTGGCACAGGAGAAAGTCTTATCAGGTCTTAGTTCCTGTGCCTTAAGGCTGGGATGTTTTATTACATCCTAGGAATCATTGCCACGGGGTCCTCCGGCCGGCTTGCTTACATCACTAGAGTGATGTAGAGACTCAGAGAGCACGGGCTCAGGGGTCTCAGAGCCCAAGTCCCGACCTGCCTTCCTTTCTGCCTGCACACGGCTGTCAGGTCCCAGTGAGTTCTATCCTAGTTCAATTCCCTGTAATGACACGGGCTGCCTCTGAGGGACCAGAGGTTTGCAAGAGTGGGGGTGGGGACACTTGAAATCTAGGCTCCTTTTATCCAGACTAATGGAGCTCTGGTCCCACCAATCTTCCCGAAAGATCCTTAAACAGCTGGTGCCTGGGGCTCAGACCTCCCTGCCTCCCATCAGCACTCACTCCCAGGTGATCTCATCATTCTTGTTCCTTTAAGTACCATCTATATGCAAATTCACACTTCAGGCCCAGATCTCATCCCAGACTCCAATTTCCGCACGCCTTCTCCACCTGGCTATTTAGCCGCATTTCAGACCGAACATCTCCAAAACCCACTCTTAACTCCCTCCCCATTCCTCCCCGTCTCCGAAATGGGAGCTGCAATTCCTCAGGCTAAAACCTTGGCCGGCATCCTTGAATCCCTTCTCGTCCGCCTCTTCAATAGCCAGCCCTGCCACTTATGCCCGGGTTCCGACTAATCCATTCCTCCCAACTCTTGCTACCGCACACGCTCTGGGCTCCGGCATTCGCCCTGGGCCTGAGCTCAGGTACTCACCTTTGGACCCAGGCTCCTGCTTCTGCCTGGCTCCCCACATGGCAGCTGCAATTGTCCTTATGGAAACCTTGCCAGGACACTCCTTTCCTTAAACCCTCCCGTAAATCTCTCCCCAGAGTGACATCCAAGACCCATCAAAGGTCCCCAAAGACCCAGTGACCTTGGATGCCTCCTCTCTGCTCTCCCTTGGTCCCCTCTCTCTGCCGCTCCACAGTCTGAGCTGAAGGCTTTGATCTTCCTCTGGGTGGGCAGCCAGAGGGGACATAGGGGCAGCTTCTGCTTGAGGACAGTCAGGCCTCACTGGAGGATGCGGCGACTCCTGCCCTCTCATCTTCTTCCACTAACAGCTCGGCTCCCACCTCCTCCCCACCTGAGCAAAGAGCCCCTAGTCCCCTTACAATCCAGTTTCCGCTCTCCGAAGCCCCAGCTTGGGAAAGCAAATCTGGCGGCAAGGTTTCCTCTCCCCTCCCCTGTCCCTTCACCTCCTTTTTCAGGTGTGTTGCATTCCCCTTCTTTATTTGTAATGGTAAAGGCTTGGGGGGCCCCCAGCAACGCCACCCCCACCCCCAGATCCCATCAGTCACCACGGGCCTCCTTGGGGCATAGAGAGGGAAAAATAAAGAGCATTTTATTTCTTTGGAGATGTAAATCGAAAGGTTCCAGATGAGGCCTGGGCACTGGAGCAGAGCCCGCGTTGAGGGGTGTATAGGCAGAGGGGTGGCCAGACGTGCCTGGGGCACTCCGCGGGCACCAAGTCTGAGAGGCGCTCACTGTCCCTGGGCCTTTGCTCCGGCCTAGCCTTCCCCTGCAGAGCATCTTCCTCCTCGGAAGGGTGGGGTCACAGGGGTCACTTCC